>NC_139332.1:20292500-20892500 GCF_056507025.1 Lutjanus erythropterus
CATGAATATCAGCTCAAAAGTATTAACCGACACTGACTTTAATACATCTTTTGGATACCGTGGCAGATTATTAGCCAGTGTAGACTACTAATACTAGAATAGTTTAGAGAATTAATGTTAGTTTTGGACTCCACTTCACAGTTTTAGCTAGTTTAACTGAAAGTGGCGGTGGTGTGAGACGGAGCCTAGCTTACCTCGTCTCTGTTCACCTCCTCCGGTCTAAACGGCTGGACCACCGCGGTGTTTGTTGAGCTGCCACATCCCATATTCACCTCAGAGCCACGATGTGAAATAATAATAAGTCCATAAAACTAATAAATGTCAGGTTTAATTTGACCTCGGTGTGTTTTTCTGTGTCATTTGACCCGTGTAGCCTTAGCTTGTTACATTCCTTCACTCAGACTGACCCAGTCTCCATGGACCCGCGGGGTTGCTAAGGGCCGTTGCTACAATAAATGTGACCCGGTTAAAGAGGTGACACCCAGGAACAAACTCCGGGTGTCACAGAGACAGGACACGACAAAACATCGTCTTCACACTTCTGTCACTGCTCTTTATCGGATGTGTTACTGACACCGTAGCCTCCGTAAGACTCTTACCAGGTCTTCCAAAGGACTCTCAACCACCAGGGCTGTAACCAGGAAGTACCTGTTTGAGGTCAAACTGAGTCCAAGACCCCCAACCACCCAGCCACTCATGTCCAAACTCCACCAAAATTTATACACTGTCTTCATTTTTGAGATTACATTTTATTTTTATTTTATTGTAGATTTTGGCAGGGACAGAGCATATTTAACAGTAATTGCTGGGCAAGTTATATAGCACTTAAGTTTATTGCCTGAATATTTTAACGTTCTAGTGCTTATTGAAAGTATCTTGCACAACCAGACCCAGGAATGAAGTGGTGATGGTGAAATACTGAATTATGTATTAATTTGAAAGTATTCAAATTATGTATATTGAGTCTAAAAATACTGGAATCAGTCCCATCTGGACATAGTGGGCAGATGGCCTTGAGGCTGCTTTGTGGGAATATGATTAATGCGTCCCAAATAAATAACCAGTATAAACAGTTTATAGCATTGTACATTTAAATTAACTTTTACATTATTTGGTATTTGCACCAAATTCAATTATATCCCTTTGTTTTGGGAACATGCACCAAAAACACAATATCGCCTGAAATCATCTTCATTATCATCTGTAAACCAAATTACCACACTCAGGGCTCTGTAGCAGAAGAATATAGACATGAATTAGCCAAGAAAATAACCACCGTTTGTAAATTCTGTATTATAAAAACTCCCTTTACACCCTCTGGAACAGCTGACATTCATATCTGTAGATATAAAGAGGGTGGACAAAGTAAAGAAAATTGATGAGTGAAATACCTAAATTTCAACTACACACTGCTAGATAGGTGATTATGAGGTGATACATCTTAAACTGAGTCAGAACTGGGTCCCTTTATCAGCTATTTATCTTTCTATTCTTGCTTTTATCCCTTTATCTTGTTTTCTACTGCTGCTGGTCTCTGCAAGTTACCAACTATCATTTTGTTGTGTGCCTACAATGACAAAAAAGTGTTTTATGTCTATAAAAGAAGTCTTATTCCACATGTTTGATATGAAGACAACAAACATAACACTAAAGACAGCAAATTATATTATTATAAATCACAGGTGGTACAGTAAAAAACCTGCAGATGTGTTCAATATTTCAAAGAGAAGAGTCTCAAAACATGGCATCTTTTGTTTAATATCAAAATATATATATTTTAAGTAGCCCATGTAACTTTTATGCAGTATGGTGAAGGTTACAAAGCAAATTTCAGTTATATTTAAACCTTATATTCTTTAAAACCACATAACCCCCAGCAGAAAACAAAGAGAGTTTCATACTGATTCAAGGCCAGCTGATGTAATTTTGCTTTGCAGTATTTTAATTCATTTTGCAACACCACATGGAAAAGACCACAGGGGTGCAGTAGAGTGCTGAGGCTCTATGATAGGTAAGAGAGAGCGGTGGGGTGGGTTGTGGTCGTGCAGAGCCTGGGCCTGCTGGCTGTGTTGGGCACAGGGAGGAAACTCTGGTGCAGTTGCTGACACTTCTGCACCACCTCGAGAGCTCGAGTGTTTTTGGCCAGTTTGTCCTCTACAATCTTCAGACGCCCGTGTGTGAGCTCCAGGTCCTGCCTGCAGATACAGTTTGACATGAAAATGAGTACGATCAGGATGTTATAAAGACGATGACAGGCTACAGCTACTGTTTGTTGTCATTAGAGAGGTGAGACTGTGATCTCAGTGACTTACTGACAGCGCTTCAGCACTGTGTGAAATCCAGCTGCCATCTTTGCCAGGTCATGTTTCTCCAAAGTGAGGGTGATGTAAGACTGGAGGAAGAGGAAGTTAAAGACACAAAATTTATACAAAGACAACAACAATTGAAAGACCATCGAAGACTCTAAGCTGTTTCTGACTGCAACCATATTATCATGGCATCTATATGTGTCAGCTACTTAAACATAAGACTTTAATGCCACTGATTAATTAAATTTAGGGCAAATTTTGCAATAAAACACAACATTTGAAAATATAGGTGTGCTCTTCTGAGTAAATACATATATTGTCAGTTGAAAAGGACACATAAGGCAAAATTACAATTACTTTGGAGTTAATTTGTCTAAATATGCTTATTAGCAAAAACTAAAAAACCTGGCATTCAAATTCAACAATTGCATTAGCGTGAATTTTAAACAATTTTAGATCACCATCAGAGCATTGAAATAAAATTCAAGCACTTTTCATTCATTTCTAAGGTGCCTTTTAAGCTTTTCCTGCACCTTACAACTGTGGTAAATTACATAATTATTTACATACATTCAAAATGACTATTTCACTTCTTCATCACATTAAATCAAATGTTACTGTGCTATAAACCAGGGGTTCCCAAACTTTTAAGTACCAAGACCCCCCAGATAGCATTAGCTGGTGGCCAGGCTCCACTTTTGTAAGGGCAAATGTTAAAAACCTTCTGAATCTATTTCTATACTTTCTATACTTGTATTAATATACATTGTGTATTGTATTATATAATAATATACACAATAATAATACAAATTATTTAATTATTAAAGGAAAACACACCAAAGTGTCATGCTTCATGTGTATAAGTAGACCTGGGTTCTTCCTTAAACTGGCCGAGTCAGTATCTGACTTGTATTTATTTATTAAAAAAGCAAACTGTTCAGCCAGGTAGCTATGATAAAAGTAATGCAAGTACAATTTCGACCAGTTTCCAGCACTTTACCCAAAATTCAAGAACTTTTCAAACTTTTTCTTTACTCAGCTCATTGATCTTCTTCTGCATGGCTTCGTCTGTGCTGTGGCACTGGTGCTGCTGGGCATTTTTCATCTGTAACAGTCACACATCAACTAGATTATGAAAGACAATAATCCAAGGTTTTGTTTTACTAGTTATGATTAATGACTTAAGCCTAAATCTTTGAGGTAAAACACTGTAGGCGTTTTACAAAACTGTCCTAAGAGTTTATATTGAGTTTGAGGTATGGTCATTGTTGTCTTACATTTGCCAGGGTAAAGTGCATGTTTCCCCTGAAGGAAAACGAGTCCTTCATCAGGTTCTCAGCCGTCAGCCTCAGGTCCCTGCAGTGGGAAAGCCACGTGTCATAGCTCACGTGGCTGGGCTTGCATTGACCGTCAGGCAGCCGGGAGCTCGGGCCGTTCAGGTCATGGGTGATGCATTTGGTGGTGAGCTTGATGGCTTCATCCTTGTCTTGAAAATCAGCCAGCAGCTGAGCGCGGATTTCCTTCAGAGAGCTGGAGAGGAGACACAACAGAGGCAGATAATAAAATAATAAGAGCATATAATTAAACTAACACTGTTTTTTTTTTGGGTTTTTTTTGTGGCTGACCTATTGGTAAGCTCCTCGTACAACCCCACCTCAAATAATACAAACTATTCCTTTAACATAAAGCAGACATGCTGCTCAGGAGATAACTCTAAATTAAGAGGTACTGAGTGGCGTATAACAACAAAGAATACAACTGAATGACTCTGAATGAGTGAGTGGTACCTGATTTTGTTGACCAGGATTGAGATGTTCTTGTGCAGCAGCTCTCTGATCTTGTTGTTCAGCTGATCCTCCTTCTTCAGCTCAATGAGGACGCTGTCTCGTCTCGGGACTTCTGGGTTCTGGCTGTTATTGAGCGCCAAACACTCACTCATGTGCTGACTGTACACCTGCTTCTCCTGGAGACAGGCTTCGGCTGTGAGTTTCACCTGGACGCACAGGGACACACCAGAGCAGTGTTCATATTTAAAGAGTTTCTCGGATCTGCACGTTTATTAGTTACGTCTCCTGCTACTCTGTAACTTTTACACAACTTTTGTTTCCATCTTTGTGCTTTATAAACAAAAAAACTGCAAATAGAATAGAAGAAATATTAGGTTTTCACACTGTTGCGTATCAGATAACATATATGCCAATACCAGTACAGACCAATACAGCTGTGATAGACCAATAGTCTGTACCAGTTGTTTGTACGTACCTGTTCAACAGCAGTGATCTCCTGGTCCATTCGGCCGATGATGTCAGATATCTGCGCCTGCCACTGGCTGACCTCCGTGTGCCGACACCTGAGATGTCTCATTGTGCTGTGAGTGCCAGAGGGGATCTACAAAATAAAGAGACATTACACAAATTGGGGCTACAGCAGGCACTTCCATAAAAATAACTTTTTCTCATTTGCTGAAACTGACACTATATTGATTCTTGCAAATACCATTAGGAGCACAAGGAGGAGCCAGAGGAACCTGATTTTTTCTCCTATTATCTGTCTCATATATCACTGTCAAGATATAGTGACAATTTCAGCAAATGGGACAAAAACATATTTTTGATAAATGTTGCCAAATGTAGCTTTAAGAAACTTAAAATGCAGTTACTCCTACAAATATATTTTCTTAAAGTCTCACTCATAAGTCTAAGATGATTAGCTATAATAAAAATGTGATGAGAGGATGTTGCTGCGGATGTTCATACCAGTGAAATATCTTCACCCAGGGTACAGACGACTTCCTCGTCGAGCTTCAGCACGTTGGTCCTCTGAAGCTGAGGTCTGCTGGGCAGCAGGTGTTTGTTGGTGGACAGGACAGGCAGACTGAGTCTGAGCTGGTCCCCTGTCAGAGCGCGAGGTGACCTAACAGTATGACAAAATGTTCACAGCGTCAAAAAATACATCTTGATTTCTCCTCTGTTCATTTGTCAGATGTATTCACTGTTTTTTTAAATACAACATGACAACAAGACTAAGTATTTTAACACTGAAAAGATGTACTTACAACATTTTTCTTTTTAGTTGGAGTGAGTCCAGTGAAGGAAAGTAAAAACTCGACTTCAGGTTAAGCAGCTGAAACACTTGCTCTCAGTTCAAGCCACAAAGTAAAAATGAAGCCTCTCTCAGAAAGTGACCCAACATTTGGAATGTGTTCGCTGTGACCTCACCAACTGCAATGATGACATCAAACAGCTCATTAACATAAAAAAACAACATGGAACCCTCATGTGCTCCCTATGGAAACATAACTGTTTATATATAAATACACAAACATACATGTTTTTAGAAAGCTGTATCTCCTTAAAGGGACAGTTCACCCCAAAATCAAAACTACATATTTTCCCTCTTACTTGTAGTGCTATTCATCCCTCTAGATTGTTTAGGTGTGAGTCGATGAGTTTTGGAGTTGTCTGCCTTCTCTCCAATATACTGGATCCAAATGGCACTCAGCTTGTGGTGCTCAAAGTGCCAAAAACATTTGAAAAACTCAACAGCAATGTGTCTTTCCAGAAATAGAAACTACTTTCTTTCTACTGTATGAATAAGCAGATCCAACATATAAATATCCTGCCACTGGCATAAATCTCTTGTCTTTCAAGATTTTTTAAACTCTTGCTGTCAAAGGGGGTTTATGTTGGGTAATAAAGGCCCCTGATCAGGACTCAAAAATGAACTTACATACGATAAAAAAAAATCCATAAAGAGGCCATCTCATACAAAAGACCAGTTTTTTTGCTTTCACCAGTGGTGGAGGAAGTATTTATATCCTTTAAACCCAACCTAAAAATACTTTTAGGTTTAAGTCCCACATTCAAGGAGCGTTCATTAAAAATGAGAAAAACCTCTCAGTATAAAAATACAATTCAACAGCAGGACAAATTGTTGCCCCCAGAATGATTACCTGTTGATTTTACGCATCCTGTATTATCTTGCTTCTTCTTATCTCAGGGTACAAAACACTAAATACTCAACCCAACATCACTTACCAACTTTCATGTCTGTTACCTAGCAACTGACACTACTCATGTCACCTAGGTTAACAACTTTGTAACTTGCTTTTAAAAAAAAATCATTTAAACATACAAATACACAAAAACAATGATGGGCACTAAACTTAAAGACAGATGAGTTTGAGGTGTTGGTAACATTTGTAGAGAAACCCAAAGATGTTTGTTTTGGGAAAATTGACAACACTACTCAGGGGAGAAACGAAAGACAGTGGGTTAAGATAGGAGACAGTCTCCACTGTATCTGGAATCCATTGTGTAAAAGAGTAGCTATACGGATTAAACAAGTTAGCAAAGACTACCTGGTGGAAAAGTTCAAATTAGAATATTACTCAGAATTGTTTTGCATCCCCTAAACTGTATTTACCATATTTACCAAACAGTTAAAATTGAACCTGCAAGTTAGAAAGTTTGTGCAGTATGGCCCCTGGTGATAGTTGTTTTTTTAATAAATACTTAAGATTTAATGTGCCAATAAAGATACATGTGTAATATGTTAATATCCAGCAAATTCATCTGTTGAGGTCTAGTATATACTGGGTAGGGCTGTATGAGAATAAATTATCATTTTTATTAATTAGTCTGCTGATTTTCATGATTCGTCAAATCATTTACTCTAAACTGAAAAAAAGGTGAGAAATGATCATCAAAGTGACCTCTTTTGTCCAAACATCAGTCCAAAGCCCAAAGATTCTCCATCTACTCTCATAAATGACCAAGAAAAGCAGCAAATCACATTTAAGAAGCTGGAACCTGCAAATGTTTGACATTTTTGCTTGAAAGATACCTGAAATACTTTTTTGATTAACTAACCAATTAACTATTAATTGCAGCTCTAGGTTTGGTTCCTGCATGAAAAGATGAACAGAAAACATGAATTCTTTTTATAGTTTTATTGATGGTAATTCCCATGGTTTTTAATTTTATCACTCATCCAGTAATAATCATGGCTTTAAAATTAAACTGACTTCCTTATCATCCAAAGTCACCCTCGTCCATTTAAACACGCAATAGAAAAATATATACTTAATACTTTGTACAATACTGGTTTTGGTCCAAACAAAAGTGGATCAGAAAAGCCAATATACCTTTAGTCATTAAAGGCTCTCCAATTTTCATTTAAGCTCCTTTTAAATGGATTCGGGCAACTTTGAATATAGGAATTTTTACATAATAAATTCTAAAGACAAAAATGCTGAATGCGGAGTTGGTAACACAAAAAAATTCAACTTCACAGATTAAAAAAAAACATCACTATTTACAAGTTTTTATAATAATATTCAAAGGCCAATTAAGAGAGAGAGAGAGATAAAGAGGGAGAGGCAGAGAGAGATAAAGGGAGAGTATAAAGACTCAAAAGAGGAGAGTCAGAGAGTGAGAGACGACAGGGCATGAAAAGCAGTAGTGGAGCGAACCAGAGAGGTCAAAGAATCAAACATGTAACAGAGTTTGGAAACTATGCATTTACAAAGTCCTACAGGAGGTGAACGCCGCCTCGGTCCAGCCTCCACAGTGCATGGATACATTTTTTCCCCTCTCCCGACCCCCCCACCCTCCTTCCTTCCTCCTGCCCTTTTGTTTTTGTTTTTAACATTCATTTGCTTGCTCACCTGCGACAAAGTGGCCCCAGGCGTTCAGTTTTCATACGCACACCGACACACAACCTCAGCATGTACAAAGAAACCAAACACACCTCAAGTCTGTACATAAGAGGGGAGGGAAAAACAAAAACAAAAACAAGCACGCTGCATTCACCACAAAGATTACACGCTCATCCCTGTACATACAGCACACTGCACTGACACCACGGCGTCGTCTCCGGAGCAGTCTCAATAGTTTTTAGGATAATAACCGCTGGAGACTCTGCCACACAGCTCTCACTACCTCTCTGCATATCACAGCTCATAACCTGATCACCCATACTAATTAATAAGATTTTGTGTACACTCGCAACACTTTAGATTTGCAGTTTTTGCCTTTGTAATTTTATTACAAAAAGTCATGCCTAAAGTCTAGTAGACATTTGCCGCTGTTGAAAATATAGATATGACTGTCTTGCTTTTTTTTCATCATGTTCAGCAGGGGTCCTTTGCTTGATTGTTGTTATCTAAGTCAGCGTCAGTCAACAGTTGTTTTCATGGGGAAGTCCTGTGGGATGTGATAACCTCTGGATAATGAGCCCAGCCTCTACAGCTAAAATACGAACACCCGTCCAGCCAGAGCACAACATGGCCCCCCCCAAGCCTCGGCCCTCCTTCACATGCCCAGTAGTTTCAGTGTTTGTCCAGTTGAGACCTTCCAGGACTTCATTCAGTGGGGATAAAGTCTAGTCAAAGTCAAGTCGCTGTATGGTCGAGTCCACAGGGCTCTACTTTCTGCGCCGCACCGCTGTCTTGATCTTGCGCCCGGCAATTGCTTGCTGTCCAGCAGGAGAGGCGGAGAAAGATTTTGCTGACCTGGAGGAACAAATGACACTTACATTATTATAAAAGTCACAAATAAGATGGTCAAAAGTATTTAAATGATAATACTTTAATAGCATGTAATTAAAATACAATATCTGTTAATTATAGTATTTAAAATACCAAAGCAATTTAAGGAAAAAAAAAGATCATGCGCTCATTCACAATGTCAGTTCCGCTGTTCATGTCCTCCCTGACATTTGGCTCACAGCATTGCAAAACCAGACAGGATGACTTTTTCTGTACCAGCACTGTGTGCAGGTTGTTAATATTCTAGATTGTAAATGCAACAGAGGGACTGCTGAACCTCATTCCCAGGATGTAAAATATAGAGGTTTTAGGTTGGTAAAGCATCCCGAGCGTGAGGTGAGTTGTAGGTGATGATGGGGGGCTTGCCAGAGTTGCAGCCCCAGCTAGTTATCTAGCAATGTACATCAATAAAATATTAATAGTTAGTTTAACAGGCTAGTATTTCTGGTTCCGACTAGCAAGGGTAGCAACATTTAATCAACAAAATGACTAACTGCACAAATCCTGAGCACATCTATGTTTACGTGAGCAGATACTGATCCTAGCATACAGGTTAATGAGAGAATGCAACATACCCAATATTGAATGCAGGGGGTTGTGCAAAGTTGAATCCACCTCCAGGTGCTCCTGACTGAGGTGGGTTGGCAGCGGGGGCAGGAGACGCTGCTGCTCCCGCTCCGAAAGTAAACACACCTGAGGTGTTATTCGTGGCGCCGAACGCACTGGCTCCTCCAAACTGAAAGCCTCCACCTGAAGAATATAATGCACAATTTCCTGTTTAGACTACATTTTTACCTTCTCATGATAAATATGACTTCATATGGTGATGATCATTAGAACAGGAAAATTGATTACACCATTAGTCACCCACCTGGTGCAGAATTAGTCGTTGCCCCAAACACAGGTGTGGAGTTGGTCTGCTGTCCAAAGACAGGGGCAGCGTTGGGTTTGGCTCCGAAGGCCGGAGCCTGAGAGGGCGTGGCTGTGAAAGGGGATCCAAAAGATGAGCCAAATGAAGGAGTCTGACTGGCCCCGAATCCACCAGAGGGGGCGGAGCTGAACGCAAATGGGGAGGGAGCTGCAGACGGAGCTGTTAGTGAAAAAGAAAAGATTGAAGATATCATTGTAAAAACAGATGAATGTACAAAAAAGATTTTATAACATCAAATGTAAATGTGTCATTTTTGTCACACCTAAAACAGACATCATGGCACAGCTCATCATCTCAAACAACCACCACGAGCAAATACAGACCTGAAGATGTGGCAGCAGAGGGCGCTCCTGCTCCAAAACTGAAGGATGGAGCAGCAGCAGGAGGAGCAGCAGTGGCAGGAGCACCAAAGATGAAGGGCTGAGCTGGAGCTGGGGTTGTGGTAGAGTTCAGAGGAGCAGCTGACGGTGCAGGCGGCTGGTTGTCTTGACTTTGACCAAAGACAAATGCTGCTTTAGCCGGTGGAGCGTCGCTGGAGGTCACAGCAGGTTGACCGAACATAAAAGTGCTGGGAGCTGCAGAAGGAGCTGGAGCTGGAGCCTGAGTGGAGCTGCTGCTGGTGGTGGATGTGGGGGTGCCGAACAGACTGGGGGTTGGGATGGAGGACGACGAGGTGGTGGAGTTGGTGGTGGGGTTACTAGCCATAAAGGAAAATGCTGGTGTTGGAGCAGCAGCAGAAGAATCTGCCAAGGAAACATAGTTGATTATAATGTGTGGTACAGGACAATAGTTGTAAGAGCAATCCACCGATTTCACACATGAAAATCACTTCATGGCTTACACAGGGCTTTTGCAGGTTTCAACAAGTTAAATTTCAAACTTTTCAAGACCTTTTTAAGACCATTATGAATACAATCTATGACTATTTCATGTTAATACTGGGAAAAATGCACGCACAATTTTCAAGTTGAATGTTGTCTGTGCTGTGTAGCTGTTACAGTGTGATAAATGTATTTTTCCCCACAAGACATTTAAAAGCAAGACTGAAGTTAATGCAACTTCAGAAAAATAATGTTAAATTTATGATTTAATTTCTAAGTCTAGTCAAAGTCATTTTATAGTCTGGAATTCAGATGATTGGACTTCAGACTTTTGGCAGAAACCTCATTCAAGAGAATTCTATTCAGTCTGTGAAAACAGTTGTATAATGTTTTCTTTGGCTCAGTGGGAGCTTTCTACAGCCTGCAGAAACATCTCTGATGATGTCATCAAGGTTATCTTGGCACAAACTTAGGGACTACAAATTCTGAACACAGAGAGCATTACAAACTAGGGCCATATTGTTTAAAAGACACAGGGATTTACAAGGCATGTAGGTTCTAATGAAATATGTTATTGAATTGCAGTAAGGAAATTGTAGATCTAGTGCCTTTGGAGCTTGATCCATACCAGGGACTAAGAGTCAGGACTTCTCTGCCACTGTTGCTTTGATTTTGACCACTCTACTAAGTAGTATTTATGAACATGCAATTCTAAATCACTGGCGTAATTCTTCAATTGTTTTGCTTAAATATTTTGACACTGACATAATGTGGAGAGTTTACTTCCAACCTGTCTCATTTTCTGTTTTTACAATCTAGGCTGATTTTGCACATCTGGTTAAACTATTATATTTAACACAACTGTGTGCCTACATACCATTTCAAGGCCCAATGATACAATCTTATTGTGCTACTTAACTCACAATATGATTTTGATTTTAAACATCTGGCAATATGCTGAGCTTTGCACAGATATATACGGTGATTATTTTTTTCAACTGCAAATTATGTCCCCAAAGGAAAATTTTGTCAACATCTTTGTCAAAGTTTTCAGTTCATTGTACTTAAATTATTTTTATTGCAGAAAAATTGGATTATCGATAGGGGTGTAAGAAAATATGGTTACAACTGAGTATTGCAATATAATTATGCTCTAGTGTTTGAGAATATACATTACAGAACATATGATACATGCAAAGATTTATGGCAGTGATTCATTTTGTTGTGCTACAAACCAGTGTTTTAATCGATTTGCACTGTTCTGACTGCAAAAACAAAGAGATTTTAATATATCACCTTACTTACTGTACTGCAATATATCAAATCATAACCCCTGTATTGTGATATATATTGGCTCACCAGATTCTTGTCAATACACAGCCCTACTTGTCAAGCAGACAGACTGACTAGCGCTGTCATAAAAGCCTACCAATCCTATTACTTAACTACTTTATGATTACACCAGACAAGAGAGGATGCTCAATAACTGTAACGTTAGAGGTTTTAATTTGATCTTCAATATTAGATCTTTAAATCTTCCCCTTACTTTCAACAAATACTTAGAAGATTGTTCCATTATTACATTGTTGCCAAGTTTATAAAACATCTCTAACATTGACCCCAAACAACTGCTGATGACCACAGATCTGGATAATAACGCCTGCATACATATCGGTTGTAATGTTAACTTCTTTGTTTAGACAAATTAGCACCAGCTAACACCTTCATGGTAATAGAATACTCACTTTTATTTCTGCCTGCAACACCGTGAGTGTTTGGCAATGCTCATAAAATTGCCCTTACAGCAGATTTCAGTTGTACAATCAAATCCAGGTGTCAAGCAACCTCATGTAAGGCTGCAATTAGCCCACAGTGTTATGTTTGGCATCTGACTCCTGCTGCTCTGTGCTGCAACTCTTCTATTGCTGCACGCAGCTGGTACTTTCAGTTTATAACTAAGTACCCATAAGTATGGATAACATGCTTAGATGGTGGGGAAGTAATTAACCGTTTATCACCAGTAACACAACTGCAGTAAGCCTAGTTTACGATAAGATAACATTTGTTCTTGTGTCCCCAATATCTCAGCAATTACTCTGGTGACTGAATTGGTGAGAAAACTTTTCTAAACTATAACTAAACAGTAACCTCCTTAAAAGAAATCATCGATAGGATAGCATTTGTGTGTTACAACAGTATCAGTGTTCAAACTTTCTCTCACCTGTAGCACTTTGTCCAAAGGTAAAAGCGGGCTTTGGGGCCTCTGCAGCAGCTGTTTCGCTCTTGTCTGCTGGCTTGCCAAAAGTGAACGCAGGTGGAGGTTGTTCTGTTGGAGCACTGGGCTTTCCAAAGGAGAAGCCTCCTGATGTGGTCGGTGCAGCATCTGCATCTTTACTAGCAGCACCGAAGAGGAAGGCAGACGGAGCTGGTGAAGCAGCAGCTTCCTTCTTTTCCTCTGGCTTCCCAAAGGTAAACGTAGGGGCAGCTGGCTCTTTGTCAACCTGTAAGGATCCAAACGTAGAGCCCGCTTGTGGTGTGGAGTTCGCCAAAGTTGGCTCGCCCAGCCTTGAAAATACAGACCCAGCGGTGGTAGTTGTGGTGGTGGTTGAGTTGGTGTCTGTTGATGTGGTGTCATTTGATGATGTTGCACTGTCACTCTTCTCTTGGGAGGGAGCAGGAGGAGTGAAACTAACAGAGGATGAGGAGGTGGTGGTGGTGGTGGTGTCTGATGTTTTCTCTTCTGGTTTTGACAGCCCAAAGGTGAAGCCACCTTTAGAGGAGTTACTTTCCGTGTTAGACGATCCAGTTCCAAACACAATCCCACCGCTGACTCCAAACTTAAACTCGGAGCCTGCGGCAGGTTTGTCTGACTTTTTGTCATCACTAGAGGCAGTCCCAAATTTAAAGCCCTCAGATGAGCTGCCGAATTTAAACCCTGAAGTGGCAGTAGTGTCTTTAGAAGTGGTTTCTGATGAGGAGCTTCCAAACGGCACTCCAAATTTGAATCCACCTGATGATGAAGATGAGGAGGACTCTGACGGCAAGCCTCCAAACTTGAAACCTCCAGATCCTGATCCCGAGGTACTGTCTGATGTGCCAAACTTAAAACCTCCAGTACTAGAGGTAGAAGAACCGAATGTAGAGGAGCCTGAAGTTGCACCAGCAGATGAACCAAAAGATGAAACAAAGGAGGACAGAAACACCAAAAAAAAGAGAAAAAGATTAGGTACAGCTTATAAATGCTCAGCTTTCTCAAAATGTTATACTATTGACCAGATTTGTTATTTTTACTAGTTTAGTGTGATACAAACAAGCAGATTCAACATTTTATTTAGGTCAGGAGTTCCCAACTTTTTCAGCTTGAGATCTGAAACAAAAATCTGGTGTCTCCCCTGAACCTAAACAAGCCTGTGTGTCCAGGTGGCAATACAAGTGGGGCACATAGTTAGGGCTGGATACTGGTACTCCATACCTTTAAAGGTATCAACCCAGAGACAATTAGTATTGAAACTTGTGGTATGATGAAGTCCAGCACAGTGTATTTGATGGAGTTGGCTGTACAGCGTGCCTAAATGTCTGTGGCATCTGATAAAAATAAACACAGGAGGATTATTTCAGAAATGCCTCCATTCACATGATGGGGATCAAAAGAAGTAGTATACTGGTATCAGTGTCACTTTAAGGGTACTGGTATTGTTACTGGTATCAGCTCTACAAGTAATGTTAGCTAGTAATGTCAGCCAGGAAAAATTCTTTGACTTGCCCCAGTGGTAAGAATGACTTCTCTAGAAGTGTATACATGTATACATTGTCATTGCAAAGAAAGAATGTTCTTCTAATATTTCATCTTGAAAAATGAATTATTATTATTATTATTATAGCAGTGCTATGCATTTTACTCCTTCCACTGAACACCTGATACAAAACGTGTCTGTGACCCAGTTTGGGTTGTGAACATAAGTTTGGGAAATTCTGATCTAAGTGGCATGAATATTATGTAAAAGGAGTGTCGCCCCCACACACTTGTTCCATCAGTGCTAAGGGAGCCCATTTGATTTATACAAAAATATAAGTAACATTTTAAGTAATTTATTTTTAACATGCAGCTGCAAAAACCTAGAAGTAGTTTGTTTTTGTTACCTTTAGGCTCCACTTTCGCTCCAGGTTTGACTGACTGACAGGCAACACACTGTACATCAGCAGCCTTATTCTGTACAAGACAGATGTCACAATCCCAGGAACCTTCTGGCTTCTTGAACTCTTCTCCCAGTCCAAACAACGGAGCACTGCTGGCTGAAGAAGAGGCTCCAGCTGAAGCTTCTGCTGATGCTCCTGTGGTGAGGATAAGGAAAGAAAGATGATTCACTGAACTAACAACTGCCTTTTAAAGTAACTTGTAGTCAGTGAAAGTTAATTGAACTCTACTTTCATGAAAAACAAAACCCAAGATTCAGCACTTTGTAGATATTACCATAGTTGGGCTCTCATTACCTGGTTTAGCGCTCATGCAGGCCACACATTTTGTGTCCTCTGCCTTGTTTTCTACCATACATGTATCACATTCCCATGCACCCTCAGGTTTTTTGAACTTGTCTGCAAATCCGGTGAACCCTGTAGAAACGGGGGCTGTAGGGGTGGATACAGTCTTAACAGCTGAGAAGGCAGAAGGAAGAGTCAGTGAGGGTTTAAGCCCTGTCCCCGGTTTGGCCGTTTCGCAGGCCACACACTTTACTGCATCAGGTTTGTTTAGAACAAGACACGTATCACAGTCCCAGGTTCCTGCAGGTTTGGCAAACGCTGTGAAACCTGTGGTAGTTGTAGTGGTGGAGGAGGTGGTGTTCGTGCTGCTGCTGCTCTCAACCAAAGTAATGGTTAAGGGTTTATTGTCCGTAGATTTGGCTGAGGAGGAACTGGGCTGCGTGGCCATACAGCAAACACACTTGGTGTCTGTTGACTTGTTCTGCACCATGCAGACGTCGCAGCTCCATCCTGGTGGGGCTTTGAAAATATCGCCAAACCCTGTTGAAGAAGAAGAGGAGGTGGTTGTGGTGGTGGTGGAGGACGAGGAGGGGGCACTGGATTGTGTGGCGGTTGGCTGCAGAGTGTCATCTGGGCCTGGGGAAGTCCGAGCAATGGGAGAGGCAAAGCCTGGACAGAATATGGGAAGGATTAAAAACAGTTAACCATGTAAACCAGCCATTCCAAAACTTAAGAAGGCCACAGCCCCATTTGAAATCTGAAAATCTTTAGTGGCCCACCCAAACCTTTAATCACAACTCTGATCAATGCACAAGACTACTTGTACTAATGACGAGATAAGATACGTGCGTTATGGTGTTCATATGACAGGTCATCAAATATGGTCTAACATCTGTTAAGCTAGGTCAAAAATAATATTAATCTCATGGCTTTGTTTTATTAGTTCTGGTTATGAATGATATAAAATAATATAACCATTTCATACAAAAACTTGCTGTCCTCTCAGGGCCCACAGTTTGGGAATCAAACATGAACCATAACAATGTTGGTATGTAATGAGCTACTGATTCTCACCAGGTGCTTTGAGAAGATCCAGCACACTGCCCTGCTTCAGGGTCTTGGCTGGTTTGAAAGGTCCTTCAAAGTCTTCTGTGCTTTTGCTTGTCGCTGACTTTGCTGTACAGAACATGAAAACACAAAGATCAAACTTGAGCTGTTTCTCCACCAATGAACTACCAGGAACTATTTTTCAAAGGTTCCTTCCACCCATTATTGTCTGCATTTCCACCAAGGTCTAAAGACCAGCAAAGATTAGGCAAATGAATCTGCTGACATATGAAAAAGTGACGGCTGTTTTTACAAATCATATTTGCACATGACTATAAAACAACAACACATAAAGTGACGACAGGCATCATTGTCTTTCTATTCATGTGTTGTTGTTGGGACTTTCGAGAATGTAAAATAATGTTTCTGGAACTTAGACCCTAGTCGCTGTGGTGGAAATGCTCTAAGTTCCTCCAAAAATTCCTAGTCTCTGTGGAAACCTTGCAGTAGAAAATTAAGAAACCTCTCTTACCTGCTGCTGCAATGGGAGCTGCCAGCTTCCCATTTGACATTGAGGGACCCAACTTTGCTACAGGTGCACTAAAAGTGAATCCAGCCTACAAACAAATTTGTAAATAATTATTATCAGTGTTACGGTTGTAAACAGTCTATGTAATCAATTAGTAATCATTAAGAAACAAACTGTTTACTTACTGAAGGGGAAAAGGAAGGGGGACTAGCAGCAGTTGCTTTGACAATAGGGGAGGAAAATGTAAAAGGTACACAAGGAGGTGTTGAGGCTGTTGGTGGCTCCTGAAAAAAAAAACATGCAAGTTAACAAATTGAATAAATAAGGTCAATAACTATTAGACTTGTAATATTACAGCGGAACAATTAAATTTTGAGACCAACCTTATTTGTGACTGATTCCTTTGCAGGGGTCACAGGCGTGACACTGGTGGCAGTGTTGACGGTGGTGAGAGGTGGAAGAGGGGAGGTGAAGCTAAAGGTGGGCAAGGCGGAGGTGCTGATGGGAAGTGAAATGGTTGGAAGGTCTGGTACCTCAGCCACCTACAGTCAGATGACGAAGTAGAGTAAAAGAGTATCAGTCTGTACCCATATTTGATATTGATGTGAGTGTATCAAGGCATTTTATTTCTCTCTGTTATCTCTCTTGACCAGGTCAAAAACTAAGTCAGATGCTGCCCTGGTATAATAAAATGAATGTTTGATTCTTATCACTTTCATATAAAAGCTGTTTGTGTATTAATGTGATAAGTACTGGAAAAGTAGAATCTAAATTGATGCAATGATCTCACCTCTTCCTCCTCAGGGCGTTTAGAGGAAGGCCGTGCAGTGGTCCTTTCTCTCTTCATTTTACCGCCTCCAGAGCCCGTGCTGCTGGCTGCAGGCGTACTGGACAGAGGATAGACTGGGACACTGGAGCCCATTGTGCTAGTAGTAGAGGGGTAATCGAGGAAAGGTACAGTAAGTAAAACAAACTTAACAACATACAGAGAGCAGTCAAACACTCAAACAAGAGATTATTTGACAATAAATTGGAAATTTTACATTTACACTGCCTCTCTTTGCCACTTTGTATAAGTTGCTTGGAATTCTTTAAAAGAAGGAAACTGACCAAATGGAAAAGCTTCCCCTGTAGTATTCATCAAACCTCGCTTCAGAGAGGCCAATTGATACATAATGAACCTGACAATCACAGATCCATGGTGACAACCAGGGGAGGTTAATATTTAATTTGGTAAGTTCCCTTTGTGTTCTTTGTAAACCATTCCCATAAAGATAAAAAACTGAAATAATGGAACAAAAAGAAAGCGTTTAAAGTAGTAAATAGAAGAGCCACAAGCTTAGATACAAACTCATAGTTTTCAGTTTTATATGGCTTTAGTTATTTCTCAGAGATGGTATCATGTGTAACAAATTTTGCCCCCATCCATCTGGTGCCTGATCAATCAGAGAAACTGTTTTACCTTTGAGATGGACCTGGGGTTGCTTCAGGTAGTTGCGGTGATTGTCTTGTGGGCTAAAGGAATAAAACGGCGACAAATTAAGTTAGTATTTGACTTCATTTGGCTGCATTTAACATAGAGAAGTAATGTTGTGGTGTGGTATAATGTGGCACTGTGTTTCTGACCGTCTCTCTTGGGGTCCTGTCCAGAGATCGGCTCACTCCTCCAGGAGTCAAAGTAGGCCTGAAGGACACAGAGCGGTTTCCTGACACCGACGCTGCAGAAGGAACCACCAACTTCTGCACTGGCGGGAGGGAGGAATCCATCTGAATGGAAGAAATTATGACAAAATACAGACACAAGATAAGAACCAGAACGAATGCCTCCATACCACTGAATTCAATGGCTGTAGAGATACTATTTGAAACACATGACAACACTAATACTAACACACTAATGCACTAACACCTTAATACTATTGTATTAAGGCAGCATACTGTTTCAATATTATGAACATGGCGGAAGTAGTTTCTTCCTCTCAACTCAAATATAAAATCAGAACATGAAATGCAACATCTCTGGACATTCTCATAGTTTCTATTAACAATGCGTCTTAGAACAAAGTGCACAGGCCATGTTTTCCGTTAATCGCACCAGGCTGCAGCTCCGCAGACTGTCCTTTTTCTGTCAATTTGTTGAAAACCAACATTATTCTTTCATTTTTTGGACAATAACTTGTCCAATACATCAGTGTCATTAGCTTATATATTGATACTAATGTATATTTAGACATTATTGTGATAAAATTTGTGATTTACTTGTGATGACTGTACAAGAGACACAGTTGCATGTAGATTTTTCCAATGGTGTCAAATATCCTGCTGGGTATTATGGTCACAATTTTTAAACAAATTTAGGGGATCAGCATAAAATTTTTATTTTAGAGTACTGACTATCAGCTAATAGTCCAGCCTCAAAAAATATCTATATTTTGGACCCTGCCAAGGTAAAACCCCTACGGAATAACTGGCCATGAAAGGCCCAGTGCGCTTTCTTCTTTTGGAGCTGAAAGGGTCAATACAGCATTGTTGGATTTTACAAAGCAGCTGTTGCAGCTGGGAATTCCTGACAGTTATTAATGAGAACAAGTTCAGCCCAGAGCTGGCACAATTTAACAATGGACCTCACTTCATACACACACTTTCAAGACCCAGATACATGCTGGAGTCTAGTGCACTTTTGCTCACAAGCACTAGCATGCATAGGACATGCATGAACAAAGAAAACCACACACACACAAACAGAGTGGTGAACAGCTGTGTTCCAGCACAGGAGAATCCTGTTAACTGTGGTGAAGGAGGCCAACAGTCAGTAGGACAGGAAGTGACAGAAAGACAAACCATGACAAGTGCTGCTGAGTTTGTACAATGATATCCCTGTTCATATCACTGAGTACTCTGCTAAGCTACAAACACACTGGATACAAGACACAAGTGAAGTTTGTTTCATGATGTGCACACACAAGCTTAGGGTCATCAGGGACGTAAAGATTAAAAATAAAATAAATTAAAAAATCAGACTTAGTATGGACAGCAACACATAAGCATTTTGACAAACCAGACATGAGAGGGCATGTTCACAAGAATTTCAAACTCTGTACTTACCCGTTTCTTTTTTGACTGAAAATGTGAAACATCTAGATTTGTGCCATCCATTGACTGAAAAGAAAAGTGAGAAAAACATCTATTTTTAGACAAAATCAAAAAGATCTTTTCAGGTGGTTTGGATTTCAGTATTTAAACGTTTTAGAGATACTTGCTCGATAATATTTTCATGATCACATTCAGTGCTGTATTGTAAAATGTCCCACTGCTGAACATGCTAACAATTTACTGTATATAAACATATTAAAAGCTCTTACTGGTGACAGAGGGGATGAGGCTGCTGCTGGGATCCTCCTGGCATCCTGTCGGACAATTATCAAAAAGGAACTTTACTGCCAAGTCTAAGCACTTTCAGAAGAAATCAAGTTTGAACAGGAGAGAGAATGGTGTTTGTGTCTGTGTTTGTAGACTCACAGCCAGAGGGCTTGACATGCGCTCCAAGGACTGCAGGATGCGTCTGGCTGTGGCGCTGGTTACCCCACAGGGCTGAGCACCAGCAGGCTTGGCCTTGATCTGTCTTCTCACCGGGGCCTATGGGATCAGATGAGCGAATTAAGTCTCCAATTAAATTAATAATATTAACACAAGGGCTGTGATAGTATGGATTTTTTTTCTTATAGCAGTGAAAAGGCGACATATACCCACAGGATTGCAGTTTACCACTACCACACCCTCCTAACCCTGAAAAAAATGTGGTATTCAACTCTGTTGAATGATACTGTAACGAATAGGCCAGCTGGAAAAGTTAAGGGGGTTAGCACCAAAGTAAGGTCAGTAGGAAAGCCTAACAATGATGCCTACAACATTGGCTCCAGTGCAACCATATCTCTTTCAGAAGCTTTGTTATCCAACTGCAGTGTCCTTTTTTGAGACATGGTAAAATAAATCAGTCAGATTATTTATCCATTTTTTGGTGTTGAAAACAGTTGTTGTTCACAAGTTGTTAGCCATCTACTGGCAGTCCCACAATGCCTTTGGCTGAGTCTGTCAACCAATGGCTGTGTTGGCTGTGTTCCTGAATTGAATAATACAGATTGAAAAAAATAGGCCATGCAGCACTGACCTAACTCACAAAACACTAAGTGTAGTGTGACTATAACTGCTGTGTGCAAGTTCACCAATTAATATATTGATCAAACTGTTGATAATGATTGACTTTTGATATACAAGTCTCACTTTCTCAACAATATATGGGTTTCACTTGCTCACCTGGTATGGTGTTCCTGGACGATTGCGAGCGCTCCTGACTGCAGCTGCCCCACCATACGTGGTCTTCCCAGGGTAGAAGGGTGAATCTCCAAGCTGGCTGGAGTTTAGCACTGTGTTGTTGAATGTTGACTGGAAGACGGAGGGTTAAACAACATTATATTAGGTTCAAGTTAGATTACTTCATTGTACTACAAATCATTAACATTCTTAAACATAATTTTTTTTTTTTTTTTGCAATGCATGAAATAAGGGAACAGATGTTTAAGTGGTGAACACAAGACAGTGACAACTATTGCCATTGCCATCCAATGGGGTTTCATGTGGAAAAGTGTTGCTTGTGATGTTACAGTATTGAAGTACAGTTAACATCTCAGACTTCTCACCTGGTAGAAATCTAAAGTCAGACTGAATACTAAAGCAGACTGAGTTGTGGTGTCTAGCACTCTGTGACACACACAAAAAGTGAATGTACAGCATTCTGATTACACAAGTGAAGCTGAAGAAGCTCTCTGGCTGTGAGAAGAGTGACAGTAGCATTCATTTCCCTGAGGTACCAAAATCTATCTATACCTGAAAAGAATTAGTCACTGCAAAATTTGTAGATGTCTGACTTTGAAGAGTTGCATGCACTGACCAAATTCCGTTTTATGTCTAAGTGGGTCACTGGTCCAATGGCACAGCTCTAGATACAACCCTGACACTACGAGGCAGAGCTCTGTGGCACAAATCTGCTCTTACGGTTACATACTGACAGACTCTCTATCTTGATGGACAGACACACAGACACTCACATTGGAGGAAGTTCCAAATACAGACAGGTTGAACGCAGGCTTTTTCAGACTCGACTGGGCATGATGAGGCCCAGAGTTTGTTCTATCTGTCTCTGGGGACCAAAGTTGGGGAAGTGATGCGGTTTTGGATGTGGGAACATCTGTAAAGAAAGAAGGGTGAGAGCTTTTTCAGACCATTTTAAGAGAGCAGCAATGCAAAAATCAAACTTAGGTGCCCTGTCCCTATTTTCCAGAAGTGAATCAGTCCATACATTAAAAAAATAAGTTGCCACAAGCCTTAATTTACTGCAACAATAACATTTTATAAGATTTATCAAAGATTCCTTAAAGCTAAAATCATTATCAATTTCTTTTGGTTTTGTGTCTGAACTTGCTGTCTATGTGCTGCTATTTAGACTCAGGTGAGGCAAAGAAAGAAACTCATTACACAGGAAATGCTTAGTTTATAAAAAGTCTCATTTACACCTATCACCTCAGCAGGTGATTTCCTGTTTACTTGACAGTGTGCTCATCAGTGGGTGGAGTCTTTGCAAAAGCAGCAGACTGCTGACTCTCAATAACAGTTTTCACATATGATCTCCAAGGAGACTGTTTCTGTCAGACATGCTACCACAGGTTGGAAATAATCTGTATGGTTTAGGTGAGGCATGGCACCTGCAGAGTTGTCATGATCACTGTGTTTACATTTATTATTAAGACAAATAAAGTCTCAAAATGAACTAACTGTGATGGAGGCAGCGAAATAAGATGGAAACAGAGGATAAAGTGAGTCCAGTCTGCCTGGTAGAAGAGACGATTCATGGTGCACTGGGATTTTATAACTGAACTACGAGCAGGACGTACACTTGCACTGCATTTATCCTGGCATTGTCCAAGATAACACATGAAGACATTTGCACATACAGCTCCTCTAGGTAATGTCTAGCTAAGTGCAGAGTTACAGTGCATGTGTGGAAGGTGCTAATGCCACACAGATGACATCCGTTGGATTGGTTAATAATACAATAGCTGGTGAAATATTTCACCAGATTTCACCTCAATACCACCCACTTCTTTATGAATTGTAAGATCGCTATTGTGTAATTATACCTAGATCTATACAGACACACCACACTTAATACAGACAAAAACACACATCTCCAGATGCAAAGAAGACACTTTTTGCTCAAATGCTCTGCCTTTACCTTTGTCAGAGGCGCGGGAGGAGAAGCCGCTAGTGGTGGAGATGTTATCATCTTCATGCTGTGACAGGTTGTCCTTAATTTCTTTGACCAAGGAAAAGCCTGTGGAAAAGGGTCCAGGGGCTGAGGAAGTGGAGGGCTGGGAGAAGAGGCTGCTGGGAGCCCCGAGGGTCGGGGAGGAGGCATCCAGCGGGGGAAAGTGGAGGTGGGAGCGACTCAGAGGAGGCCGAGACAGCACATATTCGTGAAAGTTCAGTGATGCCCGGCTGGTTGAGGGCTCTGTGTGAGACAGAAAGAAGTCAGAGGTCAGCATGGTGGTACAGTTAACAAGGGAAACAAATAAGCATTAAAAAAACCCTAAACACAATTAAACAAAATTCTTGTACAAGGCATATCCCTCAGCAATCTTTTTGGCAACCTTTAAGACCGACCGAGGCCCTCACCTGTGTTACTGGTGCTTGGCTCTGGGGAGTCTCGTCCATCAAGGGGAGGAGGTCCCTCTTCGCTGCCATTAGGAGGAGGTGGCGGTAACTGGCAGTTTTGGTCTGTCCCCAGTGCAGCCCCTCCTCCTGCAGGAACTTCTTCATTCTTGAAGTATTTCTGCAGCCAGGAGGGGACGATGCTCTTTACTGTGTCTGTTACTCGACTGATGAGGCCTGACTGCTGCTGATAAAAACATGTGAATAGGAGAGAAAACTGTGAACACAGGGATGAAATGTCTGAGAAGCAGAGACAAATGCATATAGACCAAACAAAGACTCATAATTCAGGCCATTATCTGTAGCTTCCACATTAGAACATCCCCTCGACAATCAGCAATGGATAAAATTCAATGCATGTAAAACAACACTGCATATAAAACAGCTGTGCGAGATGAATCTTGTTGATTTATTTTTCAACTCTTAACGCTGAGGACAACCAAATTGTATTCAAAATGAATTTGTTGCACAGCAATTAGGAATAATTTGTGTCCTACTCTTAAAATCATATAAAACAGTTGAACTCTTGCTATTATACAATACAGCAATCAATGCTGAATTCTATTGTTTAAATCAGCTGCACAGCTACACTTGCAATGAGAAGCCATTCACTCTCCCCAGTGCAAAGCAAAACACAAGCTCAGTTTGATGGAAACTGGGTCAGGCCCTGTGTACGCTTCTGTGAAGCACTAAGCAAGTCATGCTCATGTGCACTGTACTGAGGTCTAGTATTGGATGCTCCAGTTGATAAGGATGAGTCTTGCCTCCTATAGCATTGCATGGTGTTCTGATATTTAGGTACTTTTTTGATACTTTGTTAAAAATGGTTCGTATTAGAATTTCCCAAGATTCAGTTCTTGCTAGTGGGTCAATACTGGTGGAGTGAATTTTTGCCTCACACAGGCACCAATGCGTGCTTGTGTTCAGTTCACCCTCTGACTGAACTTCGGACTCAAGAGACGCTGGTTCTTCCTATTATTTCCCTCCTGTGTCTCCTCTTTCCCCCTCTCCTCTCTGTACGTTCATGACGTAAAGTCCATCGTATCAAAGCAAAATCTGATGTGACTCAAGGTGTTTGATATCGTGACAACACTAGTGTCCTACACCACAAAAAAAAATTAAACAAGGGAAGACAGGAAATAAAGAAAGTTCTCTTCTGTCAAATGAGTGTAGCAACTTGAAAGAAAATCTCCTCTACATTTAAGGCACTATTCAGGTCTAAACCAGCTAACTGAACTATATCCACCATCTCTGCAAGGTTCTGCAGACCAGGAGTTAGGTCAGCAGTATATTATGTTCACAAAGTTGTCAAAATGCTATTAAACTTTGTGTCTTAAGAAACATGAGTTCTAGTAGTTGAATATACCAGCATTAAATGATTTGAGCTCAGTATAATGTTCCCACTGGATGCAGCAGTTTTGGAGTCACAGTAGGAGAAGATGAAAAAGCCAGTGACAAAAACTAAAACATGTGAATGCAATAACCAATAAAAGGAAGGGTATATTGGAGAACAAGAATATGTAAAACTTTTGCCAAGCCACACAATGTTGGTGCCTTTTCTTGGTGTAAACCTTACAGTTTTTATCTATATGAATATTTATTTAGCTATTGAAGAACGTAGATGGAGAAGGGAAAGGTTGAGAAAAAGGGCTACCTAGCAGGTGCCTCAATGTACATGCTGTGGTGGCCCTCAACTCCTGATAAGAGCCATGTGCCTCTTGCTTTCTGCTTATCTATGAATCACACCTGTGGTCTACTCTGCACTTTAACCTATAGGCAAATACACAACTCTAACCAATGAAGAGCAAGTGTCATAATAACCACGCAAAGCAAGTTTACTTAAGCTATTGTTATAAGGATTTAAGGCTGCCGCATTTCTGCTGTGGATGGGGTCATGTGACCAAGTGACCTGTGGTTGACTACCACTGCTCTATTTGGAAGCTATCATAGCAAACTGACACACAGTAACTTTTATTGGCTATGCTGGTGCTTGAGTAGATCAGAGCTTCTAGCTGTTAAAGCCAAAAAGTCATTCTAAAATATCATATCAAATATATATGATGTGCATGTACCTCTACACATGTTGAGATCACTGAATTAGCTGTATTGTTCCATTCATGCCATGTGCAAAAGTAAGTACTGATGAGAAAGAATCACATTTTTACCACTTGCAAACAATCCCACAAGCTGTGAGATGAATTAAGCCAAAGATAGTGCAAACATGACATGTCTTATCATGCTCCTTCTGTTTTTTGACAAGCAGTGTTGTGTAACCCAGGCTACTGAACAAAAGCTAACCCCATCTTTTAAGGACAGCACCACACAAGATTTGGATAATCATCGTTTTGCCTGACTCTTGTCCAGACACTTTTGTCTGAACTTTAAACATTACTGCATTATTTACCATTTGGCTAATATATAAGCATTTAAAGATGTAATCATAACTCTCATATGGCATGACTGAGGCAGTATTCAAGTCATATTTGAATTTATTCAAAGTATATTACAAGTTCATGTTTGCCAGTAATTGTATTTGTTTGTTGTTGCCATTGACGCATCATTACAGTCAACCTAAATATGTATCACAAAGAGTTTACATCTAATGATCTAAAATTTTGGTAGTTCATGAAGAGGGATATGGGATCAAGAACCAAGACATGGCAACATGATACTGATACTAAATGCCAAGGCAGTCATATCTGCAAGAGAAAGTTTGACTATGCTGTGTATAAATGTTGAACCACAATGAACTACACTAAGCCTAACCTTCCCTCAGTTGACATTTTATTAGGTCAACCTAAAAGCTGCTAAAAAGAATGCAGTGTAAACACCAGCCATTCTCTGAATTATAAATGTTCAGTTTTGTTCAAACAGTTTTAGAAGCAGTACTTAAAATATCACAATATTTCAGGGTACTCTGCAATGATGACATTCTTCACAAAATAAAAATACTGAAAGATATTTCTGGTTCAGAACTTGTAATGACTGTTGAGCTCTTCTCATTCTAAACCAGTAGCTTCTGTTTGAGGAGGTGAAATTAATTTGCTGTATTGCCTCCTCTTGCTGTTACAATCTTCTGATCTTGTAACTAAACCACATCCACACTACTGATATTGCTTTCCTTTTTGGAACAAACTCCTCCACAGCAGAGGAGCTGGCAATGTTACTTTTGCTTTCAGGATTGCTAGCTGTGTGTAACAGCATGATGTCATTATGTTAACAAATCAGAATATTGTCATTATCACAATATATATATATTTTAAATAATGATTATGAGCAATAGAATATGGCACACCCCTAGTTGACAGTTAATTAGGTCAACCTAAAAACTGCTAAAATTAATGCAGTGTAAAGCACCAGCCCTGTCCTGATTCAATCTGCATATTGAGTATTGAAAAAAGGCTTTCAATACCTTAAGAGTAAATGTCCAAGATGCAATTTCTCTTTAATGTTGAGAAACTGTTTTCAGTGTAAAAATGCCAAAGTGCGAAGACATAGAACTTAAGAGTTGAAACAACTTAAGTTTAATTACAATAAGCTATTTTTATCTTGTGAAACTGCTTTGACTGTGTAAAAGGAGCTGAAAATTGATTTTAAGAAATGGTTATTGAAAAAAATATTGTGCAGGAACTGGTATCACTATAGATATCTGTACTGAACACTTGTTCAACACGTAACTGAAAAACTTGAACTGGTGATATTAGTTTGTATAAGTAAATGACTATATAATCAGTGCATCACATTATAAATCATTATGGTCATAACCTTTAATTATGTATATTTGACTGAACTGTATGTGATACAAGGAGTTGAGCTCCACGCAAAATGTGAACAACTTTCAGCCATAAATAATGACTGTCCATAAAAAATCTGGTTTACTATGTGAACCTTATAAAACGACAAAAGAGTAATGTTATATAATTCATCAGCTTTAACTGCTCCCAATGGCCAACTGCCTGTATAATCAAAATTAAGACTGTTTTTAAAGAAACCCGCTGGCATCAGTTTTAAAGTAAGCTTTCCAGTTCAGTTCATTTCAGTTCAGTTCAGTTGCCTCCGGTCAGATGAAAGTGGCTGACGTTCATATAAACAAACTCATTTGTAGTTCAAGGGACTATCATACAGGATCACTGACAAATTACGTCAATAGATGTGACATGCATTAAGACATGTCTTTTCCACTGTTAGTATTATAGGGCGGTTTTAAAGCCAATATTAGTTGACGTCCAGGCGGCAAGTGAGCCAACCATGTGGGTTCCCAATCAGCCAATGCTTCCTGCGCAATCCTGGCTGAGATTTGGCTAACGTTAGCTAGCCCAACATCCAAACTGATTCCAGACATGCCAGGAAGACAATGTTGACATTTAAAAGCATAAAAAACGACTACACATATCTGTACACACACTGAATTTAGAACCAAATGATCATGTCACTCTGCTGCCTGCGGTATGATGCCTCCAAACTTATGAAGAGAAGACAACAATGCGTTGCTCTCTAATGCTAGCCTGCTAGCAAGCATTAGCTGCATCAGCTAGGCTAATACTTAGAATTCTACTTCCTTGCTTTCCGCTAACTAGCTAACAGCTAACAACTTACTAATAAAGCTAAAGTTTGTTTGTCTCGACGTGTCATGTGTGCACCTTTACTTTACCAAATACCGGTTAACTAGTCTAAACGACTCACTGTGCCCTGATTTGACCTGTCAACTCCGTCTCATTTTGCTAAGCTATAAGCCAGCCTGCTAGCTCACTAGCATTTCCTGGACATGCTAGCAGCGCGTGGAGGCCACGAGCGCTAACGGCAGGCCATAAAATGTCTCCAACAAAACAATAACAACAGCTACCAGGTAGTGGCACCGCAGTCAACCTAACGGTCTCGACACGGGCTTTTAACACGAAAACTTTCACCCAAGTTACCTGTTTACTCTTGGCGTAAGGTTTAGAGGCGATATGATATCTCCTGCTTCTAATTTTCCCTCCACCCGTGGCCGCCATGGCTCTTTCGTCTGAGTGTCTATCGGTGTTTCGGCGCCGGATAGCTGTCATCCAGCACAGCGGCCACTCACTAAGGAACTATGGGAAATGTAGTAGCTGGATATAACAAAGACAGGACAGGACTTTGAACCACATGGCTCTTACATGGGGTTATTTTGTGTCATGTGGTTGAAAAGTATTATATAGCTAAGGTTTTTAAATATATTTATTTTTATATTATCAATGGGAAGCATAGTGTAGTCATTTTGGTATACTGTAGCTGAAATGATTAGTTGCAGATTAATCAATTAATCTGCAACAATAATCACTAGTCATCACGCAAAAATGCCATACATGCTGGTTACAGCTGCTCATTTTTTTTTAAAGCTTATTAACAAACATTCATATTTACAGTACATTTAAGAATTCACAGTACAGTTACAGTTTTAATGTTTTTTTTAAGTGTCTATAAGTACTCATGTTAATACCATTTATCATCAAAAAGGGTGCACTTGTTGAAATTGAAGATGACTTTTCATTAGGTGAGCACTTTCTCAGTGTTTGAGTTTTCCTTTGTTTGCATCACTTTAAATTTCTTTGAGTTTCAGACTGTTGGTTGGAGAAATCAGAATGAGATCTTTGACTCTAAAACTTTTGACAGGCATTTTCTTATGTTTTATAGACCAAACAATTCATTGATGAATTTTAAAAATCTTGATTAAACAATGAAACAATAGTCTCACAATAGTCTAGTTACAGCACTGCACGTTGTCTTTCTCCACTGTAATTCAACATTTGATAGATCACAAAATCAGTGAGTATGGTGACAATAATTAGTAGGTCATTATGCCCCAGGAAAGTGACCATCTAACAACAATGGGAACATTTTCTTTGGATCTATCCATAAGTACTGTCAGTTTTTTCTGTTATATTGAATGTATCAAACAGAAACCAATATGATGAAATTAATGCAAGCTGAGTACAGCTTAGTGGTTAAATATTTAAGCTATCGAAGAAAGAACGGACAGAATGAAAAACAAATCAAAATGTGATCATTTAATTATGTGTACAAAAACAAGCAAAGCAACCCATATAAAATCATAGCTCAGTAAGTAGTGCATTGGAGGCTACAATTAACAATTTCTAAACATTTTACATTAAATACAGTGTGTTTTGACATTTAAAGCATTGTAGATGTTCAAAAGACTGGAGTCACCACCAAGGAAGGCTACTAAAAAGTTTCATTCAAATAACATCAATACAAATAAGCAGACATTAACTTACTAACACTGGCAAAGCTAATAAGAGGTTGTAAAACACTAACACTAAATATGAAACTATACTGCCTCATTCAACAACATTAAGAACAGCTTATATGGATCAGTCACTCACTGTGTTGTATTAACGTCACATTTCATTAATTTGGTTCACTAAAAAAAAAATCTTTGAAAGGGATCTTTTCACTCAAACAAGTGATTATCCTCTGCTATTGAATGTCAACAAAGTGCTTTTGCATTGAATGTCACAGTATTCTCCGTCAGTGCACCTATCACACATCACTTACACTTTCTTTCTACAAATACACACAAAAATTACAAAACTAACACACACCTCAACAATTTCAACCACATTTACGAATGCTAAAAAGGGTAAGAATGACATGTAAAGGTTACAGTTAGTTGAGTAACACTTGGTTGCTCCTCTCATTTGAACTAGGCGAAAACATCTTTCCTGATGATGCAGTTTTGATTGAAGAAAAGCATTCAGTAGGGAGAGACCAGGGACATTTGTAACAGGGGACAAGTGTAACACACCCTAGTCCTCAGTTCCAATTAGAAACAAGCTAGAGTCATGACACTTAAGGGCCTTCCACACCAAGAATTATAACTATTACCATACATATTTTTTATAGTTATAGTTCTTGGTGTGGACAGCCCTTTATTCTGCACATGCTCAGTAGGATTATCTCTCCCTGTGAAAAGGAGCAGAATAATTTCACCTTTACAAACATTAAACAAAATCTGACTTTAAGATAAGTAAGTCACTTTTTCAATGTACAGTATTTTTCTTCTGCTGTCTCATTTTCAGACAGCTGCAATTTTTAACCTATATCTATTTTATCTTTAGGTTACTGGTTAAAAATTAACATGAGCAAACAAGGCTTATGTAGCTGTTGTAGAAAATGAACATAACACTAATGTCTACTTACCTTGGCAATACTTGCCTAGTCTTCTGCAAAAACAGAATTAGACTTTTGCTTTGAATGCATAAGCCTGACATCTGAAAGAATTTGAACTACATACAAAAAATGTGTTAATGTGTAATGTGATTACTTTGAGGTGTACTTTTATATGCATTATAGTGGGTTAGTATGACTTTTTTCTTCAGTATTACAATTGTCCGCACCTTGCATTAAATCTAATGTAATGAAAATATATTGATTGTATTAATTAGTTGACATATATGTGCTTCTTATATCAAAAGATGACTGGTGTAGTTTAAGAAGTCTGTGAGTTGTGAAGGAAAATGTAAAAAATGTTTCAATTGCTCCCAGTCTCCCCTACTGTACATATCAGTACTTTACTGTGTTATAGCTAAGTGCAAAAATGTGTCACTTTGGCAATAATTATAAAAAAACAAACAAACAAATATATTAAATCCACAAATAAACATCAAAAATTCAAGTGACTTACAAACAACAATAATGTGATCTTTAGTTTTTTAAATAAAGGTAGTAAAGTTAGCACAAAAAACAAAAAGGTATTAAAGAGGTTAAGTGCAAAAAATAGTGGCTGTATTTGCATATACATACTCATAGGGTACATATACATAAGGTGGTGGTGCAGACTGGTTTGTAAAGCCGACCACACTGATAAAGCTGGCACTCCCCTGACTGGACATATGTAACCTGTCCTTTTGTGCAAAGCATCTAAACAACATTCAGTGTTTAAGGTAAAAAAATGCTGGGTGTAGGATGATGCTGAGTCTGGTTTCTACAATGCAAATAAGGCCATCTTCTCTTTCAAAATCCAGTGCATATTCCTTGGTTATTTAGGTCTGTTTAAAAATATCTTTGATATTAAATAGAAAACCAATTTTGGTCTTGCCATACAATATTAAAGGTCGGCAAGAACTAATTCTACAGAGAATCATCACACCAGTCTGCAGGTCCATGAAGCTTTCAGACTCTCACAGCCATTAGAATATGGTAAGCTGGAATAGTATATCGAGGCTTGTTGATGTGGCTTTGTTTGTTGTTGGAGTCTGCTTTCTGCCCTCTAGGATGTACTAAACCCTCGATGCAACTTTGAATTATTCAGTAAATTTAAGTGCATACTGTGTTACTCTTTTTGGGTGCTTTCTGGAGTGCGTCCTTCATTCGCTCACAGAGCATGTGAATATTCAGCGTTGTTTATTGTCTCTTTCCACCATGGCCATTCACAAATCTGTTCTTCCCAGAAGCTTTCCTCCGTTTTGTAGGCTGTGAACTTCTTGAAGAATCCCTCCGAGCTGTGGAGGAAAAAAGACGGAATGATGTTAAAGTTCCCCTCCACTCAAACATGTGTTTTTCTTCTTGTTTCTACAATTGACTGTTTGAGCTTTAATTTATAAGAGTTTGACATGGATGTTTTCACATTAATCTGCGGAAAGTGGAAAGTCTTTATTGGAAATCACATTTTCAGGGGCCCACAAGCAACAATTCGAAACATCACAAACAGTTTGGAAGCCAATCCTGGCCCAATATCGCAAAAGTGTGATGTGGAAACCTGAAACCTTAACCACATACACTCTGAGAATAGACATTACAGTGAGCTGTACTGCTGGACAACAGGTGTTTTAAACACAACAGTCCAGCAGGTGTCCAGCAGTTCAACTGAGAAGGAGAGGATGTCAGATTTTAACAATATAAGCTAATCTTTTTGCTGAAAAGAGCATTTATATTATATTATTATTAGAAGTAGAGCAATTTATATGCATGTTAAAACTTGTCTGGAGGGGATCTTTAAAAATTTAGGATGAAGTTTATTGAAGAGTTATCAGCAGTCTACCTGTTGTGAGACTGACCTGTAACGCCGTCTGGGACGAAACCATATGAGTTGACAACACTGCTGTCATCACAGTCCTCACTTTTTACAGAAGTGCTCTGTACACAGAAAACAGCTTAGTGTGAACAGCATTTCTGAACAGCAATAATACACACATCAAGCTAAAACTCACAGTTTCAATGACCCTTTCTGATTCTCAGTTGCAAGTCTATAGCTCTTCTTTACAGAAGACATTGTGACATGCTACAGTAGGAAAAGCACAGGTGTAAATAATAAAATGAATGATGGCTGACTTCCATTTATCTCCTACAGTTTCAGCTTCCTAGTATTGTACATGCTGGCTCACTGTCACACTGTCATGGCTACTGAGACACTTGAATAGAACACAATTAATGTTATTAGTAACCCTGGTGCTTTTCCCACTATGCTTCAAAATATCTGCTGTGCAAAAGTTCTATTGTGATTTTAACTTAAAACAACAATACGTGTGCAAAACAAAACGCTCTGGTTTCAAGTTACTCTTAAAAAATGTGTAAATTAATACTTAAAATATAAACAAAACATTCAATCAAGAACCAAAGAAACAACTCACCTTCATTTTATTTTGCTCATACCACACCATCCCATATAAACACAGAAGTGTGATGAGTGCCTAAAAATGTAAAAGAGGATGCAAAAAGTCTGGTTAAACTCCATTTTTGCTTTTTTCCACATGCTTTGCATGCGAACAGGCTTTCATTTCAAGCATGGACTTGAAAATGCCAGACTCAGTGGTGTACAATGAAAACCATTATAATAAATTCAAAGGCAAGGTCCTTGGAAAGAAACATGCACCTGTTAACCTTAGGCATTTATGTAAAGACTGCCTCATGTCTGCATAGTCAGCTTTAACACCAACACTCTACAGTTGGTGTCTGTAACGTGGGCAAAAGAAGGTCCACTGCAGCTTTGATCAGATAGAATTTATTTCACAGATCACTGACTACACTGAGACACAAAATATTTTGTTTTTTGCCCTTATTCTGAAGAAGACAATATTCTCACTAAGCAGTTTACATGGCTAAAAATGAACATCACACCAATATTCCTATTTACATGCAGCCATGCATACTCCAGTTAAAAGTGGAATCGCTAGAGCTGCTTGAGCCATTTTGCATCTTAGCATTAAAATAGGTTTTCCACTGGTGACAGACTTGCTTGACTGTGCAAACACAACCCTCCTTCATTTGCTCAACTGCCTTCTTAAAGAGGTTGCCATTGTGATATTTGTACATTTCAAAAAACCTGTTGATATCCAAGTCTTTCATACTGTTTAAAAGTAGGTGTATTTCTTTTTCGAACCAGAAATGTTGGCTTTTCATTTGTGCATACATCTCTACCCCAGCCTTGCAAAGAGCAGTAAAAACTCCAAATGACACATATTCTGAATGTACTGTATACATGTCCAAAGAATGCTCCTACAACCTGAATACCAGCATATCCACCATGTCTTTCTGGGAAAATGCTAAATTCAGAATAATTCCTAACTCAGAATATCCAGACAAAATATGCTGTTTACACTGAAAGTCAGAATACTGTCAAATTGTGAATAATAAGTATAGTTGCATGATATTGATACACCTGTTAAGAGTGACTGAGGTGAACACATCCTCTCTTAGTCCACACACAGACTGACACACGCATTTGTCTTTTCTTACCAGACAGAGCAGCCACAGGAGTACATAACGGATTTGTGTCTTGGAAAACAAGTCGTGACCAAATTTCACACAAGCGAGAGCTTCGAGGAAAGCGATGGCCCTGAGGGAAAATATAAGAGTTAGATAAATGGTGCGTTTGCTCCAGAAACATAGGTTTTTGTATTTAACAATGGCCCCCTCTCTTGGCAATAACATTTCATTGCAATGGTGCGTTATGGGATGGGATGCATAACACTTGTGGCATAGAGTATCTACTATTGTTCCCCAGACATTCAAACCGATGACAATATTCACTCGTCACACTGCTGTGGGATATTGTCTTTCAATTTTGCAGGGGTAAACCTCGGACAGCCTCAATGTTAATTATTTCATGCAGACGGAGAGAGAGGGAGCCTGTCTCGTTGCTATGGAAACTAGAGCAGAGGGCATTAGCGGCTTTGTGTCTGAGATGAGGTCAATAAGTACATTATGTTATGAGTTTCAATTTCAATAAAGCCTCTCTAAAACTAAACAACTAAAAAGCTCCGTTTAAATAAAAATAAATAGTAAAATTAAACAGATTTTTATTGTTAAAATACAATTTATCATCTATCAGCTACACTAAAATAGCTTGTAGAATGTGGAAAAACGCAGCAGTGATTTTAGTGTGTTTTAGTGTGTACTGCTATCAATTTGGATGAGCTGTTGCCACTTGTGGGAAGCATCCTTTCACTGTTAAGTTGTTAAATGTGCGAGAACTTTGACTGGTTGTAATATCTGAATCACAACAGTCCTAGTTTCGCCCGCCAAAACATTTCAAAGATAAACAGGAGTAGATCAATAGCATGTGACACTGTTGATTCATGGGGTGGTTCTTCAGCTGCCTTTATGGTGTGTTTGAATAAAACGAGGACAGCCAACCAGCCTGGGCACAGCCCCTTCATTGTAATATAAACCAGCGAGATCAAAGAAAGCCTACCAGACTCTGGACAAAGTTCAGTGTCGGTTTGCCTGCTAGATTAGATATGCTGTCCATGCTAAAACAACAATGTTGAGATTTATCTAACAGGTGAATACAGGCAAATATGACAAGTGAAAAAAGTAAGATTTGAATTGCTATGACAGACCTTAAAAAAAAAAAACTACTGGAGGCACATCAGGTTTTCAATTAATGCAGCTTCCAAACTTGTCTGTAGACCAGTGAAAAACATGTACTGACAGGGTAAAACATACTTACCCAAACACCCAGCATTGTGTGCCAACTCGTTTACACTGAGTGTCTGTCAGGTAAGCATAATATTGTCTGCAAGAGAAGAAAGAAAAGGAAAAAGAAAAAGAAATTTGTACTTGTCAAGAACAAAGTCAGCTTTAAAGGCAGACCTATTGAACTAGCAGACCACAGGCCAAATACCCTTCTGAAGTTCTGTGTGATCCGCAAGAGGCTGCCTGCAAATCAGGCTAACATGTGTGTGATATGATAAATAAAAACTAAAGGATGACTGTATAATCTGAACCAAACTGGTAGTGGTTTTGTGTTTTTAAAGCACCTATGTGCTGTGATTGGCTGCAATAGGATTACACCCGCTCCGCTCTGCCATTCAGTCAGTCAAGCTTCACATTGCGCTCTGGTCTGGTGGCTTAAAAATGTCTTTCTAAACCTAAAGAGATATTAAGTTCATTGTGAAACTCGCTAGTTCCAGAGTGAATGGACTGACAAGTATTTATTTACTTTGCCAGCCAAAACGGGTAATAAACTGCTGTGTTTACTGTGCAACAAATTCATTGCTGTGATATAAGAGTATAACATCAAGAGACACTACAATTCAAATCATGGCTAATGTCCTGTCGGTTTTCCTGAGGGCTCAGAGGAATATATCTATTAACATTATACTATAAGTCTGTACAGTTTGTAGCTATTAATTGACAAAGTATTCTGTGTGGACACAACCCAGTGACTTTCATATTTGTCCAACTTATTACTGAAGTTGAATTTTAGGGTTTTCCCAAAGACTTAAATGTCAGAAAATATCTTAAACAGACACCACAAAACAATTTGTTTTACAAGCAATAACTGCTACCTTAAAAAAATGTAGTATTTGTTTTATCAATTATTTGAACCAAATATATCACATTTATTGTTGCTCATAGGTGTAAGGAAGTCATTTTGAAGGTTGGACATACCGCACAGTGGGTGCAGTGATGACTCCAACGAGGAGGATACGACACCAGCTGAGAGGGTGAGACGCCTGGAAGACGAAGATGTGCTTGAGGAAGAATGTGTTCAACTCTGTCAGCTGTGAGGATATAAGACACAAGACAGACAATATTTTAAACTGTTTATTATGAATATGGTGTGTATTTGCTGACCAGTAATTTATGAAAATAGCAGATACATTAACAGTGGAAATAACTGTTAGTTTCAGTACCTGCCATAGGATCATAAAGAGGTAGATGCCTGCTAGTCTCTGGAAGGAGGACTTTGGGTCAAACCAGCGCACGTATGTCCAGCTGGCCGGGGTGAACTGGAGCACGGCACGCTTTATCTTCCCTGTGGTGGTGTGGATTTCCCTGAAAAGAATATATATACTTTTGAGGATACTGAGATACAGGCACACAAGCACACGTACAGGAGTATCCTGCAGTCTTGTTTCATAAACTACTTTCAGTTACATTAAAAGTTACAATAAAATAACTACAACTACACCTTAAGGATGTGTGGATTCCATCAATATACAAAGCCAGGAAAGAACAGAAAAACAAAGAAAAGAAGACAAAGCAACAAATATAAACTTCACTGACTTGATGCTGGCCCAGCGGTAAGTCCTCATCTCCAGAAACCTACAGGCAGTCATACCCAGCCAGATACCCCCTCCATTACACAACAGTATGTCCAGAATCACTTGATCCCACCAGCACTCCGCAAAGTTTGGCAGCAGGTGCATGAAGAACAGCTGTGGAAATAAATTAATTTATGTTGTGAAAGAGAGATAAAAAGTTTTTTTTTTTTTTTTTTCAATCTTTGTCTGCTATTTGACTCTGGGATCTGTGAAGAAGTCGATTCTGTGATGAGTTAATCTGGTATTAGGCTAAAACCTGTAATCTAATCCCTCCAGCCAACAATTGGCAGCAGTCAAGGCAACAGCACTTGTTATGTGCAGAAACTCCTGCTCATACTACTGCTTTGTTATGAGTTTCTCCCAAACAGACAACCCTTGTTGCCTGGACAGACTGCTGAAGCAAAGTTACAAGTAATTCCGGTGTGGGTCATCGGACAGCTGCTTAACAGATTTCAGCATGGGCAGATCAAGCCTGACTCTATCTTAAACACATGCACGCTACCTCAGTGAGCTCCCAGGTGATGCTGATGGTCCAACAGAGGCCGTAGCTGCGGATGAGCAAAGCCTTCATGGCCCATCCTGCAAAGTGGCCGAACGCAAAGATGTCGAAGTGGCTCAGGATCCGCTCCCATGTTATCGTTGTACAATTTACAGCATATTCCTGGTGAGGGCGAAAGTGACTGGATTTCAAGATACACAATAGCAACTATTCCTGCCATATTATTCCGACAAAGCCCTATAACTCTTACACACCGGAGAGAGAAGGAAAAGTCATCTGGACATAACAAAAGTCACCTTTCCATTTACTCATATATATCATCATATAGTATTTGATGTGGTGTAAACGTGTTCTGATGGTTCAGAGTTTCGAAACTAGCCAGATGTCAGACTGAATTGTCAACTCACTAAATTCCATTTCCATATTCAGAGAATCACTCAGCTCCATGGAGTGGGCAGATCTGAAGGTTTGGACCCAGGCAATTTCACAACCTATCCTTACCATGATATCAGCTTCCCGTGTGGCATAACGCAGATTTGGGTCCAGCCAGTACATAAGGATCTTTACTTGGTCCCAGTTGAGGAAAATGAGGAAGACAAGAAACAGGAAGTACATGACACTGAGACCTATGCAGAAAAGGAGAGAGTTAGCGAGGAAGAAAAGAAAAATTAAAACTGGATTTAAGCAGAGGAATTACGTGAATGTGAATCATGCAAAGCAAGTGATACAGTTATGGTTGAACACTCACCAAACACCATTCTCCATATTGCAGGATGAGGCCTGGTAAAAGGTCCTGATGAAGAAAGTATCATACTGATAAATGACTGTTGGTGTATTTGCACTATTCATATCAGAGGGAAATTAACTCAGTGGCAACTTACTAGGTTTTTCCAGAGTCACCAATGTATTCAGAACTTCAGTAACCTCCCATGGTAGCACTAGCTGATCACTACACCACATCTCACACTCTTCCTCAGTGGATGTAGTTTACTTAGTTGTCATGGAGATCTAGTTCTCTTTGCACGACCAACTGTTATCATGGCATCAAATTTCCATGCTTGCTTATTTAGTTATCTCCAAGACAACTTAGAAAACTACCTCTAAATGGAAGAAAACCATAACGTGATTGAAAGCTCCAGAAAAACCCTAAGTTCTGATTTTTTTTTCTTTCACCAAAAGTCCAAAACCCCCAAAATGTTCAAATTCTCATTATATAAGCTAAAGAACATCAGCAAATCCTCTAAAAGCAAAGAATATTTGATATTTGTGCTTGAAATATTACTTTTTACTTCATCAACTAATTATCAAAAGAGTTGCACCTTCGTCTCAGTTGTCTAGTTGTTTCAGAACTGCATTAGACAAGAAAAGAAGATAGTATAGGCAGTGAGGCAGCAACTACCAGTTATTTCGATAGTGATTAATCTGATGAAGATTTTTACAATCGATTAATCAGTCAGTATATAAAATGTTGAAAAACTGTCACTTGGGGCTCTGAGAAATTGTGATAAGCATTTTTCACAAAGGGTAAAATTTTCAAAACAACAATCCAAAACCTGAGTACTTTTTAGTCATTGTAAAGAAGCAGCAAATCCTTACATTTAAGAGGGTGGAACCAACAATTTTTTTGATATTGTAGTCTAAAAATAATAAAAATATAATGAAAATAAATGCAAACTATTTTTTTTACGAACTAATCGATGGGCAGAGACATGATCACGTACAATTTCATAAAGGAGGCAATTTAAGTTTAGTTAAGTTACATAGCTTACCATTAGGAAAAGCGAGGACGCTGACGACCAAGAAGAAGGAGACAACCACCAACAAACCAACTCTGAGGTTGTTGTCAGAGTTCTCATCATCCCTGTAACAATACAGTATCACATGTTAACAAAGGAAAGCTTATGCTCCTACATATTTAGCACTATGGATATTACAGTCAGTTAGAGACCATTAGATATTGAACAGAATTAGTTTGTAGTTTTTAAAACTCATTGAAGAGCCCCTGACAGACAAAAGTTCAGTTTTCGCACGGTAGTTTACCTGGTAAACGCAAAGTACATGAGGCTGAGCACAGTTACTGTCAGGAGTGTGATGGTGTGTGGCTTATAGAAGAAATCAATGCAGATATCGTCCACTTGTTGCTCGTTTATCATTCGGAAATGTAATTTATAGTTGGCATCATCCTTCCGAGGTGTTCGGGAAGCCACGGTGGTCGCCATGCCGCTGCTGTAGCCTACTTTCGTAATTTTGAACGGATAATAAACACCAAAAGTTAGCAGTTGGCAGAAAGGCAGGATGATGCGACGAGAGCCCCTCAAGAAGAAACCCTGAAGATGAACTGAACCACAGAGCTAATAGGGGTGTTGGTATGTTGAAATACACATTCTAGTATGCAAAAAAACAAAAGGTATAAATATTTAATGTCATAACGTAATAAAATTCATATATACAGTCCTTTCACTCAGTTCAAGTCAAATAGTTTGGTTTTATTTGCTCATGAGTATGTTATTTGCTTTTTTTTAGTACCCACAAATCTGTCGCAGTGGTACATCCCACATTGTGACACTTCCGTGAAGTCCTTCCGTTGATATGCACGTGAAAACAGTTGACATTGTGGTACACCTTGGAAGATGATGGAGCTGAGTTAAGGATTGAGTGTTTTGAACCGAAATGTGAGTACGAAGTTAGTAATTTAAAGTAATGTGTTGGTGTTGCTATTTTTTTTCTGATTTTCTCTTTCCAGACTAAATGAGGATGTTATTTTGAAAGCTTGCTAGCATCATGCTCAAGCTAGCCGCTTGTAGAGTGCAACAATTCAGTCTTAAGCTTTTATTTTATTTTATCTTATTCTAAATGACCCCTCTGCATATATGACTAACCCTGATAGTTCAGCCTTATTTCACATAAGCACTGTACTGTCAGAATATGCGCATAAAGTAACTTGTTTTTCATAAAATATTTTTTGCGTTTTTTCAAGCAGTATATATTAACAATCTATTCTGCTGTATATTTAGATGGTTAGTCGTCTTTGTTTAGCAGTATGTCTTTATTTTGAACCACCTTAAATTTCTTCTTGGCACTGGATGTTAGTACTGCAAGTGCTGTACGTTGAGAGTTACTACATTTTGTTTGTTTACATTTTGTTTACGTTTTTGTGAAGTACTTTCAATCAAGCAGGTCCAGGCTGTGTATGATGATAGGCCTGCACAATATGCAATAGTGATATTGATAATAGACCAATCATCAATTGCAGTAAGTATATTGTTTAATAAAATATTAAGTAATTTATCTTAAATTAATTAAATGCAAACCGCCATGAAAGCACATAACAAATACACTCTGGCTCATAAACAGCCAATCATATCCCTTGATAATGGAGCGTGCTGTGAGTGGTATACAAATAGCAAATCATTTAACATGTGTTCAGATACATCATCACCAACAACAAAAACAGCGTGGAGTGAGAATATTAGAACAGAGGGAAATTGCTAATAAAAAAGGACAGGTTGGCCAATATGGCAATCTTTTAATTTGCCTTTTTAAAAGTATGTTACCTGTGTGCTTTGATAGACAATGTGGTTAATTTCAAAGTAAGACAGTTAAATTCAAAATAAAGTGGTTAAATTCAACTTTTTTTTAAATCCTGGTCTGTATTTAAAAAAAAATCATCTTTAGTCATTAAAATTATTAATAATTATCGATGTAGACTGAAATGAAACGTTTTATTGTGACTTTTTTTTTTTTGCTATGTTGCTCAGCATTATATAATGCTACCATAAACTTTTGTTTTGATGGTACCAAGCTCTAAGAAAATATGAGTGCACTGTCATCACCTTAAGATAATAATCCAGTAGTAATTCTTATATTGAAAGGCATGCTGCTCAAACCATGATTTTTTTTTATTGCAGAATTGCCATGGCTTCATCCTGTACACAGCTGTGTCTACAATGCAGAAACCTTCTTTGCTCCAAGACAGTGGCTATCACATGGCGACATTCCACTCAGCTTCGCTACTGCACTACTGTCACAGGGTTACCCACCAAAATCTTAAATGGATCATCAGTTATCAGGGGGAATCACACAGCAACTCAGGCAAGACAGAGGTGGAAGCAACAGATGTTCTGTTACAGTGACTTTACTGCCAAAAATCTGGCAACTGAGGCAAAAGAAGAAAAGCACGTTGATGAACTGTCAACAGCTGGTGTTGCAGTGTACAAGAGCCCCCTGCTGCCAGTCAGTGATGCTGAGAGCCAGATGTCAGTAGGTATGTAGTGGCTTGGTGTCGTTGACCACAAGAAGCTTTTAATTTAACATTAACATTAAACTTTATATTTGATTTGTTTTTTAAAATATTTAGTTGAATAGCTTGTTTTGTCTTTACCAGATCTGGATGCTGTTGCTGAGTTTTCAGCTTTAGAGGAGATTGGTGATGAAGAGGCTGCTAGTATATCTGTTCCTCCTGCCTTGCCACCAGCCTCCACCTCTCTTAGGGACTATGTTGACCAGTCTGAGACACTCAGCAAACTGGTACAGCTAGGTAATTAAACCACAGACTTATTGTAGAAATATTGTTGAGCATATTCAGATGTATTACTTTACAAACAATTATCTCAAAAGCATGACTTAATGTAAATCTCTTCTTTTTCGATGGCTACTCATTTGTGATCAATCATCCTCTCATTGCAGGTGTAAACCTGTGGAAGCTTGAACAAAGGCCCGGCGTGGGCTCCATGCTACTGAGGCTTGACTTCAACACAGATGTGGCCCCAAGGCTGCTGTTTCTCAAAGAGATCGGGGTGGATGACTCTCGCTTTGGCTACATCATCACGCACAACCCCTTCATTCTCACAGAGGATTTGGCAAATCTGCAGACCAGGTGACATGAAAGATCTAAGAAACAGGAACATTATTGAACACTGCAGTAGTGAAAGTTGCACCGCAGAGAAGGAAAATTACCCATCATCACTTAACCATCCATTATTTCCCTTCCTTATAACTGATCCTTTTAAATTGTTACCCATCATTATCACTCATCCATCCACTATCTCCATCTTTATAACTCATGATGTTAAAATAGGATAAACAATTGTTATGTCCCCAATCACACAATTCAAGCCCATGCCGACTTCCTATGTTTAATAGGATTAATAATCCAATAATTTCTTATTTATTTTCAGATACACAAAATCTGATTGTACAACATGTCTTCTCTTTCATTAAAACCAAATGAAACAGGCTTTTACAAACACAACAGCCTAGCATGCTGCTACCATTAAAAACCTACTTAAAGGTCAAATCTGGAACATGTGTGATAGTATCTGCAGTACCCGGCCCTCTGCTTTTCCTTACTTTTTCTCATTGTTTTATTGTGCTGGGGATGTTTCATCAACCATAGACATTGGTATTTGACATCCTGATGCATTCATGAACAGCTCAGAAAAGTCCTACTGACTGTACCTTTTAAAAAAAAAAGATTTTCATTTTTAGTTTTAAGTTATAATCCTTAAGATTTTCATGAAATTAAACCATGTTGATACCACTATGGTCAGTATTTTTTCAGCAGTAGTTATTCAGTGTATTCACATTCTGTAATTACTTTTCTATATTTCTATTCTATAATAATAATAATAATTCTATAATGTCGTCTTTTTTGTTCTTTCCAAGGGTGAACTATCTGAAGTCAAAGAAGTTCAGCTCTGAGACTGTTGCATCCATGGTGTCCAGAGCTCCATATCTGCTTAACTTCAGTGTGAAGAGGCTGGACAACAGACTGGGCTTCTATCAGGAGCAACTCAGCCTCAGTGATTCTAATGTAAGCAACCTTAACTGATGGAGAGGAAACTGGGACATGGGTGTATCTTAGCAAGAATTCATGATTCTCTTTGTACAGTGTGTTACGTATGTATGTGTTGTGATTTATTCACAAAAAGAAATAGAAATCATAACTAATTTTATTTCTCTCGTCAGACACGGAAAATTGTAGCTCGTCTCCCCAGACTACTGTGTGGCAGTTTGGAGCCTGTTAAAGAAAATCTGAAGGTACTGAATGACAAAATATATTATTAAAAAGCATTCAGTATCATAGAGGTGTTTAAATAACTATTGTAAATGTCCTCCACAGGTATGTGAAATAGAGCTCGGCTTCAAGGAAAATGAGATCCAACACATAGTTCTCACTGTCCCAAAGGTGTTGACCGCCAATAAAAGGAAGCTAACGCAAATATTTGACTTCCTCCACAACACCATGAAGGTGCCACACCATCTGATCACCAAGTTCCCACAGGTAGATTGACTGCAGTTGGTTGTTTGGCTTTGTTTAGGATCAATTTGAACTGATTTCCTTGTGTATTTTGTCCATGTTCAGAGTTGTAACTTGAGCATCTGATGTATCCTATCATAGGTCCTCAATAGCAAGTACCTACGCATTAGAGAGCGCCACCTGTTCCTTGAGTACCTTGGAAGGGCTCAGTATGACCCAGCACTGCCCAACTACGTCCCCCTGGACCACCTGGTGTCTTTACCTGATGAGACTTTTTGCACTGAGCTGGCTTTGGCCACATTGGAAGATTTTTATTTGTTCCAGAAGACACTTTGATTCTTCATAGGGGACATTAAAAAGGACTTCAGAAAACAAGTGCTGAATCACATAGAAGAAATACCATAATATCCGATACATGCAGAAATCTTTAAGCATGTAGCGCATCAACCTAGTTATCAGTTATTATAATACTATGTTTGCTTTGTAAATGTGATGTCTAATAAATGTACACAATTTATGTCAGTTCTTCTGCCTGAAATGCTGCTCTTTTTTATTTCAGCTGTGAATACAATGATCATCCATCATATATTGAAAACTGGCACTACCACTACTTTACTACTACATTTGTATGACAGCAATAGTTTCAGCAGATTTAGATATTATGTACAAAACATAAAATCAGCTTATTCATTGTTATGCTGTAGATCTTAAATAACCTGTATGGTTACTGAAAATAATTTAAAATACTGTTTAAGTGTGATACAAATTGGAATACTGATCAATGAACTGATTAATTGATTAATGAATTAATCAACTACTGAAAGAGGCCAGTCCATTGCATAATGAGTAGTTTTACTTGGAATACTTACTCAAGTAAGATTTTGAGTTCAGAACTTAAAATTGTAATTGAGTAATTTTACATTCTGGACTTACTACCTATAATAATAATAATAATAATAATAATAATAATAATAATAATAATAATAATAACAAAGGTGTGCATTTTATATTGTAAAGCTTGTGCAAATTATATGTTTTAATACCTTTTGTTTATAGATTCAGATATAGAAGAAATGTATGGTTTGATATGGGCAGTCAGCATGATAAGTTTGTCTTTTTGCTTAGAAATTTTGATTTGTCAGTATAAAATTTGCTCCAAAGTATAAGGAGGCTCAAATACAATAAAGTAGTTCTAAAGTAGTTCTAGTTCTTTTACATCAAATTAATCAACCGTGTTAATATACTTACACTTACACGTTTTTAGAGTCTTCAAAAACGTTACTTTGTTTTATATTTATTTTTATTATTCCCGAAACTTCCAAACAAACTGTAAACATGTAATGTAAAGTTGCGCAAGAGTCTATTGACCTGAATAGATCTTACCCACAATGCACCGCTGTCTTTCTCAGTGGTAAAAAATGGCGTCGAGGGCACCAGGTAAACGAATATTGCTCCTTTCTAACATCACCAATCTTTAAATTTGTTTGATACAGATCGTTTCATACTGCTGTGGCGAGATGCGTATAATAATATAACAAGTAATATTGTCTACTGTTAATTTTATTCGACTGAAGGTGGCTTTTGGCGCATTTGACTTGTGTGTGTCCTCTAGTGTCCCCGTGCTGCTGGCTAGCTAACGTTAGCTTAGCGCTAGACGCTAATCACAGTAAAAATATTTATATTGCAACCAGACACTCACTCTGCTGTTTCCTGTAGTAATTAAACGCATATTAATTTCTACGAAACGGCTGATTTTGCGTCTAATTATAAATGATGTTAGACTGTAACATCTTTCACGTTACTCAGATGTCATCTTATGTTAGCTAGCTCCATACCATTAACGCTACAGCTAACCTTACTGCTGTGTTGTGTCATCTGTCATTTTAAAGCACTTAAAGATATTAGATCATCTCGCAAGGACAAACTATGTACCATTTGTCAGAATCAGAGAGCATGGTTTGAACATAATCAGTAACTTCAAAGGTGACTTTAATAATTTGTTGTTCTATGAGGAACAGTCCTTTTTCAAAACTTTATTAAGAACAGTTCAGTAAAATAATTCTAGTAGGGTTTTTAAACAATATAACATTCAAATAGTAATGATATGTAGTAAATGTTAATGTTTTTGAGGCATATTCACATTCCAGGTGTATTTATGATGCATTTAACAGTTCTCGGTTTGATTTATTTCCTCGGTCAGACATTTTATCTCAAATCATTTATATTGGGGGTTGTCACAATACCAGAATTACAAAGCTCGATGCAGTGTTGCCAAATGCAAAATACAGCAATATCGTACTGCAGCATTAAAAATTATTATATTTTAAAAAGGTCATACATACAGAAAACCTGGGAAGTGGTTAGGCACTGCACCATATGGCAAAACCATGCCAAGTGAACCATATTACACGAAGGCTCCATAGTGCAAATAGGACAGCAAAAGATTATTGTATATATCGTATAGTCAGCTCAGGAATTCTGAATTGAGGTCTTGAATGAGTATTTAGATCCATTCTTTTTTATTCCTTCTGTACTTTCGATACTATCAAATATTATTATTGTTTTGTTTTAAACAATGTGGTATTGAAAAAGTATTTAAGCACTGGTACTTTTGACACCCTTAATTTATATATTGAGACCTTATCAGCAAATCCCATTGATAATCCCTATGGAAAAATTGTAATGTTACTGGACAAAGGACATGAATGGAAGAGATATTTAATAGTTTCAGGTTCTTCAAGACAGAAACAGCAAGAGTCAACTTCAAAACTAATATGAGGAACTAGGTTGTCTGCTGTTATATAATATCTGATGGATTTTTGTTTTTCAGATGGTCTAATACTCTAAAATGTCAGCAATCTGATAGGTTAAAGGGCAGGATAAATAAAATTGTACTTAAAAAGTACTTATGCCTCACTGTTGAAACTGCGCACGTGATGGATACATACTTGAATTTGTTCTTCCCTAAACTCCAGTTTGTGCTGCCTGACTGGTCCTGTCTCTGTGTCTTTCTCATCATGTTCACAGTCGCGTCAGGCCGGCTCATGCTTGGGTTCCGCAAATGGTACTTCAACATGTGTGGCTTCAACAAGCTTGGTAAGCTCAAAGAATTCTTTTTTGGCCAAAATACTCAGAGCTTAATGAAGTGCTTGTTGTTTTGAGGCTACTATACATCATGAATGTAGGGAAAATATGATCATGTATCACTGATTTTCCGTTTAGCATCTTCATCATTGCTGTGGCTTGTTTTTTGTGTCAGGCTTAATGCGTGATGACACAGTTCATGAGGATACAGATGTGAAGGAGGCCCTGAGGAGGCTTCCGGAAGACCAGTACAATGCGAGGACATTCAGGATCAAGAGAGCCTTGGATCTGTCCATGAAGCAGCAGATTCTCCCAAAAGAGCAGTGGACAAAATATGAAGAGGTACACAAAACTAATTTAAATAGGGAGGTGGGATTTAAAGTACACATGATATCATACTAGTACATGGAGGGAGTTGCAGTAGCACTTAAATAGAAAACGAAAAATCAAATGTAGATTTTGGAAGATTACAATCATCTAATCTCCCTTTAACTAACCTTACCTGCAAAGTGTTAGAATCTAGAATGATTCAAGCGGTGATGTTGATATATACTGATTTCACTTGTTAACCTCATATTTTTCTTATCTTTTCAGGATGTCCATTACCTGACACCTTATCTGGACGAGGTGATCCGTGAGAGGAAAGAGAGAGAGGAGTGGATGAAGAAGTAGACGGTTCCTGGTCAAAGCTTTTAATCCTTGTCTTTGGTCGGTGCATGGTTGTCCCCTGATGTAATATTTAAATGAAATGTAGTGATCTATATAAGACAGTGCCCATTAAAGAAATGTACATTTTGGAAGCTGTGGCAGTGTCATCTTTTTATGTAATGGATAGTTGGCATTGCTAAGTTGATGGATTTGGATCAGTCCCATGTTGCAAATTTGTGCCGTTTACCTTTACAAATCCAGTTATATGCAATATATAAACCAGAATATAAACATAAGGACATGTACAATGGATACAGGTAATACAACATCCAAGGCAAACATCAAGTATCTAACATACCCACTACAGTACCTACACCTACCTGCACTGCACATCTATTTGACTCACAGACTATAGGAAGCACTGTGAAGACAATAACAATCCTCTGTTTAGATAACATGTCAATGATGGAGATAATGTATACAGGGGTGGAAGTTTTCACATCCTTTACAGAAGTAAAAGTACTAATACCACACTGTAAAAATACAGGACTAATGATTATTTTATGGACTGATCTGTTGATCAGCATTCATTCTTTAATCCTAATTCCATTGCTTGTTTAGTTTATAGAAATAAGTAGTGAGAAATGCTGTCACAACCCCAGAGCCCAAAGTGACACAAATTATTTTATCCAACCAGCAGTCCTAACCTGAAAATCAATAATTAGAAATACATTAACATTATTAGAACTATCAAAATAGTTGGCAATTAACTTTCTCTCATTCAAGCAATTAGATTAATCTAATTAAATTAAGTAATTGGATTTACTGACTAATTGTTTCAGATGTAGTTGTATAAACTGTTAGAAAGTTTAATTTATAACAAAGCATATTTTGTACACTTAGTATGTTTTCAGAGTTAAAATCTCATTTGTGAAGTAACTAAAGCTGTCAGACGTATGAAGTGATGTAAAAAATACAATATTCCCTCTGATGGAGTGGAAGTAGAAAGTGCCATGAAATAAAAATACTCAAGTACAAGTACAATATTTGAGCAAATGTACTTAGTTATATTTCTGTATATGATTTTAATCCATAAAAATCAAACAAATGAACTATTTTCACAGTGTTTGTCTCACGCTGTGTGGGGGACAGTGCTTTGCTGGCTAACTACTAGCACTACACTGAAATAAATAATAGTTGTGTAATTTAGCGTATGAACACAGTTTTGAAAGGGGTGAAATTATTTGCAGGGGTCACTGATAGTCAACAAAAGCATGAACATTTCTATCAGGTTTGACAATTCTGGTCAGCTGTACACAAATGTCTATTTTTTACATTTAAGTGGATAGTTCACCCAAAAATGAAAATTCAGTCATTTTCTACTCACCCTCATCCTGATTGAGGGCTGGGTTTATTTTGTTAGACTGCAAAACACTGCTGGAGTTTCACAGGAAAACAGCATAACAGAATCTCCCAAACAATCTAATTTAATGGTAACCAGTTTTCAAACATAAAAAATAACTGGGGGAAAAAAAGCTATGCCAGACAAGCAGTATCTCCATACTGCTTGTCTTGGCTCCAAGCTAAACATCTACAGTGACAATTCAGGCTGAAAACATGATCTTCAATCAGCATGAGAGTGAATAGATAATGACCGATTTCCCATTTTTGGGTGAGCTATCCCTTCAAGAAGCTGGAACGAGCAAATGTTTTATATTTTTTGTTGAAAAATGACTGAAACGATTAATTGATTATCACAATAGTTGGCAACTAATTTTCTTGCAATGGACTAACTGATTAAATATCTAATCTTTGCAGCTCTAAACCCATTAATCATCTTTCATAGCCTGTGATCTCCTGTTGTCCACATCTGTTATGGTTCCTATGAAGGTCCCAACAATGCTGTTAAAATGTTTTAATATGGACACTCCCAGCTCATTGCTGGTCTCATTAATGTCTGGGTCGTAAGCCCCCATGAGTGGGGTGCAGACCTCCACACTCCCTCTACCAGCTCCCTCCATGATCCCCATCAGCTGATCCCTGACCTCCTGGAACAGCTCCTTGTTGTACCGCAGCAGGACCGAATCATCCAGAGGATACGTAACATCTTCAGAGTAGCAGTCACGGGGAACCGGCACCTCTATGTACTTCAACTTGGGAAAGCTTGTAGACAGCATGGAGAACAACCTGCGCAGGGCTGCAGAGGTCAGAGGGTTTCCCAGGACTTTGAGTTCCTCCAGCGCCTGACATGAAGCCAGAGCGTTAGTGAAGGCGTCCATGTGCTCGTCCTCTATGTTACACTCTTCAAGGGCCAGGCTGGACAACGTGGCTGAACAACGGCCGAGCAATTTGTGGAAAGAGGTGGAGAAAGAGGTGAAGATGTCATGGCCGCTGATGTCCAGGCGGACCAGGGCCTCACTGTGGAGGCTGTTGGACAGGTACGTCATGTCCACACGGTTCAGGCGGCAGTTAGCCAGCTCCAGGCACTGCAGGGGAGTGTTCAGAGGACTGGGTAGAAAATAGAGAGGGGTAAAGAAATTACTTAGATGAAATGTCCATTGTACCAGAACTGAACACAACTATAAGTTTGGATGTGGCGAGTAGAAAGCATAAGTTATCCCAGGCCACCTTTCATGTAAGGCAGGTCTAGACTGTACTTTCTATAACAGGGGTGCCCAAACATTTTTCCATGAAAGGCCAAAACTGAAACCTATTTTACTGTTTTAAGGTACAAAATGGTACTCTGACATACATATAAAAAAGCTACTACATATTTTGTTCATATTTTGTTGATTCAGGAGGCTCCTGTTGTCAAAAGCTGGCTGTAATAACCAAAAAATGTAACATCATCAACAATATTATCAACATAATAATGTCCCCTTTCTTATTTTTAGCTGGTTAACATCTGACTCAATGTAACTTTAGCTGGAAAAATGTAAACACAGGCTCGTTTCCTCTGCTTTCACAGAGCATCTGACCTGGTGACAGCCAATAAAAACAACTATACAGAAATAGACGATCTTCTCACGGATGGTCTGGTTTGCTTATGTAGGTCATGTAGAGGCATTAGTACTAAATTGAGATGGTTTCATAACCATTTAAAAACTCTCTCTAGTAGCTTTAAGGAGCATTTACCTTTTAAAAAATAATAAAACAGTGTGAACACTGATTTGTACTATAATTTTGCAGATTTTTTTTCTCCCTAGAAACACCTGGCAGGCCAACAAGTTTGAATAGCTGTTCTTATTTTACTGGGTACTTTTGTCTTGTATTGCATTTTCATATGTTGTGATACTGTACTGATACTGTCTGTCTTATAAAACAGATTTTTGATCTTAATGGGACTTCCTGGTAAAATCAAAATCAAAATAAAACATGCCAGGCTGAGACTGGCAGCTTTGTTGTTTGGGGTTTCTGGTCCTCTTCTATTCCTGATCTGAACTGCAAAGTCTGTCCTGCAGGTCTCTGGCTAACCTGCAGCTGAGACCAGGTGCAGCTGTTTGTCCGTACTCTGGCATTAAGTCAACAATTTTAAAAAGAAAATACCCCCCATTGTTTAACAAGAACTTCAGAGCTGGAATGTGTCGTGATGCTCGTTATTGCGAGCTATATTAAAGCTCTTGATGCTGCAGTGTGGATGTCACCTCGTTCACATAAATATCCGTCCAAACAAGGACACCTTGTTGTCCTTCTCCACCACTCTCTCTGTCCAGTTACTCACTTCAGCAGCCTGCGCAGGTGTCCAGTCAGAGTAGAGAAGCCAACATAGAGCTCTGTCAGGTTCCCCAGTTGTGCCAGCAGGTTGCCGATGACGGCCAGCAGATCTTCATCATCAGCACCCAGCCTCCTCACGTCCAGCGCCCCGGGCGGCAGGGTCAAAGACTGTAACATAGGGAACTCCACCCTGGACAGCAGCACCTCCAGGTGTACGGCTTCCAGGGGAACATTGTGGACCACCTCCAGCTTGGAAATGGCCTCGGGCTCTGCCAGGCGAAGAACATAGAACAGCTGCTTGAGAGTGAGGGAATCAGCCCGAAAACTGACAAAGCGAAGCTTCAGTGGACAGTAGCGGAGGAGCAGGAAGGCCTGAGCCACCAGCTCATAGTTGCGGCCTGTGACGTAGCCGTTCAAACGGACATCAATAGAGGTCTCAAAAGCAGATCGGGACACGTCCGCGGCTTGCATGGCCACCATGGTCTCATAGCACATTTGGGTCAAGAGCTGGGTTCTTGCCCATCGACCCATGGTGGACTTGCAGGGACAGTCCTGGTGTTCGACATCCTTCAGGGAAGTCAGGTCCACCGCATGCAAGCTCTTGGCGTAGGTTCTTGGAGGAGACAGCACGTAATCCTTTGAGGGAAAATGATTGTATAGTCAGTTTATGATGATTTTAAACCAGTAACAAGTCAAAGCAGGTGTATTTAAACCAGTTAAAAATTGCAAAACATGGCACGGAAAATGCAACTAAAACATGAGTATGACATAAATATTAGGGATGTGCAATATTGTATTTTTGCTGTTATCCAATGTATAATAATATTTTCTAACTTATTTTGGTCGATTGCTGAATTCTGGAATTAATGTATTATCCTGTTTACTCTTATTGAGATGGCCCATTGGCAGATGCAGACATAGAATACAGTCCTTTTCAAAATAAAATACAAAGCTTTTCAAAATAAAATGCAATGCTTTTCAAAATGTACATATTCAGTGGGCAAAATAAGAAAACTACTACTGACCGTTTTGGACCACTCCATATCAAAGACAGACTCACATGCGCCCTTTAAGTGTCATTTTGTTGACAAAAATATCAGCATTTCATGACAAAACCAATATTTAATTTTAAAGCCTTTATCTGCTGATACTGATGATATACCATTAATAATGCATACTTATTGAATATAATAAGTCATTTAAATCCATTTAAGTACCTTTAATCCAGTTAGAATAGCCTTGAGACAAAGCCGGCAGGTGCGGGAGGTGAGGTCCATCTGACAGTCGGCCGTCTTTCCCAGCAGCCTCTGCAGGTTGAGCTCAGGCAGAGGCCACGTCTGGACCAAATCATGGAGCAGGTCAGCCTCCTCGTGGAGGTAGCAGGCCTTGAAGAGAAGTGGAAAGAGGTTAAAAGACACACAGTGGAGGTTCTCCAGAGCACTCGGACCACTCTGGATGAAGCCCTCAGCAGCAAGGAATCGCAGTGACTTCATGTTTCCAGGTTGTATTGTGAGTTTCCTGGTTTGTTGATGAGAGCTGCAGTCAAACAGCTCTCTCTGTGTCAGTGTTTTGCCTCCTTTGTTGATTTCCTCTGTTGCTGTCTGTCTCGGTGTTGTGCATGTATCTGGAACAAGGCTTGCTGTGGCGAGACAGGAGCAAGGCACGGGGGTCTCGTGGTAGGTAAGAGGGTGGTAGAGGTTATTAATAGAAGCAGCTGTCTCACGTCCTTCGTCGGGTTCAGTGTCCGTTTGCAACTCTTGCCAGAGAGATTAGTAGGAATAACATTTGAATGGCACGGGGAAACTTGTCATTATTCACACCTCTTTGTGAGGCCTACACGACACACAAAAGAAAACATTGTTGTGAGAGCAGAAATAGAACAGTGCAACACTAGAAACAATCAAGTCTGTATTACAGAGACTTCAGCAGTTTGTAATGTTTAATGCATTCAACTATAGGTAGTCATAAGGTGCTGTTATTTAGTTTTTCTCCTAACCTGCCTCAGTAAACTCTCTGCACACTCTGAAATTACATGTCACATGGTTGCAATGCATTATGGTCTACTGAGGCTTGTGTCAGACATGGGCCTCTTCCATGATGGATTTCTCCTCATATGAACATTAGTGCAGATGTGGAGTCTAAAAACAACCTGATGTTTTTTTGTTTATTAGCCTGTTTTTTTCCCCTTGTGTTTGTTGTTAAAATGAAGGAACAGGTGGTTTTGAAGGATGATGAAGGATAAAAGATGTATGTGTGCACATTCATATGAACTATATGTTAAATATTGATTTATATTTAATATATTTAAGTTGATATGAAGATACAGATGTTGAGCTTTTGTGTTTATGTGGACGAAACATGGAATACTGTATGTCTTATTTTATTTTTTCTTGAAGATTGATTTGTAGATTTGTATTTTGTATATAATTATAAATATAAATTAAAACAAAAAAACAAAAAACTGATACATGTGAATGTGTCTCAATTTGTCAATATAATTACTGTATTGTGCCACTGGTATGTAAAAATATAACTAAAATCAACAAATTCTGCCCAGAAATGCAGAATATATTACAAACAGTTGTTTGTACATTCAAGGGAAGCCTGTCTCCGTCGAATGAATTGCTGTGATTGCGTTAAAATTGTCACTACCATACATTAAAGAAAGACAAGAAAACAAAGGACTTTGTGTTATTGTAATTTTAATATTAACTATAAATTATTAATTGTCATTTCAAGCACATGGGACTCAATTTTTCAATCCCCAGTGTTCTTTCTCAAACTATCAACTTAGAAATTATTCAGTAATTAAATATTTGTCAGAGGACTGTCCCTGAGGTTTCTTCCATTATCTCTCGTTAAAGGGATTTTTTTTATTACTCAGTCGAGGGTCTACGAGACAGAGAGTGTCACACACTGTACAGACTGTAAAACCCCCAGAGGCAAATTGTGATTTATGATATTCTAAATAGAATCTGACCATCTTGACTTGAGAGCTGTGGACTCCAGTCACATGACTTGCACTCGAGTCACTAATTTGATGACTTTAGACTCAACTTAACAACGTGGACTTTAACACCAATGACTCATGACTTCAGTTGGACTTGAGCCTTCTGACTTAAAATATAATTCATACCTTCTCCCACGTCCAAAGATGAAAAATTACGTTATTTAAAATGTGTGACACGAATCATTTCATTTCCTGAATCTCCTAAATACAAGACAGGACAGAAACATACACAATTCATTCTGTTGTGGTTATATTATATTATATATATAGTGTTGTAGAATAGGGAGCACCTTGGTAGCTAAATGGTTACAGTGCATGCTGGCCTTTGTTGCATATCATACCCCACTTTATCCTGTTTCCTGTCTGCCTCTTCAGTGTCTCTATCTAACACATGATATGATTAAGTTCGGTTGCTTTTTTTGTTTGTTTTGTTTTTTTAGATTATTTTTTTGGCTTTATTTTTGATAAAGAAAGCTGAAGATATGACAGGAAAGAGGGTAGAGAGAGAGAATGACATGCAGCAAATGGGCTGCAGGTAGGAGTCAAACCAGCAGCTGCTGCAGAGGACTGATGGCCTCAGCACATGGGGTGCACGCTCTACCAAATGAGCTATAGGGGTGCCCCCTGTTGCACCTGTTTTAACAAATAAATACACATTTTAAAAAGCACTTGTGATTTGTGTAAATTTAATATATTATTACTCTGTTGTTAAAATTACATTACATTTGGAGAGGAGCGCATTATGACGTGGTTAGGACTTGAAACGCAAAGTTTAGGACTTGGCGTTGTGCAAAGATTCCAGACTTTCTTGTGACTTGCAAAACAATGACTTGCCCCCTCCTCTGGTATTTGTTCAGTGGTACACATATTCGGTCAGGAGGCAAAAATGTGACCATGTCAGAGGAAACAGAATACATTTTCATTAAAGATACACTGCGCAACTCTACATTATCTAAGTATATTAATACAGAAAAGATGTTGTTAATATGCAATGTTGGTTAGTGTTCAAGTTTTAGGTTAAAATGCAGGTATGTATCTCTACAAAGTGTGCATTGAAATAATTTCAAGCTTAAGTACCTGAGAGGAACCTGTCAATTTAAATGGCTGTAAAAGTATCATTCAGTAACGCTGAACTGGCCTTCTTAGATCTAGAGTAGGTAATCTTTTAGGCTTCGTTTACATTAGATAACAGTGCTTTATAATGTGATTGAGCTGATTCAAGGACCTGTCGAGTTGCATTTGACCTCCAAAACTACCCATTCATCAGTTCAGCACGGCACACCACCTCTTCTCACCTGTCTCATATATATATTTAAAATGCATTTATGAAGGGTGATAGTGGTGGTGGTGGTGATGATGGTGCTCATGGTGGTGATGGTGCTCATGTCTTTGGGCTGGGGAGGCCAGTGCCCCACATGAGGGCTGAAGGTGGGAAAGAAGTTCCCTATCTCCCCCCGGTGTGGGTCTAAGGTGCGAGGAGGCAGCATCTTGTGCCCTGGAGCGAAGCCTCTTGCTGTGAGTGCGCTGAGCTGCAGGCTGAGACGGGGGCAGATGGCACCATGAAGCAGGATGCTGGCTATGGTACCTGCAGGACCTTCCCTCTCCTCCATTCTTGTCCTTCCCCACTAACATGGCCTTGCTTCTCAGGGACTGAGAGATGGGTGGGCCTCTAGGATAATCAGGGGAGATGCAGTTCTCGCTGATCACCACGGGGTGGTGCTGAGGAGTAGAGTGAGCATCCTGTCTCCGCTCCAGAGAGGGAGATTCTAGCAGAAAAAGAAGAAAATTTACTGCACATGAAAAAAATATTACAGGTCATAAAATGTGGCAATAGAGGAGTTTCTATACCAGTATTGTCAAACTTGGAGGAATAGTTTTCAATTCCAGCTAGATCCAGGTAGTGGTTTCTGCGCTCTATGTTTTCATCAGCACAATAAAGTCTTCTTTTTGGTGTTCCCGCCTCCTCGGATGCACTTTGCTCCTTCTCTGCTGCTGTTTTTAATGAGAGAGGGATGTTATCATAACAGTGACAGAAAATCAACACCAATTTCACTTTTTTCCACCACTTTACTTGCTGTCACACTTTTCTGATGGGAAACTACTGTTAAGCCAAATATCGCTCCGCCCAGACCGACCAAACTCTGTAGACAAAATCAGACATATGGCAGAACATGGGAGTTTCTGGACTACCGCTGCCTTGATCTGTTAATTTCTTTAGTTTGGATTCATCAAATTCACGCGCAAACCAACCAAATGAGGCAGTGGGCAACCATCACGTCCAGTGTCTTGCAAGGTAAAATGACTGTTCTGTTCTTGCCAAGGGAGTCTGGGGGCTTTGAAGACTGTGATGTAACAACGGTTTCCAGTCAGAAAAGGCTGTCTGACTGCAAGGTAAAGCAAATAAATATAGCAGAAGCTTATATTGATTGTTTTAGATAGGCCTTTCTTAGGCTAAATTTTATGGCTAAAACATGTTTTGTTGCTGTCCCTGTTCATAGCAGTACATCCCTTAGCTTCCTACACCAGTACTCCTGCTGCTTCTCCAAACTGGGGGTGTGTTGACCACCATCTACTATAGAAAATACACTGGCTATTGATAAGTACATCATACAACCCCACTTTATAAATATGAACAATCCCTATAAGTTAAATCACAATGTTTTTGCATAGTGAGGCTCTGTCGTCAGTGTTTGTCCCACACATTATATCCTATGGTTAACTGAGCCACATCAAAATGTCTTTTTACCTATTTGTGAGGTCTTTTCTGGGTCTGCAGAAGGACTTATAACAAGCTTTATCTTCAGGGGTGTAGTGCCACCGCAAGGCTGCTTGACTGATGCCTCCAGAACTTCATACATGGAGTGTATCAGACTGCACATGTCCTGCAGAACACACACACACACACACATATACACACTGTATACAAAGCACACTTATTAAAACAGTACATAATTTAAACAATATGCATAAAAGAAACCTACTGTACCTCTTTGGTGACCTTGTCACTGTTGTCAAAGTTGTACAGTGTGAAGACCCACTCCTGCTGACTGTCCTCACCAAGCCCCACATTACACTCTGTGACCTGCACGTGCACATACAGTCAGGAAAACAAGCTTAGTACTGCTGTAATAAATGTTTAACCGCAGCAACAGTAGTTTATGAGGTAGAATTAAAGTTTACAGTAATTTGAGTGGTGTGCGAGTTGACGCAGACGGGTAAAACCACAATCTGTAATTTTTAAAATACACTGTTGATTAGTATCAGATGCATGACTTTGCATGTGTGCCACAAAACTTAAAAAACACATATAATCATAATTAATACTGCAATTATCCAGAAGTTGTTTGGAAAGTATAAAAATGATTTGCAAATGTTTATTAGTCAGCGATATGGAGGTGTACGCTCACAGCAGCATGGCCGTTCCTCTTCTTCGTCTGGAGATGGAAGCTGTTACCTCTGTCAGGAGTCTTCTTTGGTGGCAGAACCACTAAACAACACACAGAGCAGAGCTGGACTGTAAATATCCAGTAGACTCACATTTGTCAGAAGCTGTAACTGTTGTGTTAACATTGCTGCTCCTTTGTAATTAATTTATTCCTTGTCATAAGCTCTGTTTTCAATAAATGTTTGGCAGCAGAAAGGAGCTAACTGAAAGCTGTACATCCAGAGGTCGAAGCTTTCACACACAAATAAAAAACACGTGTTTCATTTTGCTGTTTCCTTTTCCTTGAACGCGAGGGAATTGACCTATTAAAACTCATATATCAGAACTTTAATGCACAGAATATACACGGTATTAATTAATACATAGAAAGTGAGCAATATTAATGTAAGTCACATAATTCTCTACTCACCTTTGAGGTTGCAGTTATGGTCACACTTGTTTTCCCTCAATTCTACGTACAAGTTCTGTGAAAAAGTAACAGAGTTATAAATTAACAGAGAGCAGACGTTAGAAAGGAAGAAGAAGAAGAAGAAGAAGAAGAAGAGGAAGAGAGGAAGCAATTAAGTGATTTTCATGTCCTATGAGTATCAGGTTTGATCTCCAGATGTGAGCTAGGTGGACCAGTCCCTGAACATCTGTGGGGTTAGTGTCTATTCTTATCACTAAAGTCATTAGATTAGTCTCTGGGGAAAGAATCACATCTCCTAACTTAAGTTATTTCTTCAAATTCTGTTAATTGTTGGATGTTTTAATCTAACATTCTTACGCATTGCACCTTTAAGCTAAATAAACTATTTAAAACCCATTTAGCTTAAGTCTAGCTGGAAAATGTACTGTCAAAAAAGATGAACACAGGACTGTGTTCATCTTAAATGGATTACTTTTTAGAGATATGTGGTTCTCAGTGGGTGGCAAATCTACAAACATGATCATCTCATAGTATCTGATGCATCACTGTAAATTAAACTAACTGACAGTATTAAAATAGTTCAGATCAGCTTAAGTCTTAAACATCTACAGCAGTAAAATTCAACATACACATTAAAGCAGCAGTAATATTAATGTAGAAACATTAAATATAATAGTAAAACACTAACAGGGACCATTTTACTGCAGAATGTGTACTTTTACTTAATACTTACATCTTTTTATTTAAGCAAATAGTCCTGTTGGATGCAGGATGCTTACTTGTAGTGAAGTATTCTCACAGTGTGGCATTGCTACTTTTACTCAAGCAAAGTAACTGAATACTTCCTCCAATCCTCAGACCACTATAATATTATAAAACCATAGGATTCATACCCATTCCTGTGATTTAAAAAAAAAAATCTGATCATACAAAATCAGGTGGAAACCAAAACTGAAGAGAACAAGACACTTTTCTTATCTAACGTCACACTGATACACGAGAAACGATAAGATGCCTCACACCCACATACATACAACATAACATAACGCCCTCTGCGCTCTGCTCGCCACGCTCTGCCTGCCGTGAAGCTTTGATGCTGGGTTCAGTTTCCAGCGAAAGAGGGTTGGCAATTGGAAGAGATAGTGCAGGTAGCAGAAAGGCCTGCCTGGAAAAAATCCTCTGCTTCCTTCTCTGTTGTGCGCCCTCATTGTACATCATCCGTCCACGCATCCATTATGATACCACAACGTTTCAGGCGTTAGCAGAACAGTAGCTGCCTTTGTCTCAGCAAGAATGTCAAACAGCCTGACTGATAACCTGATACCTGGATAGGAAGTTTCAGTGTAAGACATGGAGACATGACGCTCTGATGACTTCTGTACTGGGACTCTCCTTTTAATTTGGAAATCAGGCTGCAGAAAGATCCTAAAACTAGAGTCCGTCTCTGTGTCAGGGGTGTGTTGATAAATTAAACTGTACCCACCTTGCTTTCCCTCATTGATTGATACAGTCAGTCTGAATTTAGATGAGTAAACTCAGCTTCATTTCAAAGAGGTGGATGAAGTTTATTTGGCTTTAACCCCCAGTACACCCCTGTGTGTCCTCATGGCAAAATGTGGTCCTGAAGACACTTACTGCAACTACCCCAGAGGCAGTTTTGAGTACTTTGCCAGGCGTTTACACGTCTGTGGACAGATTTAGTCAATGTAAGAGCGTCACAACCGCGCAAGATGCAGTGACGGGCACTGGAAGTAGGAGGGTAGAAGGAAGGGAAGGGGCCACTGATCCCACAACTTAATGCCCCTCATGCCAATATGTTTTAAATTCTGCATCAGTGTATCCCAGTTTTAATAATTCCTATCCACTTTAAGACTTGAGGAAAAATTTCACCTTGTGAGTCTGTGTGTGTGTGTGTGTGTGTGTGTGTGTGTGTGTGTGTGTGTGTGTGTGTGTGTGTGTGTGTGTGTGTGTCAACATGGCAAAATGTGGTCCTGGAAACACTAACTGTAGTGGTAACTACCACAGAAGCAATTTTGAGTACTGGCTGGTGTTTATATATTTGTCAACACAATAGTTTCACAAACATGCCAGATGCACGATATGCATAACTTAACATGTGTGTACCGAAGATTAGGGTAGCAGATTTTGTGCGATTAATTGCTTAGTGAGTAATCATTAACATCCCTTGTTGAGATTAGAATGAAGCCTGAGTTTGAGGATGGATGTGATCTGACCCACGAGTGCTAAGTGATCATGTAATAATATAATAATGACTACTGAATACTAATGGGTCAAAATGTGAGGATGTTGCTGCAGCTGGTGTGATCCTATCGCAAGATGGTCTATATACAGTTATAAATGTTTTATTACTCCAACAAGACAACTTCAAATTCTAGACGGGAAAAGAGGGATGTAAGTGAACAAACTGGTTTTCTAGGGTGGATTTGTGCTCAAAAATATTTACAAAAAATAATGTTTCAGCACTTAAAGTAACTTGTGTACACTCAGCATAGAAACACACTGGTATAAAAACCATCAACTGGTCTGACGGGTGGTTTAAAAGTGCAAACAAAATAACAAACGTAATAGATTTCTTTGAGCTTGGCACTCAGAGTCACCACTCCTTGTTGTTAGTTATATCTGACAATATGAAACTGACGTGTGAAGAGATTAAAATCCTGCTCCTGGTGTTTGCTCTTGGATGTTAGTGTGTACATAGCGTTCATGAAACCTAACATGTTAAGTCAGCCTCACTTACACTCATACACACGCGCACACACACATACACACACACATACCCACACACACGCACACCCACACATCATAGCAAAGCAAACAGGTTTGTGTTTCTTTAGAAAACGATGTTGTCTGAACCTGACTCACTGGTATTTGACAGGTATGTATGTACATAGTCAGTTAATGTGTCTGTGTGTCTTAGTTATGTGTTATCAAAGTTTTAAGATAGCTTCTATTAAAAGAAAAATTACATAGCTATTTATAAATGACTCTTTTAATGTAAACTTTTCATAAAAACTTAATATCAACACTAAAAATCATACAAGAATTTATTGAAATCAACTCATCTTTTCTCATTAACTTAACATAAATATACAATTTTTATTTATTCGAGTTATTTAAACTTAAAATTTGTATTTATTCTCAGAACACTTAAGAACTTATAAACCTGAGCTCTCCTAACTTAAAATCATTTGACTTGAAATGATGAGTTGAATTGATGTACTGGACAGTAGTTCAATCAACTCATTAAATTAAGTTTTTAAAGAAGCATGATCAGCATATCAGCAGACTTTCCAGCATGCATTGTTTGAGAGTTAAAACTCTCTAAAACCCTTCAAGATGAGTCATGGTTGTTTGTTTTCACAATAGTGAAGACACTGCAAACCAGTTGTTGGTTCAACTTAACATTTTAAGCTTACTGAACATGTTTTCAGTAAGCTTACAACTACACAGAGTGCTGCACAACTGAATTAATGTCAGGTCTATTTAAAAACTCCATCATTTGAATCATTACAAAATTGGCTAAACTAGTCTTTTCAAATTAAATCAACTTAACTTAGGATGTACAAAAAGAGGGTTCATGTGAGACCAAAACACTGACAGAAAACAATATAAGATCTCTCATCATCTCATCTGACTTATTTGCTGTTTGCACTTTAAAGCGTTGATGTCACAGAGTGTCAAACTGTAATAAGCTGGAAAATCATGAGCTTCACATGAAGCTCTTTGCCATTAACAAGCAGAGAAACTCCACCACAGCCCTTTAAACAACTTGGCAGAGTCGACATCTTTTTCCAAACTGTAGAACTTTCCATACCGCCTGGTACACATACATCCTTTCATTTCTAACACTTTCAAAACCTCAAAACAACAAAACTGGTGGGAACTCTCACCAAAACTCATGACTGCAGCAGCTGAAAGATCAAACAAGCTGAATAAAAATAAAAACATCATGTTGATTGTTTTATCATATTTCACTTGGGTGGATAAGTAAATTTACTGTTCTTAGAGGCCACTCTGTGTTCTTTGGAAGCAAATAAAACATTTTTGATTTATTTTACTGAAAAATCTGGTTACACAGATCAAATCAGTGTGTTTATAGTTAATAGCAGACCGTTTCCCATGACTCAAACCTAATGAAGAGGACCATTTGTCTTCTCTTCAACTGTGTCTGAGCCCCAAACGTGACTGCTTCCTTAATGCCAACAGTCTCCTGTACATGTGATGCCATTTACGCAATCAAACACCCCTCCCCACATCTTTTTCCTCACAGTCTGTCTGTCTGGAGAAGGAAAGCAGTACCAGATGTGGAGACTGTTTTTTTTTTTTTTCAGTGCAGTCGTAGGGTATAAAGAGCTTGCTGTTTGGAGGGGGGTGGTCGTGTTGCACTTCACAGACTTGGACGTCTCTTTATAGAGATGGAGCAGGAAGGGTGGAAGAATAAATATACGACTGCCTCCAAACACCTTTTATGTCTCCCTGGATGTGATGTGAGCAAATACTGTTTATCCCAAAACTGGCTTAACTGAGATGAAGCTGTTGGTATTGCAATAAACCAGTATGAGGAGGGTGCTAATACCAGTGTTTTTATTGCTTTTCCCCCCCTTCATTATGGGAACAGACTTAATATACATCTTTCATACATTTAAGAGGATATTCTGGAGGAAAAATCTGCCCGAAAATACATATGCGTTGTTTGATATTATCAATTTGAAGTCAACTCACTTCATTATTACAGAAAATTACATATATATGACACTCTTTATCCTTAGACTATTGATTTGGATAAGAAAAAATCCCCCAAACTCTCTATGATGTTCAGTACATTGTAGAAACTGTAAAAGACACAAAAGAGTGAAATCAACTCACCTTTTCTCATTAACTAAATATACAAGTTTTATGTAATGTCTATTGTACAGTCAACACATTAGTTCAAATTCCCAGCATGCGTTGTTTCAGAGTTAAAACGCTCCCAAGACCCTTCTTTTTTCATAGTCTGCAGAGGGACGTTGTTTTTGTTGGCTTACTTTAAAACACAGAGTGTGAGTAAGTGCTGATGGCACTTGTTTTTTAAAGTTAAAACAAATATACAAGTAAAAAGATTCTTAAGTAAAATTGGAAATGTGATAGTCTAAAAATAAGCAATTACAAGTAAATGTCCTGAGTTGTTACTCAGTTACAAAATGTTACTCATGTAAATGTAAAGAAGTATTATCAACAAAATGTACTTTAAAGTATCCAAAGTACTTACAGAGTGCTGCATCGTAGCATACAAGCATAGAGAAGTGCAGTTGAGTAAAAAGTACAATATCTCTTTCTGAAATGTAGTGTAGTAGGAATATAAAGTAACAGAAAATGGAAAACTCAAATAAAGAATAAGTATGACAAAATTTTAACTTCAGTACAGTACTTGAGTGAATGTACTTAGTAGGGATGTAATGATACCAAAAACATATGGTACATTTAAACCATGATAAAAAAAATAGTTCACTATAGGAAATTCATTGTGATATTAAGGTAATTTATTAAATAATAAATCTGATGTGTTTAGTTCTTTTAAAACATAATTATTAATAAAATCTCAAACCTCTGGCTGTCATTCTCATGTGGCCAGTTTCAGGTGCTGAATATTTTCCATCCATCACTGTGGGAGACTCAAGCCTGGTCATCCATTAACACCAGCAGGGTTTTTGTGTGATACCTTATGTGGGTCGGTGTATTGGTAGGTATTATCAAAATGAATGATAAAGCCCAATAATCTACCTCTGTCAGTTTGGTCTTGTGGATGTGGAAACGCTCCTGCTCCTTCTGACAGCTCAGCGCACTGGAAGCCAAACTACCACCTGCAGAACAACAGAATAAATGTGAAAACACACATATAAACACATGTATGTAGATTTATCTGTACAGTATCTGTGTTGTCACCTTCAGGACTCTGTCTACGCTTCGAGGCTGCCAAGATAATAAACAAAAAGAGAATATAATACATGTCAGAAGCGATTCCAACTTTAAAATCAACACAATTTGCGACGTAAAAAAAATATCTCACCAAGTTTGGACTGAAATTTGCCCATATTACCCCTGCTGTCTGTTCATGTGATCAAAAAGAGTTCATAATGTCCAGTCCGTGAGGGTGAAAATAAATGTGACATTTGTAAAACATCCATTTCCCAAGAAGTTCACCGGGAGACTGTGGCAGATATTCGCACTCCTGGGATTTCAGACGGAGTGAAGCTTGTTTGACCGAAATGTTCATCAAAGAGTACAGACGCAGAGTGAGAGGCTTCACTGCTGCGCACTTCCTTCTTCGGTTAAACCCCGTCCGTAAACTAACAGTCCTGGTTTTATGTTTTTTTTTTCTTTCGTTTTTTGACAGTGCCAACTTCTTCTTTTTTTTTTTCTTTTATTATTATTACTTTAATCTCTGCTATTTATACTATTGTATTTTGTATGTTTCATTTTCTCCTGTTGCATTTTTTTGTTTTTGCATGAAAAAAGGTGTCATAATGTTTATTATACAATAATAGCAAGACCTTTACAATCAGAGAAAGGTTCTTGTCGTGAGACATATGTTAATTTGAAATATGTAAAATACATGTGCTGGATATACAGTATGTAGTTTTAAGTAAGATAATAATAATGAAAAAAGTAATAACTATAATGATAATATGGGGAAAAAATTAATACATCTTAGTATTGCAATATTATACTGATATACATGGATACCAGATATGGATTTTTTTAATATAAGTTATTAATATTGCAAATGCAAATTAAACTTTTTGGTTCTAGAATAACAAAATCAATTGCTTTTTCAGTCCATTAGGTGCTGAGTTTTTTTCTGGCGAGGTCACGATCGGTGAGATTAGTAGTTTTTAAATAATGTTGATCAGTGTATCTGCCTGACAATCCCATTCCTCTGCCATAAAAATGATTGAAGTAAGATAAACGGACTGGAAAATAGATGCTGACAATGTTTCCTTTGGGGACATAATTTACAGTAAAGAAAATTATCTTATTTTTTGCCACAATTAAACTATATGTAGTTTCATTTACTAAAGGGGAAATCAATGAATAAAAGGAGATAACACTGTAAAAACAAAAAAACAAAAAAAAAAAAGAAAAGAAAAAAGTCATGCTGGGCTATTCATCACACAGCAAATCAATAAATGGACAAATGCTCTTTTTCAAAGCAAAACACAAAGGGATGGTAGAAAAGCGCTTTTTTGTTTATTATTAAATACAAAAGTAATATTCCAATGTCGCAGCTGTGTAAACAACTTGCCTGAAATGTAGCCACATCTGGTTTCCTTTGTATCAAATTACAACAGTCTTCAATCTGAAGTAATGGCTGCGGTTAACAATCATTTTTGTTTTCATTATATTACATAAATGTACAAATGTCTGTTTAAAAGCAACAGACTTGAAGTCCATGTCAGAGTCATGTTAACTGCTGCCACTGACAGACTCTTTGACAGTGAGGGTCGGCGTGGGTCCTATGTGCGTCCAGATGTAGCCTTTTTCTGGTCGGATGGGGATGGTGGGGAATGGAGAGCTCCGTGACTTGAAATATTCAGAGGGGGCGTGGCACACAAACTCCAGGTACTCCATCTTCCTGGGCAGATCCTCCTCTGGACCTAATACAAACCAGATGATTCTTAACATGTCTCAAAAAATTGAAAATAAAATAAAATAAATAAAAAATAAAAGTAATTTCTCATCGCTCACCAACAATGTACGTCCCAGGATCAAACTGGTCCTTTGGACTGGCCTGAGTGGGGATCAGCCAGGTCAGTGCAGCACTCTTTTCACAGTACTGGTCCTGCACGAAGCCTCGAATCTGAGCGTAGTACGGCTTCCCGTCTTCCTCATCTATTACCTTGATCACATCTCCTGTCTGGTAGTAAACACCCTGTGGATACACATGTAAACACTGAGGATGACAACGGTCTGGCTCCTTCTCTCACATGTACTACAAGATGAAGATTTAGCTGCATTTAAAGCCGCAATAAAAGAAAAAAAGAAAATGCTGAAAGCATGCTATTGGACAGAAACATTAGCTAATTTTTGCTTTTAAGAATAAACACCATACCTTATAAAATACGGATTCTGACGTGATGATTGTTGCAACAGATTCTGGTGCTTTGATTGGCTAAAAGAAAGAGATCACCCACACGGGTGTCAAACACTTACATTAATAATGAAGCAGCAAAGGACAAGAGAGATAACTCAGTTTGCTAATTAAATTAATCTCTAACTTACATTTTTGAGTTTGAATATGTGTCTTCTCCCCTTTCCTTTTGTTGACACCTTCTTCTCAGATGCAGGAGCTTTGTATTTGGTGCTCCTCAGCCGTGCAGACCTCCTGTGGATCTCCTGCTTGGACTAAAGGCAAAAGCAACACATACCAGATATTTAGCCAAAGTCAACTTTATTGTCAGAGGTGAAAAACACTAACATAGAAACAAAATACTAAAATAAGTAGTAAGAATTTAACTATTTACAAGTTAAGCAGGCAGGGTCACAGGGAACAATAACAAGACACAAATAAAAACACTAAAATAAAACTGCGAAGATAACAAGGCACAAGTAATTGATGAGAACTGGAAGGTAATGTGAACTGCAATAAATAATCATTGTGCAAATACAAGACGTAGTGCAAATACAAATGTACAAATGTGCAAGTAGTATTTCATCCAGATTTATGATAATCACATAATGACTAACTGGCTTCACAGCAATGCAGCCTTGAGAACCAGGAAAAGCCAACACTTACGCCTTATCATGATATCCAGAATCAAAGACGATATCTTGTCACATTTCATGATATCAATACAATATCAATATATTGCCCATATATTGCTCGACTTCATATAAAAATGAAGTCTCTGGGAGCCGCTCTGGGATGTTTTATAATCACTTCATTATAGTAACTTATGCTGCTGTTAAACTGGAGGACGTAATTCTTCAAAATTACCTACACTGGGCTTTAAACAGAGTTCACATAGTGGCGTGTAAATTCTATTTTAGAGTCGGGGTTTCCTTTAATTGAACCTCACAAAGTCTGAGACAAACATTGCATGTAAACAGTCACGTTTAAACCCAGTAAGCTACCTGTTTTCCCCCGCCATTGCTGGGCTGGATGTTGGAGGACATGGACGGTCCTGAGGCTCCTCCGCTGCTGCTCTTCCCTGTACAGTTGTTACAGAGGATTTCTCCCTGGTTTCCTTTCTTCCACATCGACGAAGAGTTCGTCTTGCAGACGGCACAGCACGGCTTCAAACCCAGCGGCATCGCTAATGCGCACGAAACCACACCGAGGTGCGAAGAAATGACCGTTAATAAAGTCCTCAACAATGAGATGATGGCTGCTCGTTCAGCAGCTGCTAACTGTGTCCCCAATAACACACAGATGAGACTGATACTGCTGACACAAACCGAGAGAAATATGTCTCCTTTCTGTCCCAAATATACCTTAGAACAAACTAGGACATTTGAGTAAAGAAGGTAATCACGACAGCATCAAATTGCAATCTGAACTGTTTATCTGTACAGCCACATCACCGCCATTGCTAACGCCTCCATTTCTTCTTCTTCGCCTCTATTTACATCGGCTCTTCTTCTGTGTTTTTTTTTTTTATGATGTAGAAACAAGTCAAGCGCCACCACTGGACTGGAGGAGAGCTCGCTGAACTCAACCTGTGTACTGATCTGTGGAGATAATTGAGTTTTCGGCATAAAGTGAAACATGAAATAAAGTTTTGTGAAAATCTGAAGAAATATACAAAGTAATCGCACATTTTAAAATAATTTTAGTGCGGATTTTGGGAAGACAAAGACAGGCAAATCTTTTTTGCTCATAAGAGTGCCTTAAACAGAATAAATCTCTAAAGAAATAAGTAAAAAAAAATATATATATAAAAAAAAATGTTGAAATATAAAGAGAAATCAATAAAATAATAAATACAAATGGAAACATAAAAACAAATGACAAATACAGAAGAATAATATAATAAAATAAGAATAATAAGATATTATGGTTATAAGGAATTTATTTATTTTCACATTTCATTTAAATATTTTTCAAATGTAATTATTTTGCATATACTACACACACACACACACACACACACACACACACACACACACACACACACACACACACACGCACACACTTTAATCTACTTTATATAATGGCATTTATTCATTTGCATCCCCCTTTCCTTATACTTTTCCATACTCTTTTATATTTTATAATTTGTCTTTATATTTTTACATCTTTACAAACACATTTCTTCTTTCATTTATTCCTCTATATATTTCTACATTTTTATTCACTTGTTTATTCTTTAATTTTTTTCCTCTTCATATTTCCACATTTATTTTCTTATTATTTTATGAATTTATTCTTTTTTATGGCTCCATAGAAACCCAAGAGGTTATTTATAAAATCTACATTTTGCTTACAATGTATTTAATCTTTCATTCTTGTAGTAAGATAAAAACTACTACGTACTATATTGGAAATTAAAATTTGTCTTTCTTATTGGTATTAATTTTGATTAATTGGCATCAAAATCGATTACATTTAGACCACCATCTGCAACTGGTTTATGAAGCAATGCTTGATACCTGAGGATATATAATATGATCATAATGATAACACTTGAATATTTCTGATGATAAAAGTTATAATAGTTATAATTTTTATTTTTAATAGTAACTCCTCTTCGGCAGGTGGCGGTAAACCAGTAGAAACGCCGCCAACTACCGCTAATATGAAGTAGAAGAAGAAACGCGTCACGGTTCAAAACAATACGTGAAGTTCCGCCTGTCTGGCGCCGAGTCCTCATGAAGATGTCTCAAAATAATCCCGACAAAGATGACCAAACGTCAACCAACAAAAAAACCATCTCACTGCCCATTTCCAGAGTGAGGTTGATAATGAAGAGCTCCCCTGATGTCTCCAGCATCAACCAGGACGCTCTGTTTCTCACCACCAAGGCGACAGTAAGACGAGTTTGATGCTAAATCATCGCTTCACTGAGCACACTGCTAACTAACAGCTCATTCATCTGCTGCTGCTAACAGGGATTAGCTCACCGTTAGCTTCTCTGATAACCGTTAATGTAGCCGCTCCGGACTCCATTACGTCTGGTGTATTTATCCACTTAGCGTGCGTTTATTCTTTGCTGACTTGTTGTGTTGTTGTAGGAGCTGTTTGTCCAGCATCTGGCTCTGTCCTCGTATAACAACGGCTCCGGGAAAGAGACCAACAGTCTGTCATACAGCGACCTGGCTCACACCGCAGAGGAGACCGAGACTTTCCACTTTCTGACAGGTGAGACTACAAACACTGCCCGATGGACCTGTAGAGGCTGTCTGCAGCAATGTCATGACGGCCACTACTGGTCATTTACCTCAGTGAAACATTAGAGTCAAATCTCCATGAAGTTAAAATGTTTAGTTTTTGCTTTTGGATGCTGAAAAATTGTGTGTTATTTAATGTACCCTCATTGATTTCATATACCGATATTTTCCAGCTCGTTTTGGTTGATTGACAATGCCAGTACAGATATGTTCACATATTTCTTCCACCTAATGTCAGAGAAATCAAGTCTCTCCTTTCATATCAGCAGACATTTCTGGCTGATACAGATATTTCATTTTAAATCCTTTATTGGCCAGTACTGATAAGAATATTATTGTGCATCCCTAAATTCAACAATACCACAAACCATTTATTCTTAAATGTCCATAAAGCTGAATCAACACCTTTAGACTGCCTTAGCTTTAGTTAGGTTTACCAACTGAGAGTAAAACTGCTAACTGTGTTTTGGTTTATTATGCCACATAACATTTTGGTTTGGTTATTCGTTTGGTTATTTTATCCAGAAACAGTTTTTCTTTTTTTTCTTGGAGAATTAACTATATTACATTATATATGGATAATGATTTAGCATACAGCTATAAAAGGTTATTTCTTAAGTTCAACCATTTCTTTATTACAACTCTTTATTATTTATTTTATCAGTGTAATAAATCCATGGATGTTTATGTCCTTTTCATTGTTCCTGTGTCTAAACATTTTTCATTTAAGGAGCTTTTTTTATCCTGCCATATTAGAATCTATTTGGGAACCAACTATTAGGGAAGAAACAAACTGATTCAATTTAACGGAGATATCAAGTAGTTTAAATGATAATCACCAAGCGTATTTTTCAACAAGGGGGCAGCTCATTCCTTGTCTTGATAAATACTTTTTTAACACAAATTTGCACCTCTTTTTTGCTTGCAGGCATCATAAATGCACAATGCCGAAATCTTTATTTTTCTGCAGCAGTTTTTAAGAAGTTGTAGCTGTGTAGTCCGCAGAGGAAAGCTCATGTTTACTGTGTGATTACATGTTGATTGACCGGTCATGATTTAAAATGCTGTCAGCCACATCAGGATGGCGTGGCAGAGCAACAATAAGAGGAGTTAAACAGAGAAACATTCTCTTTTTACCTGACAGATATCCTGCCCAAGAAAATCTTGGCCCGAGATTACCTCAAGTCTTTGGAGCAAATGCAAGAAGAGGACACTGACTTTTAAAAAAGGACACTGGCTGGCTTTCATGTCTGGACAGATGTTATCAGCTGTGCAAGTCATTCATTGAGAGTAGAATGACTGGCAGAAGAGACACCCTGGACTTTCTCAATGCTTTGAAAAACACATTGACAGAGTTCAGCTGGAGGAAGTTAGTGGACATGGAGCTGAAAGTAAAGCCATGTAGGGCAAAATGTGAAATCAAGCGAAGACTCAAACACAACAACACACTGAGTGTCTTAGAGGATCATAGAAGTTGTATCATATGTGTAAGATAAATACTTGATGCCAGAAATCTCAGTATGTAACAATGGCTTAAAAAAAGCAGCCTTAGTGAATCATAATGCAATCACCCTCTACGGAGACATTTTTTTGTGTTGACTAAAGTACTGTTATTGCTAATAATTGATGAATAATAGATGTCATAACAATTTTGCAATTGGCCCGTGTTTTAAGACTGTGGTTGAAGATTTTCTGGTAGCAGCTTCTCTAGAAATTTAATGCTTGTTTTTCATGCGCAGTTATCAGGAGGAGAGAGATGTCTTTTCTTGACAGCTTGCAGATCTGTGTGAGCTCACTCCACGTAACAGACCAAGACACAATGGGAATCCATTCCACAACAGCTGGAGCACATATGTGTGAGCTCCTGAGTTATTATTGCCTTTAAACTCTGATTGGGTGAACGCTTTGTTTGAAACATGCTGTCAAACATTTATGTCAAAGTGAAATGTGCTCATGTTACTGATTCTAAGTTGTACATGATATTGTCATGTTTGAGTCCTTAGCAGCTTTTTAGAAATACTTGAAAGTTGTTTGAATGAATCAAAAGTACAAAAATACCTCTTTTTGTTCCAGCTTACCTACAACTGAACATGCTGTGTCTGACTTTCCAAATGAAAATTCACACTCAGCCTAACATGTGACTATTTAAAGTGTATGTAACTACCAGCTGACCACCTTACAGGGCATCTTCGTCATAAATTTACAAATTAATTGTTTAGATTTGATATTAAAATAAAGATTCATGCTGTCTGATATTCATGTTGCACCATGTGTGTGTTACGCCACAATCTTGGAGAGACAGAGGTGTGAAAATGCAGTTTATGAATGTTGAATGATGTGTGAAATATTATTCTGCTCCAGGTTTCACAAGTGTCTGGCCGTTTTACTAGAGGCAGTTAGTGTGACTGTGAAATCTCCAGAAAGAACATGTGTGCAAAAAGGGAAATATAAAACAAGATTTAACAGGATAGTTAGAGTTATTTGAAGTGGGGTTACCCCCATTTGGGAGAAGCAGACAAGAGTACCAGCACAGCAGCTAAGCGATGTACTGCTGTGGACAGGGACAGTAACAAGGTATTTTAGCCACTTAAAAAAATATCCACCCAAAAAGTTAATGCTATATTTATAATATTTTCCCCACTTTAACTTGCCATCAGACAGCCTTTTCTGATGGGAAACAGCTATTATATAAGTCAAATATTGCTCTCTATTGTTTACCCAGACTCCTTTAATTTTACCTTGTAGAACACAGTAGTTTCTCTGGTCTATTGTTGCCTCGATCTGTTTATTTGTGTTGTTGTGTGACTTCCGTGATTCCGAACTAACCGTTTAAAACATCAGTCACACAATAACACAAATATACTAACAGATTAAGAAATTGGTAGATAAGCAACTCCTGTGTCCTGCAAAGTAAAATACTGATTTTACCAAATCTGACGGCAAGATAAAGCAGTTACAATATTATAAATATGGCATACACGTAAACTGGTATTGGTTTTTTTTTGTTTGTTTTGTTTTTTGCATGGTTAAAATACGTTTTGCTGCTGACCCAACAGGGGCCTTATTACAGAAACCTCCAATCTTAAGTCTGAAGTCAAGACGGGAACAGTCTGAGGATTTTTCCCAATTTGATATCAGAGGAATAAATCCTTTTTGAAATCCAGTCTTATTTTACTTCATCTTATCTTATCTCAGGTTAGGAAATCCTAAATACCCAATCCAGTATTGCTTATCAACTTTTATGTCTGTTACCTTGTCACCGAGCTAAAAAAAACTCTGTAATAATTTTTTTAATCATTGAAACATGCTGAAACATGCACTGAAACACAAGAATAGAGTTAAAAAAAACAATTTTGGGAAGTTATGATGCTTTTGTAATACACTTTTTTTTTATCATAAGTTATGGACAAGAACATTTAACTTAAGAACTATTCATTTGTAATGTTTTTTTTTTTTATTATACTAAATCAGGTCCTAACTCTAATTACCATGGTTACCAGACAGTTAAAATAGGATCAGCAAGTTACAAACTGGGTGCGTGCTGATTGCCATCTACTTTAGGGAATACACTGACTATTGATAATTACCTCAAACAACCTGATTTAAAAAACAAACAAACTATCCCTTTAAGAGCTACACAATCATCACAACTCCCAGATAATGTGAGGTTTATTCATTTCTGCTGATTCCAGGTTACACATGTTACTTTGGTAGGTGTTTTGATGACATAAGGTGCATATGAAGTGTGTTTTGTCCTCATTAATACAGACTAACATAATCCTGAGCATGCATGCATCTGCTACAGTGTTGTAGAATCCATTAATATATAAATACAGTTCAAATAAGGGGAGAGAAAAGGAGGAAACAGGTCCCTGTCATTGTCACTGTCGGATGAGTTTGTAGAGTCGATGCTGCATGTTGAGCAGATTCCTCTCTAAAGAAGAAAACTGAGTCTCCAGGATGTTTGCCATGTGCTCTCTTCCATCTATGGCGTCTCTTGTGTTGGCGAGATGCTCCTTCATGCTGCAAGTGTTGACAAACCACAAGTTAATGTCTGAGACTTTCTGACACATTGACACACTACTGTGCTTAAGACATTTTCCCTCAAAATTCATAACTGTCCAAGAGTAACGAGTTTTTCTCTCACATCTAATAGCGAGAAAGCACCGAGCTGCATTAATTCTCTGCAGGCGTTTTAGTGCCAGAGCCTCGTCTCAGCCAGATGTCCCGACAGATGACTGCTGAAATGACTCAGCTGCTTGTCTGGACGCCGTTTCCATTCTGTTCGCATTTTTTTGGCCTTCAGCCTGTTATGTTTGGGCCAGGCTCCTGACTCCCTCACTAATAATGAATTAGGAATAATCCCACAGCTGGCCTCGGATCACTATTTGCCATTACACGTTTAATTTGTACAGTGGGGCTTGTTGCTGCACTTTGTGACTGATCTCTGAGTATTGTGTTGTTCTAATATATATAAATATGAAACAACAGAAAGCCAAATCACTGATAGATCTACCTGCTTCTACATAATTCAATAGGAAATGCCTCCATACTGCTCGTCTGGTGTAATCCAAATCTCCTATGGACTACAACATGCCAAGTTGACTTAAAAGACGTCATTTTCATTCACTGTAGATCCTTAGCTTGGAGCCACATTAATGTGTGCATACACACCGTCTGAACCGGATGTGTGTAATGTGATATGTGCTTGTGCGAGTCGACGTCATGCCAGGGCTTCACGAGACTTGGATTAGACCAGACGAACAGTATGGAGGCATTTAGGCTGCATTTTACATCGGAAAACTGGTCACCATTCACTTAAACTGTTTGGGAGATTCTGCAGCGCAGTTTTCCTGTGAAACTCCAGCAGTGTTTGATTTTGTTTTTGTTTGATTTTGTTATTTTCAACAGAGGGGATAGACTCGGCTCAGTCCATTCACTTGCAACTAGCAAGCCGACTCATAAAAGAGGCTCAACAGTTATTATAGATTCAACATGAACCTGACAGAAAAGTGGGGTTCTGAGAAAACGTCACAGTTACAAACCCATCTACTGCTTCAGCGCCATGGTCGGGGCCATACTGACTCTGACTTGGACAAACCTCGGTCAGATAAATCAGATAAAGGATCAATGAGTCAGACAGACTAGACAGACATATCCAACAGTTTTCAAAAAGAATGTCATGTGGCTCTTGACAAATGTCTGAAAATTATTTGGGATCAAAAAGAGGGGAGGATCATGTATTATTTCTCTTTTTTGCGTTTGGCTGGTTAGTTTTAATTTTTGTTGGGACAGCTAATCCAGCATTGCTTATCAACTTTTATGTCTGTTACCTAGCAACAGACACAACTTTTCTCAGAGACTGAGCTAAACAACTCTGTAATCATTGTTTTTTTTTAATCATTGAAACATGCTGACACTTGCACTGGAACATATAAAAATAGAGTAAAAACAGCAATGGGCACTAAACTTAAATATAGTTGAGTTAGAGGTGTTGGTAACATCTGTAAATAAATACAAATATGTTTCTGGGGGAAACACAACTGTTAGCTGCTGTTAAGTAAAATAGAGGATCAAAATAAAATTCAAATTCTAAATTCTTGCCTTTATATTAAATGAAATATAAAATTTAGCCCCTATCTACACCCCAATAATAATTTTTATCCAATGAGGTCCTCCATGTCAAATGGTCTGTGACTTCTGTTTCTCACCTGGTGAAGACTCCATCGTCATTCCCCTCTTTCCTCTTCTCTGCCAAAGAGACAAAAACCGTCTCCATGGTCTGCATAGTTTCCCCCATGTTCTGGTGGTCTGACTGGATCCCCTGCATCTCCTCTCTGGCCTGGTGTTCGTAGGAGCTCCCTCCCTCCTCCATCCCACTGGAGGTGGACAGAGCCTGCAGGGCGGCTCTGTTCTGGAGGACGAGCAGACGGGACTTGGCGAACTCCTCGGGCCCGGCGATGTTCTCCCAGCAGATCTCAGAGGACGGCGGTAACCAGAAGCGCTGGGTGCAGTTGACTGGTTTGTCTGGGGTCTCCGTTACGAAGGGGCTGTCGGCAGGGAAACTGTGGAGCAGGTGCAGGAGAGATGATCCAGAGCCCCACTCCAGATCCTCCAGGACTGGTTCCTGCCCCGACTCGTGTTCAGGGGTAAATGTAGGAAGAGGCCCCACTGCCCCTGCACCCTCTGCTGGGAGGAAGACCCCCAACATGAGGCAGAGCACGGCCTTGCTCACCGGCCCCTGGAGCATCTCCAAACTGGCTGAAACACACACACACACACACACACACACACACACACACACACAGCTGTAAAGGCTATTCACTGGCTTCATGACAGATTTTATCCACTACGCATTTTTTCCACTGTGGTCATTCCCATAAGAAAGCTTTTGTTTTATTCACACAACAGGTCTCTTCTCTCCTCCATAACAAGAGATATTACGTCTTCTATCTAAGACACACAGAGATGGATCCTCCCCCCTTTCCCACCCCACAAAGTAAAGATACAGGGATAAAAGATAAAATAAAAACATAAATTAGTTGTTACATTAGGGTTTATTATAAAAATCCTCTTTGTTAGTATTAGAGGGATCCTTACGATTACACTTAGATGTGGTGCATTTTTGGCAGCTGTAATAGCTACTATAACAAAACCCTTTATCCTTTGTTCAGTAAAAAGTGTCCACTTATAGATAAAACATGATAAAATGCCTTCTAATATATGGTAAAGTGCCATCTAGAGTGCCTCTTTCCAGTGGACAAAACACAATGCAGTACCATATTGGCCACCCAACATGCTATAAATTTAGTTAGCCTCCATGTGCCTCTAAATGGTTATATAGAAGTGTAGTAGTTGTTGTACTTTAAATAATATAACCATTTAAATCAAAACCAGGGTTTTTCTCACTCCTGCCCCACTCAAACATATTGCATCTATTTGACAGGTATGGTTACTAGTTGCTTTACAGATGAAAATTTTACATAAAAAACAGTGATAGGTTTATAAAATACAACAGGCCACACCACTGAGGATCAAACCAGCAGTTCCCAATTGTTTTTGCTTCCTTTTTGTCTGTATGTTGTCAGCAGCCCCACCAGAGTGATTTCCCCTCTACACTTCTTCCTGCAGCACTTCTACAACAGTAAAATGCTAATTATGCATTGATGCATCACAATTGAAAATTCAATAATGCCCTATATAATAATATATCAGTCTAGCCACATGGGTACAACATGTACATTTACTTTGATACTTTTAAGTATAGTTTGCTTATATACTTCTGTACTCTTACGTTTGACTGACGGACTTTTATTTCTAACAGTATTTTCACACTGCTGTATTACTCGTTTCTTAAGTGAAGCATCCGAATAAGTTTACTCCACCACTGAATGCGGGACAGCAGGATTTTTCATTGGCATACAACTGTGACAATACAGGTAAAATGTTATTACCTTCAAAATAAAAGTATGAATTATGTTGCGTTTAGTATAAAGAACAAATGGTTTGTTGCAGCGAATTCATGTTATATAATGAAACATATTAAGAGCATAATTTTTTTTCAGTATAGTAACTTCAAAAGGCTGCAGCATAAATATGTTTAACTTCTTTTATTACTGGCGGAAGTTTTACTCTGTTTGGTCGCTTCGTGGTTCTGTAGTCCAGCTGCAGGAAAACTGAAAACACACGGAGCTTCTGAGCTAATCCACTCATCCTGACCACTGCAACAACTCTAACTCATACAAACATCTATTTCCTCTTTACAATACACCAGTTTCACTCACGTCTTGTGTGTGTAACGTGTCTTCTTACCTTGCAAAGAAACCCCAGCGACGGAGCAGCTGTGTGTGAGTCCTGCAGCGCTCCTCTGGTGCCTGAAGTCGTCGGAAAAAATGAGTCGTTGGCTGCAGCAGCAGCAGCCTGTTACAGTTACATGAGATCTGAATCACTATTTACTGGCCCGGTAACAGCACAGTCAGGAGAGTCTGGAGTAAAGGACTTTCCGTCAGAGTCTGTGATGGAGTCATGAAGGAAACACTTACCCAAAATAAGGTAAAATGCACTTCTGGCTGGGAGTGTCTCCAGTCCTGACTTACAAGTGCAAACACCAACACATGCTGGAAACAGTCAGTGACTTTTATGCAACTTATGCCTCCCTAACAATGTGGTGGTGAAAGTATGATCATGCAGCTTTTTGTCCCTCTAAAGTGACTACAAGTCAGTCATCTGTGAATGGAGTAGGAGGTGTGATGCCCCTGGAATTTATGAGCCATTTTACAATGTCCTAAACAGAACCAGCTAGTCCTGATTTTGGCCTTCAATGACTGAGTTGTACCAACATAGATACATTTTTTTACCTCAAATAAATTATAATCAGAGTTTAGCAAAACTAAGCGAGCAGATCCAGAAATAAAAAGAAAAAGAGCACCTCTGCACAATTAACACTAATCTCTTTTTAGTAAGTCCAAGTTCAGTGATTTAAACCAAAATTACATGTAAGATAATATGGCTTGCTTAACTAAATTAAAATAACTATATATTTTTCTTTTAAAAGTGCTGTTGGGACCTATTAGCCTATAAGAGGAGGGAAAAACCATTTCTATGTTCCTTAATAAAATGTTATATTGTTTGCTAACTAGTTAAGAAGTTTAAAAAACAACAACAATGTAATATTGTTTGCTAAAAAGTTAACAAAATGCTACATTATTTGCTAGCTAGATAAAAAGTAACAAAGAGGTTGTTTGCTAATGAGGTAAAATCAAAAACACATAATGTTATATTGTTTGCTAGTTGGCTAAAAAGTAAAATAATGTTATTTTGTTTGCTAGCAAATAAAAAGTTTAAAAAGTTTTTATATTTTTTGCTCGCTAGCTAAATAGTTAGGTAGCCTGGTTAGCATGTGCGGCAGAGAAGCTCTAATTCCTCCCTTGAGAAAAACGTGTACAAATTATCAATAGGACTGAAAAAAGAAGAGACGCATCATGAAATTAATTTGGATTGAGTCTGTCATTTAACTTTCTTTGATAACTTGATTATTTTTCTCAATCCATGACAAAAAAGACAGCTATTTAAAAGTTAACCTCCTCAAATGTAAGTTTAAAGTTAATACTGGATCATGTTTTAAATTGTAGTTTAAAGCTTTGGTGCAACAGGAATAAATTTTGTTGAAACATAATTTAAAGATAAACCATGATTTAATCTGAATTAAAAATTAATCGTTGTGGGTGCAACCCAGTGAAAATGTGCTCAACATCATGCCATCATACTTGGGCACTGAAACAGTTTGTTGCCAGTTCAGATATACCCATAAACACCTTGTTATTCTGCTGTTTGAAGAACAAATACAGCTTTTCAAATGTGCCCAAGCATTGGAGGAATTATGGATTAATCCACACCATCTGTATTTATTTAGTGAATGGCCAGGGAATGAATTTATATTACACCCTGACATAAGCAACAAGGAATGGGAGACACTTTGGCACAAACAGTCGAGGGTGTTGTAATGTTGGGGGAAGAATGGACACGAGGCACACACCACCAATCTGAAAATAAGTAATATGAGTCTCAGGACAAACTGTAAAACATTATAAATGGTGTAAATCATAAGAAGGGATCACTCTGCAGTCCTGTCAGATACTTTGGCCATAGTCTACAGCTGGTGGTGGCAGCCAGATGTTGTTTTCAGGTCCTGTTAATGACTTTCAAACCATCTGGGAACAGAGAGTAGGCCTAGATGTTACGGTTAGATGAAGAAAAAACATTTTCTGGCCCAGCAGTGAAATAAATAAGTTGAAAGAAACAGAAAAGCTGTCACATTTACAGTGTGGTCTGACTTAGACATGCGGGGATAGTCGCCATGTTGCACTTGAAATGAAAGAAATGGTTTGCCAAATTTCAGATTCCTGCACAATAACACTTCTCAACTAACAAGGATGTACCGATTGCAGCATATCAGACACTCCAGATCATAAAGAAAACAAACTCCAAAGCAGTAACATACGGTTTATGGTAATAATAAACACCCACAACACATCTAAAAACCCATAAACATGCACTGAAAACATGAATTATATGTATTTACTTTGTAAAGCCCATTGTGGTAATTTTGTCCTTTGGGACTATAAATAAAACTGAGTTTACAGGACAACAGTTCAGCAAACAATTTGCCAATCTAAACCAGTGTTTCCTCCATTGCAACCCAATTCATAATAGGCCTTATCAATAAATCTTGGATACAGTCAAAGTCTAAAACATGTAATTTCTTGTTGCCAGTAGGTGGCGCTATGACTATTGCAGAATATTGTCATGTAGACGTGTTCAGGGCAGGACTGTTATCAAACATGTCCTCCAAATTATGCTTATTTTAACCAACCCAGAGTCAGTGGTCGTGGTGGTGGTCTAGTGAGTGTTTTTAAGAAAATCTTGAAATGTTTTCAACTAACTTGTGAGGAATTCTCTTCATTTGAAGTTCTCACTTTTAAAGTCTGCGGTCTCCATCCGATCATCTTTGCTATAATTTACCGCTCCCCAAAAGCGCCTGCCAGCTTTTTAACAGAATTTTCTGAATTTTTATCCACCCTTGTTTTAAATTTTGACATAATTGTTCTCTGTGGTGATTTTAACATTCATGTCGATGACTCCACTAACATTTATGCTACTGATTTTTTAAACATCACCTCTTCTTTTAACTTCAGTCAGCATGTGTTTGGGCAAACTCATAACCGTGGTCACACACTGGACCCTGTGTTTACACTGGGTGTAGAAATATCCCCCGTCGAACTCTTGGAGATGACTGTATCAGATCACAAATGTATAGTTTTTAACTGTGAATTACCTGCGATCAGTACAGCTACACCCAGCACCTTGTCCACTTGCTTTCTTAATGAGCAAACTATCTTAGAGTTTGGTGATCGAAGTTCACAACTGTCTGAACATTCCAACACCAATGATCTGGCCAACTGCTTCAGTTCAATCTGCTTATCTACTCTCAATATCATTGCACCTTTTTAAGTTAGGTCTAAGTCCTCAGCAAGAAAGCAACCCTGGATAAACGATGACATTCGCAGCTGCAAAAGAGAATGTAGGAAAGCTGAGCGCAGATGGAAAAAATCCAATCTCCATGTTCATTTCAACACTATCAAGGAGTTATTGTTACATTTTAACAAAAGCATCAAGAATGCAAGAACATTATTTCTCTGATCTTATTTCCAATCATCAACACAATCCTAGAGTTTTATTTAAAACGGTTGACCAGTTGCTAAATCCTCTCCCCCCCCATGCCCCAGCTGGAAGTAATACTGATTGTGAAATGTTTTTATCTTATTTTAATGATAAAGTAGAGAAAATAAGAGCCTCTATTATGACAAACATAGCTTACTCTGATAACCTTTGCCCACAGCGTAATGATTTTAACCAGTTTTATTCTATCACCCTTTTCTGAACTTTTAGATACAGTTTCACGTATGAGAGTGTCTTCCAGCCCTCTTGATGTGATCTGACCTTTTAATGGCTGCTGACGATGGCAAATGTGCAGTTCTTGTTCTCCTGGACCTTAGCTTGGCCTTTGACACAATTGACCACAACATCCTCCTCGACAGACTGAGGCGCTGGGCAGAGATTTCAGGTACAGCACTACAGTGGTTTTTATCTATCAGTCAGGAAATTCTGCGTCTCTGTTAACAATTACATTTCATCTTTGGCATGTGTTAAATATGGTGTGCCTCAAGGGTCAGTTTTGGGGACAATCTTATTTTCTTTATACATGCTTCCTCTTGGGCATATTATACAAAAACATGGTGTGTCTTACCATTTTTATGCAGATGATTCGCAAATGTACTTAACCCTGAGACCCTCTGACCCTGATATGCTTGATTCACTAAATGACTGCCTGTCTGAAGTAAAGGATTGGATGTCACAACATTTTCTCCAGCTAAACTCTGATAAAACTGAAATTGTGTTGATTGGGCCCCAGCGAATGATTACACAAATCCAGCAAATGGTCCCCTAACAAATCATATCAAGCCTGTTGCTAGGAATCTGGGAATGTGGTTTGATGCAAACTTTACAGTTCCTCAAAGGCTTGTGAGATAAATATGAGATAAAATGGGTATAAGAGCAGAAAAGCATAATTCTACTCATATTTTCCTAACTTAAAGCTTTCTTCATATATATCATATTGTATATGTTTACAACTCCCTTCCTTTAAAAAAACAAAAACAAGTAAAAAGTAAAACAATATGAATAGGAAGAAATGCAGCCTGTATACATATGTAACCATGTCATGATCTTTTTCTTCTTACCTGTACTTCTGTTTATCCAAGTAGAAAGACTAATAAGTCCTATTCAATTACATTTTTAGATGGCCCATTTTTGAAAAAGTTAAGTACCAAGAGGTTTATTTTTCATATGCCAGGCCTATAAAATTTTATGATGAATTTAAATGTGTAAAACAATGCAGCTTTACATATATATTTTTCTCTGTTTTATTAGTTTGCACAACAAAGTCTTTATTAACAAACCCTCAGTTTACAAGGGATAGTATACAAAACAGACTTAAACAAAGAGCCAGAGGTAGATTAAAAAACATACATAAAGTCAAAGTTATAATAGCCTTTATGTTGGTTGAAAAATAAAGAAACTTTAAATAACATTCGATTTCCCTCAAAAAAAAATAAAAATAAATAAATAAATAAATAAATAAAAAAAAAAAAAAACTGTATTTTTTAATTTGTGAATTTACTTTGAGAAAGGCTGGGAATTCTGGTTGAATACGTAATAGTCTAAAGCTAAATACTCATGGACCACACTGTGATCCTACAGTGACATCTGGTGGTCAACACTGGAAATCGCTGCTTTATTGATTTTTTTTTTAGTACTGACTCCTTCCATCATCAGACACTTTTAAATTTCATCTACTTGTTTGCAGTCTAAGCAGCACATTTTTAAAAAAAATGGTTATTGTGAGAATATTGTATAAAATCCAAATTCTTTGCGCAACAAAATGTAGTTAAACTTTTTCCTACAAAAATTCCGTCACAGTATCCAGTGTGCAGTGTTCAGCTCCATGCAGACGGATTGAGAAGCCTGGGGGTCATGTCAGGGAGGGGCGGGGAATCACCGCGGAGCTCCTCCTCCTCCAAGCTGCCGTCACCGGGGCTGCTGGACCGGAGCACCTCGGCACCAACAACCAGGCGCCGGCTGCTGCTCCGTGCTGAGTGAAGACTCGGTGCAGCAAGGAGCCTCTTCGCCGCCTCTCTCCGCCCGTCTTTTTTCCCCTCACGGTTACCGACAGTATGGCCTCCGACGGCATGGACGAGCGCTCTCCGCTGCTGTCGGGCCCCAACTCCGAGAATGTGACCCCCACCGCTCCCCCGTACCTGCAGGATTCAAGTCCCCGAGGTAAACAACACACGACATGTAGAGGAGCCCGCTGCTGCCGGCTGCTGCTGCTGCATGCTGAATCATTTCTGGGCGTATCGAGTTTGTGCGTAAATAAAACTGCAGCAAGGCAAAGCAAAGGCAAGGGCAGTGTGTATGCGAGGAAAAGGTGGAGCTTCTTCTTCCACTGTGAGAACTGGAGCAGTGGGTTAGAGAAGAAGAAGAGGGGCCTACAATAATAACAGCAAGCTCCTGCTTTCACTGCAGGAAGAAATGCAACATCACGACTCAGCCCACCGGGCCTGTAGGGTTTGGGGTCCAAACAACAACGAAAAGAATATGATCCGAGTCGTGATGTGACGCCTGATTGGATGTGATTGGTTTTAATGTTGTTGATTGACGGGGGTGGGGGGGAGAAATGACCCATTGCAGATGAAGGCAGGCAGCCTCGCAGCCTTTTGTCCCAGCTGCAAATCGACCAAATGCCCAGATGTGTCCTTTTGTGGATGGAATCAATAGCACGGCGTGATTTAAATGTCATCTAGCTGTCAGTTTGCTCATTTGCGTGATTGTAAACAACAGATATCTGGCCTTCGTCTTGCTATCTGTTCTTTTATCTGTCACATCTTCACTAAAGTCCAAAGCATGTGCGTGTACAGCCAGAAATCTGACACACTGTCCACATTTCTGCTTAGTAAACAGCTGAATGTAGGTTACAGCACCTTAATGCACGCAGGGCTGAATGACCCAGGCAATTACAGCTCATAAATCCCCTGTCTACCCCTGCCTACAGGCTGCTGTCAGGACTGGTCTTTGCACAAAATATTAGAGTCTGATCAAATTCTGAGTGTCTGTAGCAGAAGATCAAATTCTGTTTTGAAGGTGGAGACATGATCACACATGCTTTTTCTCTCTTTCAGGAGGCTTCAATTGAGGAAAGTTCCCTGTTTCTATTAAAAAAACCCTGTAGATCAGACACATGACAAAGGATTAGGGTTGCACAATTAATTTAAATATTATCACAAAATTGTAATATGGTCAAGTGCAATATTCAAATCGGAGAAGCTGTAAGTTTTTGATAAAGGAAAAATATTGCTCCTGGTCTGGAAGTCTTGTTTTCCAGCTCTAAGAAAACATCCTTGTTTGATAAAGACCCCCCAGAATGTCTCTAAATAAGATAAGGGATCTTATTTTATAATTTAATGATAAACTTCATTGTTCAAAATGATATCAGGTAACCAAAACAGTATATTTTCACTGGTATTTTAATAATTATAATATAAATGGATTAATCCACAAATAGTAAAAATATACTAAATATATATTAAACATAATTTAAGAAAAATTATCATATATACATAAAGTTAAAAAAAATCTGCATTATGTTCTGTAAAAAAGAAAAGCTTTCTGATACCAATATAGACCCTTATAGCTGTGAAAAGCCAGTATTGGACTGATAATATTGATTAATTGAGAGATCTGGGTACTTAAAACTGATGTAAATTTAATCTTCACACACTTGTGTGGACAAAGTCTCCTCTGATTTGTACCTTTTTGTTGTAACATTTCATTCCTTCAGCACAACACTGGTTGTTCTGCTGCAAATGAATGGATTCATTGACCGTGTAATACTCTTTTCAGAGCATTTCAGGACAAACGGCTAATATGAGGCAAAGAAATGTCGAGAAATCAACATCTTTGTTGTTCTGGATCTTTCTAATCTTGCAGAATTCATATTTCCCCACCGGATTATTCATAAAGACTTGAACTCTGGACTGTAATAACTGTAAACTGCATGTCAGTATATTTCATGGCCCAGTTTCTCCTCCCTCCATCCCTCCCTCCTCTGCAGTCTGGATTATGGTTAATTCTGGTTTCTCTGGGTTTGTTGGGGTAAAATCCTCAATTGCCAATTTATAAAACGGATTAATTTTGAGTCAAAGATGCCAAAACTGAAGTGTTTTCCCAAAAAAAAACACAATGACCGACAGTGCTTTGACTTATAATCAGCTGTGATTAGATCTGAGTATGTTATTTGTGAATGTGACACAATCTGACACTGAAGAATTATGACTCTACAGTAAGTTTTTATTCAGCAGTAACAGGTAGAAATTCACTGTCTGCTGTGTTTTCCTCCTCCAGTGTTTACAGTGAGGTGGTGGTGAGGGGCGGAGACCAATGACCTTGCCTGCATCTGAATGCTCAGATAGCCCACTGTGCCTGATTTTCTTGATATTTATGTGCTTGAATTGCAGAACAATATTTACTGCAACAGTGGCTTGTGACAGGGTTTTAATCTTGACAGAGATAAATGGATTCTTCTGATTTATTTCCATTTATAGACAGTTCTTTACTGACACAGAAAAGGCTGTTAAAATACCTCTTTTTATTTGTAAATTTTTAAAAAGGATGTTGTAGCAAAGTACTAGGACAGCGTCATTCAAGGGTGGGGTCTAGAATCTGCAACATTTACCCTTAAAACTGGACAGTTTTGCTCTGCAATGATTAGTCAATTAATCAGTTACTTTTTTTGGTAGGGGATTAATCATTTTGAGTCATTTTTTTAAAAAGAAAAACTGTCTGATTTCAGCTTCTGAAATATGAAAATTTCCCGGTTTCTCTACAGCAGTAAACTGAGTATATTTGGGCTGCTGACAAAACAAGACAAATTTTTCACCATTATCTGGAGCAAACAACTAATTGATTAACTGTTTAACAAATCCAGTGAAAGGACAAACAATTAACTGATTCTACTAACAAGTGTTTTCTGTGCAGCTGAAGCCTGATGTAGCTTATTCTTCTTCCTCTGTGCCTTAGAGCTCCATTGTTGTCTGAAAACACTGTTGCACAGGCAGACACGTTCGGTCATTGCAGTTAACATGGGTGCTGTAGTTTATTTTGAGGTAGTCATACATGCATGGCCATGACGCTGTATACTGCTCGCTGTAGAGGTGTGCTGTTACATCATATTGTACATGAATTGCTGGTCCAAATGTTATAAATGTGATAAAAAATGTGACTCATCAAGTTTCATTTCATGACATTCATCTATGTTAGGATTACATACAGTGTAGGGCTGGACCGTATGTAACTGTTTTATATTTGAAGCTTCTCCTGAGGTTTTCAATCGAAGCTTTGAATGTCATCCTTGAACAGACGCCTCAATATGAATAGAATGATTCATCAGATTTTAATTAGCCAGTGTTTTTAGTTAAATCAACTTCTGTTAAAGGCAAACTGTGCAGGGTTTTCCCAAAAAACAATGCATTGACTCATACAAAAATGAATCCCTCTCAGTCATCACCCACGACCCACCAGAAGCGCGTGGCGATGCCTGCATCCACGGAGACCTCGCTCTCCACCCATGCCTTCTTATTTTCTCATTATTTTGCTGTGTTTAGGACACTTTACCAACCCAAGACATCAACATTTAACATCCTGAGGCTCAACAGTCAGCTATCTGGTGTGTTTTTAAATGAACATGTCATAAATGTAGTATCTGTTGCTGTTAGATTGCTGCTAGTGAAGAATATTAGAAGTCATTACATACATTTATTTCAATAAATTTTGACTTATGTACTTCTCAATGCTCTAGAGTTATTGGAAATGTTTGCATCATACGAGTTGTAAATAATCCCACAGAGCCACCACCACAATCTAATTATAGAAATAGTATATTACTATTAATATGAAAAGGCACACAAAAAGCAGCATGTAATTGTTGATTTAGAATTTGAATGTCAACATTATGAATGAAGCTCCGAAGCATCGAGCTGTTCGCTGAAGCCCTGATACAGCAACACACGTGGCTAAAAGCGGCGTTGTTGTGGAGGAGCTGCCTCCAGAAAAGGAACAACTTCAGTCGCGCGAAAGTGGAGGAGGGGTTTGAAAACCTTAAGAGCAAAAGGGCATTTAAGAGGCCTTGATTTTCATGGCATAGTCATTTAATACCTCAAAATAAAACTCCTTCATCCCTGATCAGTCCTTCATCAGGGAGTTTGATCTTTAAAAGAGACTATCTTGGATATTTTTTTTCTTTTTTTTTTTTTTTTTGTAATTTTTGTGTAGGCGTGTCATTATCCAAAGAGCACCTCAAACAAAGTCACTTTGAGTCCAGGAAATGCTGCTATCCAAACATTTTTTCTTCACTACATGATGTTTGATCAGAGTATAAGCTGGGAAATACCCCGCTAAATTTACTTTATAATCTTCATAAATAATCATCCATATAATTCTATTTTAAATAATCATTGATACTGTTCATGGACAAATATTGTGCAATATAATGATATAATTTTAAGGAAATATCGTTTATCCCTACATCAGAGCACCAAATGTATATAAATCTGCCATTAAAAATAATTCCCATCAAATACACAATACATTTTCTATATAATATAGTTTTTGCCAGAGATTACAGTTCCCAGTTGTTTTATGAAATTACTGAATCTTTTTTTTTTTTTAAATGAAACTTAAAATCTGTGGCCTTGTTTTTAAATGATTTATTTATTAAATTCTAGAAACTAATGGGCCACAGGCAGAAAGCTGAATCTAATTCATTGTTGGTTTTGATCTTATCAGTGGATTTGTTGACAGTAAGATTACATTAGGTTAGATGCTTTATTGTCGTTGCATTGCTAAAAAGTATATGTATGTATAAATAGTCTTTTAAATATAGAACAGAATTACACAAATAAGATACATGAATAAAACATTGGTCCATTGTTGCACTGGTTGCTGTAAATATAAATTAACACCAGCCTTTAACCTTTTATTTCATGCCACAGTGGCAACAGGAAACATCCCTGAGCAGCTTGTGTCTGCATACCAGCCTCTCAGTTCACCATTCATTCTCCACCACAAACCACAACTCCCACCATCACCCAGTCTCCGATGGCTCCAGCATAGAGCGGATGTGATGGTGGCTGAATGCCGTGGTGGTGGTGCTGGTGGTGGTTGTAGTAGTAAAGCGTCTTCTCATCTTACCCCTGGCTCCGAGGAGGACAGTGACACTGAAAACCTATAGCTGCTATATTCAGTTTCAGACGTGCATTAGGACAGCTTCAGTGCACACGGCAGAGAGAGAGGAGCGAGTGGAGACAGGTCTCTGCTGAGAGGAAGCACAGAGAAGTGCTGACTGTGTCTGAATTTAAGGATTTGATCTTATGCTCTTATATAAGAATTTAAGGTTTAAGAAGTGAGACTGCTCGGTGTTACATTTTTGGATGAACTCAACAAAATATTGTGCGTAACCGGCACCATCATGTCCTGCTTGCTCACAGCAGTCTTTGGCTCTGGTTGTATTTTGAGCCATGTTTGCCCAGTTGTAGACGGGGTGTCCCTTCTGGCCCCGTGGTGTCGACTAGCTGAGCGTCTCTGAATCTCGGAGCCAAACTCGTTTACCTGTTAACTCGTCCCATTATCCCAGAGTGAGACAAGACAATTTGTCAGATTAGACGCCTCCTTTGTGTTTGGTCAGTAGTAGACCGGGGTCATGTTCAACACACACTTTATAATGTATCACAAGAAACAATGGTATTGCGATCTTGGTCATTTTTCTATGGCTACAACAAGTGATTTTTCCTGTAAGGATTATTAACCCATTGACTCTTTTTTCTTAATTTGATATTTGTGTAATCTATGAGCAGCACTGCAGTGTAATTAACTACATGTAGTTTAAATACAAGTTTAATTAAATTTGCAGTTGTTGGGTTGTTGTTAAACTTTTACTTTAACAGTAGTTAACTATGTTGGGTCATGTATTTTTGTTAGTTAATTACAAACTACATGTTCATAGTATCCTCATGATATTTTTTGCCAACCCATTGGCTACATTTAATGACAATCACCTGCTTGATTAAAAAATCACCTGTGGTTTGATTTTTTTTTGCAATTCCCTTGCAACTGAGCATTTTCCTCCTTCCACCTCAACAACGGACCTTTCCTAAGTCCCATCCCTTTTTGAACAATAACAGATTCATTTAATGTCAAAGGTTTAATTAAATAGTTTTAATGGACACTAATATTAAACATATAGAGCTTTTAATGGTAGCTATTTTGACATAAAATATTAGAGCAAACTCAGGTGTTACCGGTTATACTAATTAAGGTTCTGTTTCATTCAAGTCAAACAGAGTCAGGGTGCTGTTGTGCATTTTGAAAGGCTCCACTGCACCAACGGGACCTTAATTAGTATCATTAGTAACACCTGTGTTTAAACTACTGTTTCATATCAACATGGCTGCTGTGAAACAGGTCTATTGTAAAGAAGTATGCAGGAGTACTACAGTAGTAGTAGACTGGTGCAAATCTATGGATCAACGTTATGCCTTAACACCCTGAGAAATACATGGAATGTAGACTAATTACACGAGCAGGTTAATGTGGGATTAAACGGTGCATAGTTCATTTGAACTGCAGTTAGTTCACAGTAGTTCTTTCAGACATTAAGAGAAAATCTTTAAGTCTTTGATCGTGTTGATTATACTTTTTTCTTGTGGACTACAAAACACTAATCGGTGGTCTGGCTTTTCTTCATTTCTCAATCAAAATAGTTAGGTGCTTATAAGCCTCATTAGCCAGCAGAGACATTTTAATTAAGACACTCGTATGATTGAAAAAGCCTAAAAACCCCTGTGTTCATTTTATGGGTATGTGGGACATCTGGATACTATAAGACATGATGTGTTTACTCTGAATAAATTGTATCACATATTACTTACAAATGTAGCTCAGATGTTACATTAAAACATATTAATATGACCTCAAAATTAGATTAGAAGACTAGCTCATATGTTGTATGTTAACTTTGTATGTAGCTTGGCAGTGAGTGGTTTTTACGTCATCACTGTGGTATCTAAAAGAGCCCATTGTTTCTGTCTAAAACATAATGCTGCTTGGCCCCTGACGGAGACAGAAGAGTCACATGTTGAGCAATCGCAGTCATTCATAGGCTGTCATGGGGCTGCATACAGTATGTGCAGGTTGCATAGGATTGACCATGCATTAGGTTGTAATAGTTACTCTTTGGGAGTCACTGAATAACATTTGTGTGTCTTGAAAATTATTCCTAATGGGAATTGTGAGTCATGTTAGACAACGGTAAGATGTTTTGGGGTGTATCAGATATTTGCTGCTCATTTTCTCGATTGAGTGTTGTCACAACACGTCATCAATCCGGGGCCGGCCATTTTTCAAAGACACTGAACGAGAGCAACGCATCTGAACCCGCAACTGTTCCTGATTATTGCTGTCTTCAATTGGGGTCGTGTGTGTATATGAGAGGAGTTCACGTGAACGCCCCCCTTTTGTGGTAAAAACAGCCTCATAAGTGGAAATTTCTGAGTTGTGTAAACAACTTCCCATGTACTCATCACAAGTTCACGGCTTCAATTTGAAGGCAGCAATTCTAATTTAAAATGGTCAATTTTGGTCGACTAAATATAAGCTTGTCAGAATAATAAACCAGTTTCCTGTCAGTTTGCTGAAAACGTAAAGATCAGTTGATCACCTTTTTTGGCTTTAACATGTCATTGAAGAGCTGTTAGTGAGCATCTCTCACCGTCCACACACCATCTGTTTGCAGGCTTCCAAACTTTTGTAACATTTAAAGGTCTTAAGCTGTTTATAGTTCACTGTGTCTGGATAGGAAACAGTGGTCATTCCAGGACAAAAGAGTCAACTTTAACTAACTTTAGTTTCTCAAACTGTTACACCCTTTTCTGCTGACCAAGTCCTCCTCTGTGAGTTTTAGCAGCTTCCACATGTTTTCCTGAACTTTTCCGTGGTTTAGACGTCCTGGAGTCGTTTTTAATTGAATAATTAAGCAGGTATTTCATGGCATGGCCGCCGCATGGCCAAGTGACTGACATCAGTGCAAACAAACAATTGAAATTATAATTATTGAAAGATATTTGGGCAAACTGTCACAGTTTAGAAGTGATTTTTGCTTTGACAATGACTCAAATGATTGAGAGTTATCAAAATAGTTGTTTTCTGTTGATCGACTTATTGATTAATGTTTCATTTCTATCAAAACATTTTCACACAAATTCAAGTATACACACTGCAGTGTTTTTTGTTTGCAATAAATGACCCATCCATTGTGGATAACACGTAACAAAATCTAATTTTTGATGAGGGTACAAATCAGCATATCCTAATCTAAGACATCTCAAAACATTACACTAGATCCATGCTGAGCGAATAAGAATATTTTTTCACCTTCTAGGTATTTTACACGTGTGTTAACATGCTGTTCAGGATGCTGACTTGTACAGAATAAACAGGTCAATCTGACTCTCTCATGTGAAAGCGATTTGTTTTATTTATTTAGACACATTCTGACACTGAATTCGGAGGTCACACAAATATTCTTCTTCTCTTACTGGACACAAAAGTCCAGGTTTGTTTATGTTTAAGTTTTATAGTTGCATGCGATTAACAGCTGGCCGTGTGTTGTGTGCTTTGCCTTCCTCTTCTCAAAGCCGAACTACCTCCTCCTTACACAGCCATCGCCAGCCCCGACGCCGGCGGTGTGCCTGTCATCAACTGCCGTGTATGCCAGTCACTCATCAACCTGGATGGGAAGCTGCATCAGCACGTGGTCAAGTGCACAGTCTGCAACGAAGCCACGGTAAGTGGAGGCCGGCGACTGCTTCATACGTTAATAACATTATGACTGCTGGTGTTGACATCACAGAGTCGTAAGAGCTCAAACCGTTGAGTTGAGTGAAGACGTGTTTTATTTGAGCTGCTCATCACTGCTCTCTTCTTTTTTTATTATTTATATCAGTCACACATGTAGACGACAGTCAGTATGTTTGTGCTGCATCATTTTGAGTTATAAAACCCGAGGTGGCAAAAAGTAAAAGTAACAGTACAATTATTTGTGTTAAAAAAAAGAGAAGTAATGATTCAATTTCTGTACTCAAGTACAAATGAAAAAGTACAGGCTCTGAAATGTACCTCAAGTATTAAAGTAAATAGTCGCCCTCTGAAGGACATTTCTACTGGCTGTTTCTGTGCAAAGCTAAATGAAGTTCACCTTTTCTCCATGGTCAAGTCTCCCTTTTATGGAAACCCATTTCCAAAAAACAAAACAAAACAAAAAAAAACATGGTAAGTCTTATTTTATCTCATAATTTTCACTTTTTTTTTCTTTTATCTTTTTGAACAATATTTTCAACTTTTTATCTCATAATTATAACTTTTTATCTATGTATCTATCTATAACTATGACTTCTCGTGGGTATATTTTTTAACAGGCAGAAATGGGCTTCCATACACCAAGGAATCCATTTAGGTTGAAACTGGTCTGGATAAAACATGAAGAGTTAATTTGGAAAAACGGATCATCCCCATTCTGAAAACTGACAAATCAACACCACTTTGTTTATTATTCGCCTGAGTGCTTAATAAAAATAACATTTATTATTTATTATTATGAAAGTAAGAAAAAAAGGACTATCTTATCAAAACAACCAAACAACTGTTTAATTTTGTTTTTGCAAAAGAAATGCAATTTGTCGGTGATAAAGAGAAAAATCATTTGCTTTGGACACAAATTTCTTGACCCTTTTTCATCCTGTCCAGATGTTGCTGTAGACATCTGTCACATCTGTCAGTCAGAACAGTGATAAGAGCTCCAGAGATGACTTGAATGTGTCGCCTGTGTCTCAGAGTAACTGAAGGCTTTGATAGAGCTGTCAGTGGAGGCAGCAGGAGAATGAATGGCTGTCGTCCCAAACACTCTGGTGGGAAATGTCATTTCACTCGCTGATGTTTGTGCTGTTCATGCATTAACACGATGATATTCTGTTACACTGGATCCAAAATAGAGCTCAGTTGATAGTCCTCAGTTATTGCATCTTATTTCAGCTCAGGAAATAAATAAAGCGATGTGCATCAGACATCCTGTGATTAAGTTTAAGGTTAAGTAAATTAAACATTTATCATCTCTATAAATGTCTCTCAAATGACATAACAAGGACATAATATTGTTATTTGAACCTGCTGGGTGAACTAATATGTATTTCATAGATTAAAGGCAAAACTATTGATTTTGCACAGCAGCTTTTCCACGCTCTGATGTCTGAAAGACTCTGTTGTGTTTCCTCTACAGCATTTAAAAACAAACTGCTGTCTTTTATGTCTTTATTTTTTTTTATTTCACTTTTATTTAACCAGAAATCCCACTGAGCTTTCTTTTCAAGGGAGACGTGTCGCAAGCAAAAACACATTTACAGACAGAAACACAAAAGGAGACAACAAATAAGCACAAACAACTCTGGAGCTGCACAGATTAATCAGTTATTGTAATTTATATCAGTCACCAACTATTTTGATAATCAGTGAAATGTGAATATTTTTTCCAGGGTCTTTACTTTTCTATGAAAGTAAATTGATTATTTTTGGGTTGTGGACAAAACAAGACATTTGAGGATGTCGCTTTGGGGAAAACATATTTACAATATTTTGTGACATTTTATGGACCAGACAACTAATCCATTAATCAAAAAAATAATCAACAGATTATTCAACAACAAAAATATGTTTTTAACACCAAAATTAGCGCAGGATGCAGGTTTTTTAAACACGCTGAAAATAGGCAGTTGACCCTTTTCCCATAGCCAGCAGATGAGTTTACCTTCCTGTTTTTTCTGATGTGTAGTTGAAGAACTGATATTAAACTTGTGTGCGCAGAATTGCAGAGAAATAGATTTTTAAAAGTATCTGTGCTCAGCTCTCAGTACTTTTGTAGCTTCCAACTGAATTACTGTGGTTTGAAGTTTATTTTTTTCCTGTTCCCTCTGTCTATCGCTGTTTGTACTTACAGGTTTCTGTTTTACGTCACTGTTTAATTTTTCTTACTAGTTAGTTACAGCTGATGAAAACTCAACATTTCCTGATTTTACTGCTTCATAAAATGTTGACATCCTAAGGAGTCGGACTATAATTCTTACATTTTTTATTTAAAACCATTTAGCAAGATTCATTCTTTGAGTTTCAAGTCATTCTGAATCTGCTGACCTGTTTTTTTTGTACTGAACTGATTTCCAGTGAGCTGACTGTGATATGTTGCCTTTCAGCCCATTAAGAACCCGCCGACAGGGAAGAAATATGTGAGGTGTCCCTGTAACTGCCTGCTTATCTGTAAAGACACGTCCAGGAGGATAGGATGTCCTCGACCAAACTGGTAGGTAGCAGCCAGACGGTCAGTTTCAGTCTGTTTTACCCTTATTTCCCATTTCTTGCACGTTTACCTCTTTTCCAAAACCACATTCAAGGCTCTGACAAAATGTCGGCACAGAGAAAGTCAACTTTCATAAGGCAAATCAAGAATGCTTAAAGTCCTCACTTGGAGAGTTTTTAATCATGAGATTGTCCTTCTTTTTGTTCCTCCGATAGCAGACGCATAATCAACCTGAGCCCGGTGATGGTGATCCCCGAGGAGCAGCCTGCCCAACCGGCACTGCCCATCCAACCTGAGGGGATGAGGGTGGTCTGCGGTCACTGTGGAAACACCTTCCTAGTACGTAAACCCACCAAGACAACCAATCTAACCAGTGACAGAGGTGTTCATGCAGAATTTTGTTGCTGTGCTGTTGTTGGTACGTGCACATGAATAATCTTGGGTGACGGACTACCGTAGCAAAGCTATAACACCCAGAGTTGATCTGGTTGGTATAGCTTGTTTGTCTGTACGCTGTATATCAAGAAAGTCTTTTATGCAAGTTAATGACACATTTTTCTCCTGTTGATGTTTAAAATTTGTTCAAAAGAAAAACTGACAGATTCTCACAGAAAATATGATGTTTTTCAAGCAGCTGGCATGCATTTTCTGCATGTTTCCTTTCCTTGTCTGGCTCATTAAAACCCCCTCTTGATTGCAGTGTGGTTGCAGCCTTTTGCAGATTATCGCCATCTTATGTAAAATAGTCTTCCTGCACCCTGTGCTGAGGATCCTATCACTATTTTTGACATGCAACACTTCAATGGAGCTTTATAGAACTTATACTTCTGTCTGTCGCTGAACAAAGACGGTGCAGAACCTGAGGTATTGAGTCAGTATAACACAGACTTGCATGTCAAAATCAGCGGCACTGTCCTCTTAACGTGTGCACATTGTTGCTTGCGGCATCTGTAGGGCAGCGAGGACGCCAGGTCATCCCAGCCAATGTCTGGCCTCCCCAGCGATGGCTCTCCTCCAGCACAACAGCAGGTTGAGAAAGCTGGTCATACTGGTGGACATATTAACAACAGCCTAACCTGCTCCAGTTCAATCTGCAGCCTTATTCACACTGGTGATCATGTGACTTTGTACACATCTGGCTTTGAGGAGGAAGTCAGTTAAAGAGGTGAATTTTATTTGAATTGTGTTAAATCTGCTTAAATCAAGATGGTTTGGCCTGACTTTATTTTGGAAACAGCTTCTGTTGAATTTTTCATTCCTCCTCTGCAGCCAGACGTCCAAAGTCACATCTTAAACTTGTGTCAATGAGAACTTAAATTATGCTGATCAGTTATGGGATGAACATTTTGTAACACTGCTTTTTTAACATCAGAACCCTAACTATAACATTATAATATCAATTGTAGATGCTAGTTTAACTGACCTTTTGATATTTCCTCCAATACAAACACAATAGATTTACAAGTAGGCCTGTCACGATAAGTATATTAAGGATTTATTGGTACGTTTTCCCTACTGTTATAAGACTTGAGCACAGTGCCTAAGTGTTTCTTCACAGCACCTTAAAGAAAAATTAAGACAAAAAAATTCTGCTGAGACATGTTGTGCTGTCATTTCTTGTCAATCTGGTTCTGTCCTCTCGTCGTCTGCTCTCTGTGTTGGAATTGTACCACAGGGCTCAGGCAGCTCCTCCATGCAGTTAAAATAACATCTTACTCAAGGCTAATCGGTGTTTTTAGAAAGTTCGAAAAAGTCCAAATTGACTTGGTTTCAAAGCTGCGCTCCAGTGTTCTGGTATGTGAACATTTTGGGTTTAAGCTGAATGAGAGAGGATACGGACATTTCAATATTTTTTCACTTTCTAATTCATTTCTCTTTATGAGGTGCACTTGCATTAATCGGCTGCAAATTATTATCATATCAGTGACATAAAATGGTCATAAAATGATGATAATACTGTTAATCACAATTATTCCTGTAGTCACACATAAAGTAGTTATCGTGACAGGCCTTTTTACAAGTTGCAAACCTTCATAACTGATCATGTAAAATCATTCCCAGTAGGTTGATTGTTCTAAACGTACAGTTTGATTACAGGGTTTTGTCACAGTTGTTAACACGTCTTCTTCTTCTGTTCCCTCACAGTGGATGGAGCTTCGGTTTAACACGCTAGCCAAGTGTCCCCACTGCAAAAAAATGTAAGTCCATCATCAAACCTCAAAAGGCCTCAGTGAAATACACATTTTACCGTCACGCTTGATGTAGTTAATGCAGACCTGATGTTCACCAGGGAGAGACCAAAATAAATCAAATTTACACACAGTACAGTAAGCATAGTTTGTAAAATTTTTAATTGTGACGTGAAGTTAAAATCATTTGCAGAAAATGGGCTTCAGGGAATAGTTTGTTTTTACAAGGTAAAATTACTGTTTTCGCCAAAGAAATCTGGTTGAGCTAGAAAGAGAGAGCACTGGCTTCTATCGGTAGTCATCTCCTGTGGGTAACACACTGACTGCCAATAAGTAGCTCATATAACCCCACTTCAAATACTCATTTTAACATGCAAAATCACTGGGGTGGTATTTAAAGACCTGGATACACTACAGCCTTTCTGAGAAAACTGGGTGGATTTCAGCCATAGACTAGAAAAATGCTCATGTGATGTCATTGCAGCTTTCTGAAAGGACTTGTTGCAGCCGAGCTTTGCTCCACATCGTGTTGAATCTTCTAAAACCTGTCAAATTAAAGTGAACTCGTCCCAGCATATCCAGTTTTAATCTTTAATCTCACTGGAGCCTTTATTTAACACCTACGTATACATTCTGTAGAAGCAGCATGTTTTAGACTCTCACTTCTGCATTGGCATCATCTCTCAGTCATGTACAGTATGTCTGTGATTTGTTTTGATGCAGTTTGTCAGAAATACTTTCAGTTCTCCGGCATTCGTTTCTGCAGAAGTTCAAGTGCTTTATGGATGAATTCATTGTAGTGAGACGCCGAGCTTTAGTGGTCTGGACTTTGTAGTTCTTGGAAGGAGAGAATAAGAGGGGAGGGGAGGCGATGGAGGCTAATCTAGACGTGTGACAGGAATTAGAGCCTGGCCTCAATACATGTAATGGTAATATGGTGGGAGGGTCACAGGTTTGAGAGGTGGTGGGAGGGCATCGAAAGGTAAGCTGTGTCTGAAAGTGATTATGTGGACACATGGAGGCTGGTCTTTAGGTGGGCTTTTGATCATTTTTAAAAATTTCTTAATCATGTTTTTTTAGAAATGCTAAATATGCTAAATGTCCATTAGCTGGATCCAAACACATCATGAACACGCTAACAGTGTTTTTCAAACTTTTTACACTGTGCGCCACCTCAGAAAATACTGGGCTCTCCAAGTGCCACCATTATGATCAACGTTAAAATACAGTACTGTAGGTCGACCCTGCGCAGCTATGGACGGTTCATGCAGGAGGCTGGTTTATTCCTAATAAGTCCCGCTCCAACTGAATCCAAATTTGAGGTAACTCGAGTCATATCTTCTGTTTTGGACCATTTGGTGCTATCAGATGCTGGGGACACTTCAATGCTTCCTGAGAAGCCACTAACTTGTTTTCAGGATACGGTGCTTAAGCAACAAGACGTCCTACGCTGTAATTTGATCAGGCGTTTGTAACTGTCAGTTGTCTGTCGATGTAAAGCTGTCATTTTCCAGTTATAATGTTGTGCTCGTCAGTGTTGCCAGGTGGGAAAGAACTCACTTCAACCATTGATCATATATTAAATAAGACTTCAACCAATTTGATAACCGTCTGTGGCTCCAGCTTGCTATTTGAAATGCAGTGCTCAGTTTTGAATGCTACAGTCTTACATGTTGATCCTTTAAGATTTGTAATACGTAGTGAATCAACACCGAAGCGTTTGTGATAATATCAAACTGGGAGATAACTGTGTCAAAACGTGCTGTCTTTGCCTCGGTCTCTTATCTCTATGTCTGTCTTTGTCTCTGTCTCACTCTGCACCTCTTCTGCCATTTTCCCTGTTTCTGCCAGTTTTCTTTGTTTTTCTTCTCTTTTATGTTTTGACAACATCTTTACTTACATGTTTTTTTCTGTTTGTATCTTCCTGTCTTTATCTCCACTCGTAGTAGGAGGTATTTGTGTCATACACATAAAGTGCAACCCACATAAAGTTATGAGTCACCAAATATACTGCTGCAGGGTTGAAACAACATTTGTGAGAAAAGAATATAATGGCAACATAAAACAGTACATTGCAAACCAGAGTTATTATTGTTTTTGTTAACATTTTTTTTTATTTGTTTATATTTTTAGTTTAGTTTCAGATTGTTTCCAGAGTGAGTTTGCTCATTTCAGTGTAGTTTTTATTATATAACAGTGTTTCAGTGTCAGTTTAGGATATTTTTATATATTGCCGTCTTTCTGTCAGTGTTTCCATATTTTTCACGCTCCATCTCTTTGTTCTATGCTTATTTTCTCAGAAATATAAGTAACTGAAGTCTGAAACAGAAGTAAAAACAGTGGAAGTTGAATAACATGGAGTCATGTGAGAATTTCATCTTAATGCTCAGAAGGAACTGATACCTTTTCAGAGGAAAATGCTCAAATTACACGAGTTAAGTGTTCCCAGTGAGACTAATAGGCATTGTTTTGATGTTTACTGCAACTTAAATCTTTAAAAACATCGTTTAAGAAGAAGGCCTGCCTCTCATGTGGTCACAGGTCAGATGAATGAGTTGGTACAAATGTAAACAGTGAGTCGAAACAAAGAGAAAACGTGAAAGCAGGAGGAGATTGTTTCAGAAGGTAAGAAATCAGGTGATCAGACCCCCCTAAGCCATCTGAATACCAGCGATTCCCGAAGAATGCTTGAGTCCCGTCACATGAGAGGCATGTGAGGGCAGAGAGGGGGAGGAAAGTAAAAAAAAACAAAAAACACAGATGCCAGTCTGGTGCCTCAGGGCAGTCAACTGGTGCATATGTTTGTTGGGAGTCTGAAGTTGTTGGGAGCTGCGCACCATGTGACCAGCCTCCGGCGCTTTCATGTGTAACTTAAATAGAGGAAGAGAGAGATTTGTGGCTCACAGGAGGGTCGGGGTGCTGCAGAGTGAGATCACTTGGAAAAAGGATGGCACGATGAAAGTATGAGACACATCATCATCATGTAAACCAGTCCAGATGTGTCACAGAATATGTTCAAGATGTGTTCACAGATATATTTGTTTCTTGATCTGATTTGTTGTATTTTTATACAGGGATTTAAAATATTCCAGTTAAATGAAAGTTAAATGTTTTTTTTTTTTGTCAATCTGCCCATAAACATTTAAATACACACTAATAAGACAGACAAAAACATAAAAATACACAAATATATTGTGTATATTTATATGACATTCTGCTCTGATTCCATCTCTTTGGACCAATTTTCTGTTTTTTTGCTTCTCTTCTTAATCTCTCCCTGCAGATCCTCTGTTGGCAGTGCGCTCCCTAGGAGGCGCTGTTGTGCTTATATAACTATAGGGATGATCTGCATTTTCATTGGAGTGGGTTTAACAGTAAGTACTGCCTTTGTCTTGTTTGTATTTTTCAGATGGTAAATGTATAAGTAAAGATTTATATATGCAGGCATAATATTTACCATGTTCATTATCTTAATTTTGCATGTTAGCTTGCTAACATTGGATGAGGTACAGCTGGGGCTGACACAAGATTTGCTGGGATTTGATCATAAACCAAAGTACTGAACAAATTTTAAATTTTGACCTGATGATGGTGCTAGAGGATTAAAATTATTATCCTGAGGGATACATGAATCTGTGCACAAAATGTCACAGCAATCCCATCCAACAGATGCTGGAATATTTCATTCAAAAATACAAACATAAATGTGAGGATCGACAAAGTTAGTTGAAATCCCTCCAATGCTTGTTAAGATATTTCAGTCTGGTCTAAAGTGGGGATCCAGCCAGTGGGCAGTCATTGCCATGCATAGAGCAACACTGCGAGCGTAACTAAAAATGTGAGAGATCTGGAAATGTGCGGTAAACACTGTTAAGCCAACCTGAGAAACTTAAAGTTATACATGGACACAACAATTAAGAAATATACACATGTGCTTTACTGTGCAGGTAAATGAGAAAAAGGGTAAATAGATAGAAATGGAGAGATATAAAGTGACAAATCCTGTGCTGTGGTTTTATACCCACATTGCCATGAGTGCATTATCTAACAATACATCATTGTTCAGTTTCACACACTTTATGAGTCACATCAGACTTTCACAACTTGGTTTAATCATATTAAAATCATAATCACTTCATAATGATCTCATAAGATTATAGTCCTTAATATTTTTATTCAAGGCCACTGGGCTCATTGCAGTTTGCAGTTTCATTTTTTTGCAACTTGTCAGATGAAGTGGATCACCGACTGATTGATATCAAGAATCAACCTATAGATCAACCGAAGTACTTACCGCAGGAGTTTACACATGAAGAAAATGCACAGAAATATAATACTTAGTTCTTAGAATTTTAAATTTCTCTCTGCAGGATAAACGTTTATGAATGCATCAGTGAAAATCTGCTCTTGGTGTTAACGCTTCCTCTCCTCTGTGTTAACAGGTTGGTACCCGGGGCTTTGCCAGTCGTTACAATGCCACCTACGTATCCTGGGCATTTGCTTACCTGCTGGGCCTCATCTGCCTGATACGAGCCTGCTACTGGGGCGCCATCAAAGTCAGCTACCCGGAGAACAGCTTTGCCTAGAGCGGGCTTGGCACGGCACAGCCCTGCACGGCTGGAAAAAACAAACCACACTTTTAGTTTTTTTCATCTTGTCCAGATTTCAAACCGGTCATGTTCAGCGGAGTGGAACGCCTGCAGGAGTGTGTTGGAGAGGTGTTGTTGTACTGTATGTTTGAAGGGGTGTATGCTGGAGATGTATCCTGTTGTGTTTGTGTCTGAAATGTTTTGACTCGCTGAACAGACCTTATGTATGTCCATCAGTCCTCCTGCTGGTCCACAAGGACTCAAACCCTGCCCAGGTTTTGCCAAAATACAGAATCTAGCTTAAAAAAACTGTGATTTTTCTTGATGAATGCCAAAATTAGCTGATTTAAAAATGGTAGTTGAGCAGACTGGTTGGGTTTGGTCTTTCTGGACCACTGTTTTTGTTTTTGACTGACATACCCACTTGATTTCTTTTGTTACTGACCAGACCAAAATGAGACAACCTCCTAAGAACAGTTTGCCCATTGCACTACGATTATATGCAATTGTACGTGTTGTTTTGCTGCTAGTTAAACTCCAGCTACAGAAAGCTGTGTATTCATACTGTATTGTAACATTTACCTTGCCTGTGTACACTGACATAGTATTGCTATAATATGATTTTAACTCTCAAAATGATCGATTTTTAAAATAAATCCTCCTTAAATACCCATGTGTGCCAACTTTGCTGCCCAGTATTAGTCAACAGGAGCATCAAATCAACAGGAGCTTGTTTTTTTATTTTATTTTATCAGTATTACTTTTTGTGCCATCATGCAGCTTTTAACTCACTACAGCAATAACCCTTTTATTTTTGTTTTGATTCTTTCCTGTCAAACCTCCCTACATTTTTGTTGCTGGAAATTGAAAACTCATGTTTGCATGTTGACTTGTTTATGTTCTTCTGTCACTGAGGTGGTGTTTTTTTTTTTGTGTGTTTCAGAGAGGTAGCTGAAGCGTATGATGTTCCTGTCTTTGCTCCTTCTGCCTGTGAGTTAGAATGTAAACCCTCCTCCTCTTCCTCCTCCTCTTCCTCCTCCCCTTCCCCTTCGCTTATGTCGACTGCTCTCTGACCTCCAGTGAACTCTGTGCTAGCTAGCATCGCTATAGGCTGACTCAGCAGCATCCTGTCTCTTGACCTTGACCAGTGGGCACAGTTCAAACGTCTAACCTTGTTTTGAATGTGATGATGACGATGTTGATGACTATGATGATGAAGCAGAAAATAATGTTAAAAAAAACAACAACAAAAACTTTGTACATAGTTCAAATTCAGTACTTGGAAAACTGTAGTGAAAGGTGGAGGGAGAAGACGGCTCGTGGGTCTTTTTAAAAATGATAATTTATCAATAAAATGCAAAAACTGCCTGTATTGTTCTGTTTGCTTGTTGACTGTGATGATTTAGACACATTTACAAATACTAACAAGGTTCAAACAAACATTCATTCATGTTATACAAACCTTCATTATATATTTATATTCAAACGTTTGTACATCTGCTTCACCAGATTTCAGGAAGAAATGCAAAACTTTTTACTCCTTTACTTCTTAGATTAAAATTGTCATGAAAAGCAGGATGATGAAGTGTGACGCATCACTAAAGATTAGATTTAATATTTAACTCAACCGTGTATTACAGTATAGTCAGTATTTCATCTGGACCAGCTACAACATTAAACTGCTGCTTACATATAATAATAATAATAACGATGTGCCATTAATAATCATTCAGTAATGCAAATTATAGTATAACACTTTGAAAGGCACAAATTTCCATATTGTCTCTATTTCTATCACTGTTTAAGCTCTGGGATTCCCTTCAAACTGTCAAACATTTGCCCCAGTGAGCTGATGAACAAAAATCTGGCTTTATTAGTAAATACATCCACCAAACTCGTGTTTTTAATTTGATGCTTTGTCCTTTAAAACATCTTGTCATTGAGCATTTGCTTCATTTTCAGACAAAAGAAGAATCTTTTCTAGACTTATCACAGCAGTAAACACAGGTGCTAACAATAATACTAATTAAGGTCAAGTTCCATTCAGGTCAAACAGAGTCTGGATGCTGCTATTATGCATGTCGACTCACTGGAATGGCTCTGCTACACTAAGTGGAACACGTCCTTAATTACTATCCCTGGTAACACCTGTGTTTACTGCTTCACGTCAATGTGGCTGCTGTGAAAAAGATGTTACTTGACACTGACGCATGCAGGGACTTAAGAAGAGGAAATGAGCAAATACTAGATTTCATTGTGTCCAAATCTAAAGAAATGCAGTAAAACCATAGTTTCGAAATTATTTATAGGTCGTGAATATATGAAAATTTACATATCAGCAAACGTAGTCCTACATGAACTGTATGTTCTGAATGTAATGTGGTTTTGAAGTGCCTGTAATTGCTTCCTTTTCTTTGTGTTCATTAGTTTTTTTTTAAATAAATGAAATAGATCACATTTCATAATTAAACTACTGTTTCCCATTAACTGTGATCCAAATGTCTCCTGTCGCTTAACCATAAAATAAAACCAGAGAAGCCAGTTAAGGTGGGGTTAACTTAACATTCAGATATTCTGTGTGAATTTCATGACGAAGGATTAGAATATAAACTCAGTCCACAGACTCTTAATCCTCTGCTGTTTGTCTCATGGGATGAACATCCTTGAAACTCTCCTTCTTTGGCAGAATAATAACCATCAGAACTGACACTGTACAGTCATTAAAGACAGGTGATTATTCTTCTCTAAATGACATCAGTAACTAATCAGCTTCAATTCTTCAGAGCCCCTTTACACACAGGCTTTTGATTGGACAGCTTACACTGTCATACCTCTGCTTGGTAGGCAGTTTTGTAGGTAAAAGCTCCACTGAACTTCAACCCGACTCAACATCTCATCAACCAGAATGACTGAAAACACCTGAGAGGAAGAGCAGGGCCTTTCAGTGAAACGTCTTTCATCTACTCACTGTCCTGCAGATTTGATGATTTGTTGTGATAACTTAGTTTAGAATAATCATAAAACCTGTTATAAAAAAATATTTGGGTGACACCTTATTAGTGATCATACCTCCTGTATAATTGAAAACCCAAAACAATCCTCACCAGTCTGTTCTTTTAAAGCTGCAGTACTGCTTTATACCCACAAGGTTGTGCCATTGGCAAACATTTGCCTCTATGGAAGTCACACTTAAGATGTGCGTGCTGTGGTCTTACAGGTATCAAAAGATGAATAAACACAGAGACAAGAGTGGACTGACAATGACAGCAATTGTCAGCTTTTTGCTGCATATTATTCTCGCCATTATGTTTTTAAGTTAAATCAAGGGTGTCTAAGTCATTTTAGTTCATGGGCCATGTAGAGCTCATTTCAAGAGGGCAGGACCAGTAAAACCATTGCATAATAACATATAAATAACAACACATACTGATTTTACCCTTTCTTTTACTGTAAAGAAGCAAATTCTGAATTCATTCACAACTGTTAGCAATAAGGTAACCAGCTTTCACATCCTCATCACTGATCTCTACAACTGAAAACAGACTGTTTCCTCAAAACTGCCATTGCAAGTTCTTTTTTTTTGCCATGATGAGTCTGATAGTACTGCTGATTATTATATCCCTTGAACACTGAAAAGAGCTGTGAACACATCACTATCAAGCACACTGGCTTCCCGTGTACAAGTGCAAGTGGTCCATTTCCCTGGAAAACCCACCAGGATGTCCACTTTTGTCCTTTTTGACCAAGACATTTTCCACTGGTGGCTTGTGTGTGAACAGTAGCCTACACTTGTTGTGTCATATAGCCTGTATGCAAGCATGTGGGATCTGTAACAGCATATTCACCACAGGTATAGGGTGACCAGGTGTCTCACTTCATGTGCGACTGCACAGCATTTTCCATCCCTTTTCGCTTGTCCCACATTGATGATGTCCCACACTTTGATTGGCTCTAGTTTTCAAAATTCAAACACTTCAGGACAGACACTTTACTAAAATCTGGATTTTTACCAAACTGTACAACACTCGAAATTATACAGGATATTGCATAAATATATGTGCTTTGTAACCAGCATGTATCTGCATGCATCCTACTGTGTGTTACTGAATTAACTGTAAAGTGTAGAAATGTTACGACCTAAGGGGCTGAATAGAATGGTTTATTTTAAAGTTATAACGTCAAATTTTACACTATCAGCATTATATAACGTGTCCCACATTGTTCTCTATTAACATGCTGTTTGTCCCACATTTGGTTTGTTGCAATCTGATCACACCAGGGCCTGCTACTCTTATTAGGCCAGTACAACCCCCAGAGAACAAATCAGGATCAGCAGTGCATTGTATTGAACAACAGGAATGAATGACTTTCCTGCAGTTGTCACCCACCAAAGGGCCAGACTGGACCTTTTGGTGGGCTGGTTCTGCCCTGTGGGACATATATTTGACACCCCTGAGTTAAATCATCAACTTGACTCTGCAAACACACTGGTAGGATTATAAATAAAGTAGGCTGTCAATCTCCGATGTTTGTTAAGGGCACAAATTCCACATTTGGGTCACCATAACACTTGAAACAAGTGGGTCCTTGTTTACAACGAGATCTGTTATTTTATTCCCCTCTGTATCCAAAGGTAGACCTCAAATATGCTATTAATGTATAATATGAACAGCGATGATCTCAACACGGAGCCCTGGAGAACCCCACAAGGTACTTTATTTGGACATACTGGCACCTAATGTCCAGGTAGCTGCATAATCAAGAGGGTGCCACCCCCTTTAATTCCACATCTTTGTTTAATAAGTCATATTCAAGTGTGTCAGTGTCTGAATCACTTTGCATCTGCATTTAATTTTCTGTCAAAGTCAAAGGGAGCCACTAGAGAGGGGCAAAAGAGCCTTGTGCAGCTCCAGAGCCACAGATAGCTGAGTCCTGCACTATAGGGTCATGAACGGAGTAGACTGTCCATCCATGATGATCATCATGCACAAATTCAATTATCATCACAAAACTTGAAACCATTTTTCTCTGTCTGTCAAACAGTTACAAAGAAATCTTGTTTCTGAGTCGTCATGCTGGAAGACAAACAGACAAACAAACTAATAAATAAAGAATATTAAAAACATTGAGGTACTTTCTACATAAAGAGCGAGAAAGAGAGACACATGGTGTACACAACAATATATCGTCTTTATTTATGACCAACAGATTTTTTTTTCTCTATTTGACACATTAAATACAGAAACAACAGAATAATGGTTTAATGAGCTCCCCAGAGCTGCTACAATTGATACAATTATATCTGTTCCCTTTTACTCTCTCTCTCTCTCTCTCTCTCTCTCTCTCTCTCTCTCTCTCTCTCTCTCTCTCACACACACACACACACACACACACACACACACACACACACACACACACACACACAGTCGCTGTGTCATGCACATTCACTGCACGCTTCAACTCTTCTGATCTACCCTGGGCTGCAGATGATGTCACGTCAAACACAGTGATGATGTCAGATCATCAGATGGGTCTCCGTCTGACGAGGTCATTGCTTTTAGGACGTCACAGCGTCGTCTACAAGTGTAAACAAACACGCACACGTGGGCTATTTCAGCTACCAACTAACTATGAAGGAACATGGAGGTCATAAAATTGATACTAATCACCATGACTTCACGGGTTGTGTTCAGTTAGTTTGTGAGTGTGTGTCTGCGTGTGTGTGTGTGTCTGTGTGTGGACTTCCTGATGTGTTGACAGGAGACTGTTTGCTCTCTGCACCCGCCAGTGATGATCTGTGATGTTGTTGATTAGTTGTTGTTGAGGACCCACCATGAGGCTACGGAGGAAAAGAAAAAAAAAAAGATTCACTGACCTTCAAAAATGACCCCAATCAATTACACACTGAACACATTCTCCTCACACACACACACACACACACACACACACACACACACACACACACACACACACACACACACACACACACTGTGTTTGTGTTTGGTGTATTTGACAAATCTACTCAGCACTGCCCTCTAATCTGCCTGTGAAGCAGTAATGATGATTGTGAAAGAGAATTAAGATCAATTTATTGCAATTATGCAGGAAAAATAACACAAAGACATAATGCTTTGGACAAAAGCACTGGAAGAAATGTCAAAAAGTGGACAAAAGCAAACTCCTTATGAATGAAAAGGAGGGAAGGTGATTTATTTGTCAAAGGTGGAAGACTGAGTTAATTATTATAAGGTCCAACTTGCTTGTTTCCATTGCTTTCAGTCAAATTTCATGGCTTTCCTCTCTCAGTTGACATGGAGAATAACAAAAGTTTATCAAGATTTATTAAGTTTATTTAAAGTTATCATGATCATAACACCATTATTTAATCACAAGTATTTTCATGATATGTGGTTGAAAACATCAAACATGACACCAGAAACAATGTAGATGGACAAACAGCACTACAGGCCAGAGGGAAAATATGTATTTTTGATTTTGACTGTCCCTTTGAATTAAAGCCGCAATATGTAACATATCTGCATTAAAATGTCTAAGAACGGCTGGACATACAAGTTAACAGGGTGTTTAATTTGGTCGCCTGTTTCTATGACTTCTGAGGAAAGTCGGCAAACGTGACTTAGACGTAACATGAATAAAACTTTAATATTACCTTGTCTGTTAACATGAGCTCTGAATGATTCATGTTAGAAAGTCTTTAGCAATGGTGGCTGTATAATAATAATAAAGACAACAACTCCCATGATTCCACGCTACGTAACTACATCATCAAACCCCGCTTTTTGTTATTGTTTCATGTATGAGAGATTTAAATAAGTTGGACCTTGCGTTGAGAATTCTCTCTGTTCTTTTTTAAAATTTTGAATCTGTATTTCTTTATTCATTTATTGTCAAACTGAGCAAACGCCAAGACTGAGAATAAGTCTTCATGTTCAATAATTATCCAAATCAATACATTCTTTATCAGCTCATTTCAGCATTTCACTGAAGTTTCATCACATTTACATGCAGTGAAACGCTCAAATCAAAGCGTGATATTCTGGTATCTTTGAAAACTTTGGCATCCTGACAAGAATTTAAAATTAAGTTCATCTGCACAGAGTGCTTTTATGATTGATGATATACCTGGCAAAGGGCACTGAAGAGTTTAGAAGTGTAAGATCACTCTGATGAACGTCATCTCATTAGTGTGATGGATTTGAGTGTGATGTGAGAAGAGAATCAGACTTATGGGAGCTACAATGAATCTTCTCACCAGGAACCAGCATGGTGGTTACAGTCTCAGGAGTTTCCAGGAAGTCCACGTTCCCCCTCTGGAAGGTCTTACTGTAGTTGGTCTGCAGGTGACTGTGACAACGAAACAACAGGTTTCACTTTCTCGGATGTATAAAGGTGTCCTCAATTATTTGGAAACCTACTTACTTGATTTGACAAAATAAGTTTATTTGTTTTGAATTGTCACAAAATCAGTCAAACTTGTCTTTTCAAATTCAGTCAACTTTAAATTTTAAGGCAGCCCAGACACAAACTTTTTGTATTTTTTAGGTTAAAACAAAAAAAAATATTCTAACAGTGTAAAAATGGTCCCTATGTCCAGAAATGTATCATTTTTATTCATATGAATGAACCAACGTATTATTACTGTGCATATGTCTCCTTTTATAATTCCTTTTGTGTGTTATTTGACATCTGAAATGTGCTGTTGCAGCCTCTTAGAAAGGCTGAGTTAGATTAGATCTGTATATTTCCCTGTATGTTACTTTTGTGTTTATAAGATGCATAGAACCAACAGGATATTTCCATAATTTTGTCTTAATCTTAATACCTTTGTCCCTCTGAATATCAAAATTTGTCTGAAAATCTGAAAGTCCGAGCAGCAGATTTAATTTCTACTGAGGATGCACAAATGTCAAATCAAACCAAATACTGACATTCTATCAGTAGAGTTTATGCATTTATTTTGACTTTTACTTTAAAAAAATAACAAATCAGATGTGACAAGTAGATTAATTTAACTTGGATACAAAATATAAACATGTTAAAGTGATCAAAACCAGTAATAAACCTGCTGAATTTTGACCACAGTATTCAGTATTTCAAAGTTTAGAGCCATTCATTCCTCTCTGTATCTCTGCTCCCACTGAGGTTATTGTCATAGTGACACTCTTTGTTTGTCTCATTAGGTTCCATTAAAGCTTCACAGAATACATCATCACTAAACACAGTGTGAAGCAGACTTTCTCTCTGTGGGTTCAAGCTGAGCAAAGAAAATAATTTGGGGTTTGTTTGAACAGGCCATGCTGCATTAGTCACGATGCATATGGTGCAGGCGAAATACTTACTTCTTCCACACATTGTTGTGCTCCCAGAATTCATAGAGAATGAAGCGTGATTCATTCGCCAGCCGCTGCACCGCGATGCTGCCAAATGCAAAGCGAGAGAGAGAGAGCACAAGTCATGCAATCGCTAATTAGTGTGCTACATCATGTCCCCCAGCACTGCCTCTCTGTGTGAACTGTGTCCTCAGATTATGATTATGTGGTGTTTTTGTCAGAGGTTTTAGTCTCATTTGAAGTCAAATATGTTTAGAGCATTCAGAGAAATAGTCAAAGCACAAAGCATGTAAATGTCACGACGTCCCTCGGGCTGCAGCATGTTGTCTGCAACCAAACTGACAGTAAATATTAGAGGGTAGGTTGAAGTTTGCCGCAAAGTGTCAAAGGGTGACAGAGCTGATGTTTGAAAATCTTTGGCTGGAGAAAAACAAAATGCAAATGACCTGATGTGTTGATGCTACATTAAAACCACATTATGTCTGTCTGTCGGTTATGACAGGAGTCATTTCACTGATGGAAGCGTTTCATGATTAATTCAATTTAACTCATAATCTCGTGAAGGTTTCTCGGGGAGCTATCATGATGTCATACTGTACTCAGCTTTTATTTACCTTCTAATTTGTATGAGTTTAATTTATTAAAACATTTATTTTACTTTATTATGATTCTGACATCATAATCTTAGTGAAGCACAAGGAAGAAACCTGAGAGCAACAGTGGAGGGGAAATGCTCTGTTACTCTTTCTTTTGAATTTCTCTTTCATTCCCTTGGCCCTGCTTTACGAGACCCTTTGCAAAACTGTTAAAAACTACACAAAACAAAAATACATCAGGAGAAGAAAAACTAAATGAACTGACTGTAGACATCCGGTCTGGGCGCAGGCGCACTCCATGTACTGTCTGAGAGCCAAACGAAACTCCTCCAGCTCTTCCTCCAGTACCGACAGCTGCCTCTGGACGATCAGGATGTGCTGTGAAGACAGAAACACGTAAAGGCACGCAGAGTCTGAAGGTCAGGATGTGCTCCTGGTGTCTGATGGAGGTGGGGGGGGGAGTTCAGAAATCTTCTGGCAGAGTTTTGTGTCTGTCTCAGTGTGTGTTGCCTGAAAACTGGTGACTAATGCAGAACTGTAGGTGAATGCATGGGTGTTTTACAGTGTGATTTATAATACCAGTGATACAATATGCAGGCATCGTTTTCTTTACATCCCAGTGTGATCAGATCAGAATATGACCAAGAAGGTTAACATGAGAATCCATCTATCCTTTTTTCTTACACTTTGGTACTGGATGGAGCAGCACAGCAGGCAGCAAGAAAGAAGAAGACCCGGCGTAATCATGACAATAGAAAGCATGCTAATTATTTCCTGTGGCAGCTGATGAGGAATTGTTGACAGAGACAGAGAGGATGATGGGAACAGGAAGTGAGTGGTCTGCCCATTGGCCTGAGGTACGCTATGTGTTAATGATGTGTGTGTGTGACTGCTGAAATGCCTCAGGACTCTCTCTCAGTGGCTAATTTGGGAAAATACACACTCACACACGAGGAGACACATGCACTCATGCATGTAAACACACACACACAAACACAGTCACACTGTCACACATCAGTGTTGTGTCGGGGGTCACGACTGGTTTCCTCTCTGCAGCACATTTATTCCCAGTGACACATACCAATTACATATTGATTAATTCACACACGCCGACACCTCTGCACTGAGCTGCTGATGAGACATGACAGAGACATGTATTATTCATACGCATGGTTTCATTTGTATTGCAGTGCTATGATACTTCTGCTACATGTAAATTGTGATACTAACAATTTGAAAAGGAGTGCATGTGACACTTATGATTTTATATGGATATTTTTTTCTGGTTGTATCTTCTCAAATGTGTGGATTTTCTTTTTTATCAGTGTAAACTAAATCTCTGGTTTTTGGACTCATGGCTGGAAAAAATAGGACATTTGAAGTCAATTTTGGGGCTTGGGGAGATTCTGATGGAGCTTTTCCAGTAACCCTTCCTTTTACACACTCCTGATTGTACTAGGTAGGCAGTACTGTCTTTTTTTTCTAAATAATACATATTTTAACTAAAGCTGTTAGCAAAATAAACCTTGGATAACAAGAATTGTAACTTGAATTAATGGAAAATAGAGGAAGTGTTAGGAGGAGGAGAATTAGTTGCCCATTTTTCAAGGAAGTGCACAAAATATCCGAGTTACTATGGTAACTTGGATACTTTATACTTAACTTTATATAGTATAGTAGTATATTTTGTGCACTTCCTAAACTGATCACAACTACATGATACTTTATTGAGATGATGAATAACACTGAAAGATTTTCTCAGTATCTAAGTACTATTTACCTGTAGTAATTACCTAACAATATACTGCTAGGAAGAGTTATTTTCTTACATTTTACAGACAAAGCAATTAAGACATTCATAAATAATTAAAGTAATAATTATTTGAAGCCCTGGATTTAATATATTACGTGTTAAATTAGCAATTTTCCTGCTTTTGTTCAAGAAAAAGCAGCTGCTGAATGTACTTTCCCACATTTTAAGTTGTTTGACTTTTCTAACAAATCTTCAATGAAAAAATAAGCTTAAATGTTAGTGTTTTTAAATTTACAAAGTATTTCTGTCAGCCATGTTTGAGGTAATTTTTTGTTTGTTTTACTGTATTGTGTTTATTTTGGCTCAAATACAATCAACTGTGAGCAAAATATCTGCAGACTCGATTTCAGTCTGCTCATCAGTACACTGTGTGTTTGACTGTTTGTTTGTTTGTCAGACGCAAATCTGTTTTGGTCAAACAAGCTAAACCTGTTCAATTCTGACTGTGTTTGTGTTTTAGTTCAAACTGAGTTTATTGGACTCCTGTGTTTAAATAGCCTGGAGCAGAATGAGACATAATTTGCATGCCTCCCTTCATGAGAGGACGGCATAAGATGCTACAATCACATTTATTAGATACGCCTCGTATTTACACTTACACATCTCGACATTCGTGAAAAATTATGGTAATGTTTTCATGTTAACTATTACTTTATAATTGTCTTATATTTCACACGTGAAGTACCTTAATCCCTTGTTTTAATCACTTGTGCAGAAAATGATGGTGAACCTGAAAATCACACATGTCTGCATCATGTGAATTGATCACATGTGAAATGCTCAAAACACACACGCAGCTTTAGATTAAATCATGTGAAAGAGGTTTCCATATGTGTTAAACACGAAAATATAAACTTCATATGTGCATTTTTCTGCTACGTTTCCTTTATATTGAAAAAAAAAAACCAGGCACCAAAAATTTATTTCAGCTGTTCAGAAATACATATGTCCATCTTCAATTAGTAGTCAAGGGTCTTAAATGAAAATCTCCTAAATTAACAATGGTACTAGCTCTTATCAAACTCTGCAAATAGTCTTTACAAAAAGAAAACTCTCTTATACAACATGTGTCTTCATGTGTCAGTGAAGAGAAATCCTCCTGTGTGTTGCTCTGCTGTGATTGTCACCGAGTCACTCATCAGAGTTTCTCAGCCATGAAATGAGTGATATGAAGCTTGGACAGAAATAACAGTCTCCCTTTGTTTTGGCATGTGGACACTGAGGTTAAATAGAGGATGATAACATGCACATGAACACCTGAACACTTTGCGTGCACTCACACTGTACACCAGCCTGGAGGACATTTAACTCTCTAGTAGGTTTACGCACATGGGTGGTTAAAACAAATATATGCCCTGGTATTATTCTATATTCACACTGTAAATATATATTTTACGCTAAAGACATTTATTGGCAATAAAGCAAGTATCATCAGGACATTTTATAAGGGCTTTCTGCTCCTTTGTTAACTATGAGCCTTCTCTAAAACTCTGAATATTGATCCTTAAACAGAAATATTAAAGATACAAAGATGACAATTTAAAGGAAGGGGGGACTACACCTCCGTCAAGTTACATCCCTGCTGTTGCTATGACAACTGCTGAGGGGTTATTATCAGTGTGGCCTCTCGCTCAGTAATACTCCACCACATGAGAACAGAGTGACACATAGTGGTCACTGCAGCAAAAAAAAAAAAAAAAAGAAGAAGAAGAACAACAACAAAACATAGAAAAGTCAATTAAAACTCACCGATTTGCTCTCCAAGACCTCCTCTTCCACTGGCTCCAGGCGAATCTCCTGCACAACAAGAGCAAAAAATACACAAAGCATTTTTATGAATTTGCACCCAATTTTGCAATCTCTACAATATATCTATGCAAATCTTTGAATATTATATATTATATATATATAATTATAGGAATAATAATAATAATATGAAATAGACAGTATGAAATGGTAAACAGCATGTTCTTTTTTCGCTGCTGCACAACCAGCTGCCCTTTTAGGATCAAATAAATTGACTTACTGATGAAACAATCATATAAAACATAGGATGAAATCAATTCTATATAGGGTCAAAGTTCTTCTCGGTTCATATACCAAGTTGCACCATGTGTGTCAGTTTACAACAGATTTCATGCTACGTTCAACACGTGCAGATCTCAGCTGTGAGAGTTCGTATGCGGCTCATAATTTGCCGTATACTCCACATATGTGTATGTGGGAGGGTGATGCTGAGTCGAGGTAATTTGTTGATATTGTTGTGAGTCCACTTGTGGGTAATTTCAGAGAGTGATGTAAAGAGCAGATGGCCGGGATGATGAGAGGAGACAGACGAAGATAAAAATAACAGAAGCTGAAGAGGAGAGGAGAAGAAGAAGGAGAGAAGAGAGTGTAGTCACCCTTTGCTCTAGACGGTCGATGAGCTTCTGCAGTCTGTTGACCTGGACCATCCACTGGCTGTCCTCCTCATAAACACCTGGTGGAGACAAACAGAGAGGAAACAACAAAGGCGGAGGGATGAAAGGTGCTGCATACATCGACTCTACTTAAAATACATTCTCCTCCATTGATTTTTTTGAAATGAATACTCTGAAATAGTGGCGGGGTAGCAGAAGACATTCCTTTCATGTAATGCAACGCGCAGCCACGCAGATCAATAGAAAATGCTTTGAGGCCTGTAATCGAAGTTTACAGAGGCTCTGCAGTTGTTTCACAAATCTCCATAGCAACCACAGCTGGTGTTACAAAGGAGGCTGAATGGAAAACTGGTTGTGTGCAAACAATAGTTAAACATGTACGACAAACCAGGCTGTGGAAATAAAAATTATTGGAAAAAAGACTGCTGCAGTGTGGATAAAAGACAATTCATCAGTTAAAAAAAAAAAAAAATTGTCTCCACAATTATTTTCAGGCAGTAAACAGTTTTATCGAAAGGACTAAAGAAATTATTATGTTAGAAATAAAAGACTCTGCTGATGGCAACAATTTGAACACTGGAGCTTTGTCCCACTCTAAACTAATTCTTAGCAAGTTTTTAGTATGCTGACATTGCAAAAGTGACAACATATAGTCAAAAAAGTCAGTATGCATACTAAAAATCACTTGAAACTGTGTGCAAAATACTCAGTGGAAACGCCCCCAGAAGTTTCAATCAAGGGGTATTGACCCCTGATTTCTACTGAGACTACAACACCACTGGAAATGTTCAGCATGGTTGCCAGATACTGCTTTCACCATCACTATAAAGTGTTCAAACTGTAATTTAAATATCCCTATTAACCTGTTAAATATTTTAACTATGGTATTTCTATGAAAATATAACACAAATCCACTTTATTATCCACAACAGTGAAGTCATGTTTATTTCTATGACACTTAATTTCAAATTTGTCTTTACAAAAATACAGTTGTCTATGTAAACGCTTCAGCAGTAAAAACATTAATAACATCAAGTAAGATGATCAAGTCAACATGTACAGCCAAACAAATATTGCTTACATACCTCTTTAAAGAAACTGCCAAGTGCATCAGTAATAATACAATTGATAATAATAACAATGTTTTTATTAATTCAATTTCCATGTGTGTAAATGACTCTAAGTGCTCAGGAGGAGAACCTCCATACGATCTCTGTGGTCATTTCTGAATTTATTCAGGCTCAAAGTGTCAGAGCATTTAATGGCTTTAGATCAACACACATGAGAGCACAGCTCTGCTCTTCAACCTCTCAGTCTCTCACTCACAGTTTCTCTCTCACACCTAGATGACCTCTCTTCCCTCCTGTGCTCAGCTCTCTGGCCTGTGGAGACACTCTGACTCTAGCCGAGCAGCTTTTTTGCTGCTGGCAGCTACAAGATGACGAAACTCGAGAGCAGAGTGCTATGAAACACAACAGGATGCACTGAAACACAATTAAACATGATAAAACAGAACATGGCACTGCTGACTCGTATAAACCCACCTGAATTGACGAGACTGAGGAGAGGGTTGTTGGGGGAGAGGCTGCTGTTCCTCTGAAGCCTTCGATTGGAGCGACGACCCGACCACTGGATGGACAAAACCTCTGGCTTCAGCGGGCCCTGTCTGGAGGCAAAACAGGGGCATAATTATTCACACATCACAATATTTGGAATATTTTCTTTTTAAATTGCCTGACTTAAAAGCCTTTGTAAAACTGACATGAATTACCCTTTGTTCTGTTATTTTTGTGGTGCGCTGCACACATCAAATTACAGATGGGTTCCCACAAAGATTCTTGGCTTGGATTTGGTCTCTGCTGACTCTCAAAAATGAACACAAAATGTGATTTTGTAATTCAATTAACTACATAAAACAGAATCAATTTGGGAAGGGAGATGGGTAACTTGTTATTTTCACATTTCTGGGATGAAATGTGTCAGGATTTGGCAATATTTCCTGGTGTTCCTACCTACCATGTTTTTTTTTGTGCATTTTAAGATGGTACCAGCCAGGTGAGTGATGCACACAGTCTCATGAATAGAGAACACAGCTGAGGACACATTCAGCAGGCCAGAAGTTCTGGGCTTACGTTTGTTTGTTGTGTTGCTGTGACAGTGATGCTAATGCCAGAGACAAGGTACATGCAGCCGCGGGGTGACATCACCTAAGATTTATCTTAGTCCTGTCAACTTGTTCGGTCCAATATTTTGACAAGACCTCAGGGTGTCTGAGGGTGTGTGTGTGTGTGTGTGTGTGTGTGTGTGTGTGTGTGTGTGTGTGCAGGTGAATGCACATGTTTGTGTGAATTTTGTGCTTATGATTAATTTTTTTGGAAAGCTAAGGCTCTCTACCAGTCAGTTTCAGATTTAACACTGTTATTTTTGTGCAATATATGTTTATTACTTATGATTTAACCTATGAACTATAAATCCATGAACATGAATTTGTGAACAATGTTTAATGTAAATGTTCATGTTTTCACATTTTAGGTAAATGCAATTCATTTCAGGATATTTACAACATACATAGTCAAAAAACTTTCATTTCATGCTTGTTTTTATTTGGCTGTGGACTCCAAGAGTATAAAAGTGTGTGTATAAAAAATGACAAAGTGCAGCGTCACTCCAGTTTGATGAAGAGCAGTGTTGCAATGTCACTGGTTTGGTTCATTAAGAAGAGTAGAGTAGAGTAGAATGAACTTTATTGTCCCCAAAGGAAAATGTGTCTTGGACACAGTGCTGCAGTCCATTGCTTCACATAAAATAAGATTAAAAGCACATCACAGACAGAAACATTTGACATGTAGCTAGACAGTTGCTTCACATTAAACATCCTAAAATATGAAGGAGACATCTGACTATTCATTTCATATTGACAACACAATGACATAAAATAAATAAAAATGCAAAAAAGTGCTGAGTGCAAAAGTGCTTGTGTATTTATAGCGTGTTGCTCTATTGCAGTAATTTTTAACATAAGAGTTCACCAGCTTGATGGAGGCTGGAACAAATGATTTACACAATTTGATTTGCACTTTGGCACATGGAGTGAACACGGGAGCCCTGCAGTGTGCAAGCTTTTTATTTGTATATTTAATTATTTGCTCACTTTTGGTTCAGCTCCTGACCTTTTTGGTTTTGGATATGCTTGCATATTCCTAGAGGAGTGGTATCAATCTGCTCATCAACTCCCAAAATGTCAAACACTCGCTTTAATCTTCACTCACAGTGCATCTCATATAGCATGAGGTAAGTGGGAAGATCTGTGACTACGCTTTTTGTAAAATACTGACATCCTAATCTGCTTATCCACAATGATCCCCTTTTGTTAAGAGCAGTTGCTTCATTTGACACCGCTTACAAGAGATTTTAAATGCTCCTTTCCACAATGGAGAGAAATGCAGTATAATTAATCCAAAAGCTGCAGTCAAATGTGTGTGTATGCTTGATGTATGGAGGAGGAGGAGGAGGAAGAAGAGGAGGAGGAGGAGGAGGAGGGGAGTTGGTGGTGGGTCCCACTTGTTCTGTCAGTGAGTCATACTGTATTCTGGGCTACGTAGCAACTTTAATTACTAAAACCGTCGGAGACTGGTAATAGAGCAAAGATCAGCAGCAGCCTTCACCTCGTCATGTTCCTCCCACGGCCTTCGTGTCCAGCTGAGAGGGAGGAAGAGGAGGTTAAAAGCCGAAGAGCAAACTGTGTGGCCCGAATAAGCAGAGGGGCAATGAGATCCAGGGCCTTTTTTTTTTTACCCATATCTCACCTATTTTAGTGGTGTTATTTGAGTTTTAAAGCTACAAAGTGAATGAAAATCATTAATGAAATAATGAAAATGTGTTTTATTGTTACAGCTGATGATATCTTTTGGGCAAAAAAAACAAATTACCAAGAGGAAGGTAATATTACTTTTGAAATAAACAGCACAACTTATGAATACAAGCTCAGCTCTGAGTCATATCCTGCATGTATGAATATGAGCTCCCATTTGTCCCTTTCACACATATAAAAGTGACCACAGAAACCTATTTAAAGCCACCAGAGAAACAGTGGATCCTCTAGACGTTTGGAAGAACAGAGTGATTGCATTTAGATGCACCGGGGAATTTTTCAAGTGCAGCAATTCAGAGAAGGACGCTGAAGGAGGAGGAGCTGCTCTGGGAGCGAGGGACAGTCACACTTTGAAATGACATGAGAGGGAAATAGAGAGAAAGAAACATTTAGAGGAGATGAAAGAAGAGAAAGGAAGTCTCAGACTATCCAAGCCCATCGTCTCCTCTGAGGATATGTATAAACATGGTGAGAAAAGGGAAACGACAGAGAGCAGAAAAGTCAGACAGAGATCCTTTAAACTGAACAAGGATTATTGCTAAGGAGCTTGTGAAATGCTGCAATAGAAGTGCATTTGATAAAGTCTGAAATACTTTACTGTAATTTTGTCAGTTGTGAACATAATGTAGATAAACATACTAGGCGTAAGCAGTGATAAAGGCCAGAGTATGCTTGCACGAACATTCAACGTCTATGGTTATGCTTTAAACCACAGGTTTTCAAAGATGGAGGCCGGCCTCCCCAGGGGGGCTCCAAACTGTTTCAGGGGAGGCTTAGTGCATGGAAGTGAAAAAATATTACAGTATTTATCACAATAGTCATCAAAATAAGATCACATAGACTAGTCTAGTCTGTGATTTGGTTAAAGAGATGCAATATTAGCAAATTTTACTGTTTTTCCTACTTTCCCAGTGTCAGAGACTAATAAATGTTTTCCTTCTATGTATTTTGTATAGTCTGAAGTTTCAAACAGTAATATTAAACTACCTTAAGCTATGTACCTGAGGGATCAAATAACCATAAACATTCAGAAATTCCACAAAACTGAGCAAGCAGGGCACTTTTTTTCCAAGCTTTGCTTGAGGTGAGGCCCCATACTCTTAGACTTTTAAGACAACTGCTTCGAGCAAAGCGCTTTGTTGGTTGTGTATGTATGTAAATGAGATACTGTAGTCTAAATGAGAATCTGTGAACAATAATTTAAAACTATTTAAAATGCATTTTTGCAGTTAGTTGATATGGTACTCTGCTTTATATGAAGAGTGCTGTGGTTTTGATTAAAATTGAGCCATATAGAGGAAGTGGGGTGTTGAGGAACAGTGATGCTACATGTTAGCTGCTCTCTCAGTGACATGACATGTCTATGGGTCGGACTTGTGGCTCTGAACTCTGCTGTCCAACATGTTTTGAATAACTGATTTGCAGCAGTGTTTCTCATCTTTCTTCCCAATCCCAATCTTATTCCACACTTGTACGTTATGAATGTTCGGTGGTGCGACACAGTGCAACATCAGTTCTATCACTGTCTGTTTTGAGGAAATGAAGAAGAGAGACAGGAGAGGGAGGGGGAGCGCTTGTTTTGTGTGAGCGAGGCAGCAGGTGTTCAGACAGAGTGGTGCAGGCAGACGCAGGGGGAGAGAGCAAATGGAGGGAAGTTACGGCCACAGTTCTTTGATGCCAAAAAAGAAACATATGCACGTCCTAATGAGATGTATCAATATGTTAGTGCTGCAACGATTTTTTTTCTGATTCACATTCAGCTTTTTATCAATACAAGCCGTCTGAATTGATGTACTTGTATCCTGCACATTAAAGCCTGTTGCATCGGATGTATGACTGAATCTTCATGCTAATTTGTTTGAAGTTTGTTCACAAAAAGTAAAGATCCTGGGGAGGATGTTCCAGACGCTGTTTATCCAAAAACAGCAAACAGCAAACAGCAAACACCAAATCGCAGCTCAGATGTCAAAGCTGCAGCTCAACTGTGAACTCAGACAGGTGACTTGACACAGAGAGACTGTGCGTCATCACCTGTCCTTTAAATACACCATGAACACAGACCTGCAGGGTCAGACACACACACACACACACACACACACACACACACACACACACACACACACACACACTGTACATATGATATCCTATGCACTTGTACGCTGGTGAGTCATCATCACTAATGAACCAAGCACACCAGGGGCATGCCTGAATTCTGAATAATGCACTCACAGACTGACTGGACACACACATACACACACACACACACACACACACACACACACACACACACACACACACACACACACACACACACACACACACACACACACAGCCCCCTAGGAAAAGTGTTTCAGGTTTCATTATCAACTGTCCACTCGTCTCTGTCAGTGGGTGGGTGTTAATTTTCACTCGGTACATGTATAAACATGCAATTCATAAGATCATAACCACACTAATTATATTCTAATTGTTATTCTGTCATGTGAACATGTAAACAAGGTGCAGAAAGTATAACATGATTAAAAGACTTACATTATTTATGAATATCACACTGCATGCTTTCACCTTAGTCTGGTTTTGCATGTGGTGTTCTGATACACAGACAGCAGCAAGTCTTACAGAAATAGAAGAAGTCACATTTTCCACATTTTGGGAGTGACAGTAAACTGTTTTCAATTAACAACACAGCAGGTGATATATGTAGTTTGTGTTAATCCTGCACGTATTGATGTTTTTGGCCACTTAGGGGCAGCACAACAAATTCTAAACATAACATTTGACACATTATCACCTTACGAGTAACATAAGCACTGATTTGGAGACGTGTTTAATGATTGCAAGTCTGAAATTCACTTTCCCTATGATTCTGATTTGGGCTGTATCAACTCTATATCTGGTTCTTTAACTCCACTATGTTCACCAGCTAGATGTGAACTTTGTCTGTCTGCCGTCTGGTGTTGAGCAGGTAGCATGCAGTCAGTTTATCAGAGGCTTTTCTGCTGATAAGAGCTGCCTGCTGTGACTGGAAACAGCATGAGAGAACCACATTGTGGTCCATAAAACCAAAACAACATGGTCTGTAGAGCTGAAGGGAACTGAAGAGTTGTTTATAATCCTCTGAATTTGTTACTACGAATGTCACTTCTCACAGACAGTTCATCCATTCTTGATATAGAATATCTATTAGGGCAGATTTAAAGTGCTAGGTGAATTCATCAGTGTGAAAACAAGCACCAAGTCTTCCCTCTGACGTTTTGTGGTGCAGTCATTATTTTTGCTGGCAGTGATTTACTACTATCCCCAATATTTTTTGACAACACAGACCATTAAAGGAGCAACCTTTAACATATGGCCACCTGTCGAAGGACATGCCAAACAAATAGGGGGCAGCATATCACAGAGTAACTGAACTAGGCTCAGTTGCCTTTCAAGGCCATTTTCCACGTTCTGGTTCTTGAAATGGTTGTGTTCAAGGTCTTACAACTTGCAACTTTAAAAATATCTTCCCTTGAAATCAGTTGTGTTTTCTGACATGTTTTATCTCTCTCAAGTCTTAGCAATCCCTTTTTAATTTGCTCTCTTCACTTATATTTCCCCATGCGAAGGAGATTTATATTATGATCAAATTAATAAAGGATTATTGATAACTGCAGAATTGTAGAGAAGAGCTGGTGGTTTTAACAAACACAGGGTAAGAACCTGAGCTGTTGCACCTCAGATAAAAGTACCACTTAAGTCTAAAATGTAGGATTGAAATTAGTGTGTGTGGTTTGGATAAGACCGACTGTGAGGACTGTAATTATGGGTGCCATTGTACAATACAATTTGTCCATGTTTTAATGACTAATTGTGTGAGCGTGTGTGTGTTCGAGGGACCGCAGAGATTTGTTCTTACTTCTCCTGGCGGGTCTGCTCGGCTGTGGTTTCCATGGCGCACTCGAGCGAGCTTTGAAGTGAATGAAGCTGATTGGTTGTCTCCTTCAGCAGGAAGCGGGTCACAAACTGCTCCAGGTGGGTGGACTCCTGATAATCCTGTCAATCAAGATGAAGAAGAGGAGGAGGAGGAGGTGGAGGAGTTAGCGTAGGAGGAACGATAAAAAGAAAGGATGATAGAAAGAGGTGGGCAGTGACAAGTTTCACATGCCAGTCAGGAGTCACTCAATGTCCAGATTTCTCCTGCTAATTAAAAGATGCCAACAAGATTGCTCATTAAGAAAACATTACATAAGAGAGCTGCAGGAGAGGAAAAAAGAAGAGGAAGAAGAAAAACATGAACACTTTACATTTTTTTTATCCACAAACACCTGCATCTTAAATTGATCTTAGAAGGATGATAAGACGACAAAACAATACAAGTTAAAAAGGGAAGGAACTAAGAACTATGAATGCTTGATAATATCTGCATACCTGTAGGGTGGGGAGCATTAAATTACATTATATTAACTGGAAAAAACAGGGAGGGAGTTTCTGTTGTATTTATCCATTTTACTCTAGACCAGCCTTTTGCGTGGAGTTAACACTGAATGTGACTTCTGTGGTTCCCTCACTCTCGCTCGCGTGCGTGATGCAGAAACAAAAATACAAGGACAAACGCTGGCTTTTCCAAAGCCATTTCGCATGCAGTGGCGAAGCCTCAGGTGTGTGCTCAGTAACGAGAGCTTAAAAACGAACAAATTGGACAGACATCTCAGACAAGCATTTTCAGCATCGATCAAAAGTGAGAAGAATTTTTCCTGTGCAAAGAAAAGACTTTCCAGAGACGGTGACAGTGTACTTTGTTGTGTTCATTATCAGTAGTCAGTAGCAGTAAATGTTAATGTTTTGCCAATTCATGGTGTATTTTTGTAAATTTGGGTCCTGTGGAGACACCAGAATTCTCTTTTGGGTCTTGAGCTTAAAAGGTACTTTAGTGTGCACCCACTTTGAAACAATCTGAAAGCAGCATTTTATTTCTCTGATTCACTGCTGTGTTCTCGCTGATTGTACTTGCTCTTGTTCGCTGAACCGGGGAGGAGACGCCGACTTTGAATGTTAGAGATTCTACTTTTAAGTTACGTACATGAGCTTATGTTAGCAACATACTTGTTCTAACCCAAACCAGGATGTTTTCTATCCCAGTAGTTTTTGTGCCTTTATTTAGAGAGTCTGCTTGAACATTTTACACAGTGTCTACTACAGCATCATAGTTTGAAGTCCATGGCCCCAGACCGCACTGCCATATTTGACGAGTTTGGATTGAGAATGTGTTGCATAATGATGAATATCTGAAATTATATATAGAATTATATCTAAAATCACTGGTCATTAACAAAATATTATAAAATAGGACCAAAAAACTATTGATGCTTGATGCAGACACTTTTAGAAATATCACAGACACTCCCAAAAACCACATAAAAAAACACAGCAGCTGTATGTCATTAAAGATGTGACATTAAAAATATCATTTCAGTGAAACTAGTGCTCCTGTGAAAAGCATTAACTATAGCACTGGCCCAAGTCTTGATGATGCAGCTGGTATCTGAATACGTGTTGACATGTTTACATGGTCTGTGCTGAAACATACATTTAAAGTAACATGAAAAATATGAAACAATCATCTGCACCTTCAAACAAAACCACATCTAAGAAAACATCTCCTCCACACGAGTATTTCAGGCTGAGGTGCAATTTGTCATTTGAAAATCAAGGGTATATTTATTTTCTGCAGGCTTTTGTTTGTTCGGGAAGCTGATGGAAAATAAATCAAACTGAGAGGCGTCATTTGCGTTGCCTGGACCAGACCAGGAGAGACGAGTGTTGTTGTGGATGTAATCAAAGGAGAGTGAATGACGCTCGGCACCAACAGTTTGCCGCATGCACGCTACACCTGCTCCAACAGTGTGGAGCACCGCTACTGTTTGTATACTTGACTAACAATGAGGGAAACGTTAATGCAAGTTAGATTAGAGAATGATGAATGTGTGACTGACAGAAAGAGAAATATATTGCAGTGTTTTTGTCGATTGGTAATTACTGTGTTCTCAGAAAGAACAATGAAGACAGTTTAAAATCAGGATTTGTTTATCAGACTGTGGAAACACACACACACACACACAAATCCTAATTACAGTATGTTGAGCTGGAGTCTTTCCGTGAGAGAGAGCTGAGTTCTGAAAAGCTTCTCCAGAATACAGAGCAGATCATTACTCTCAGGCTTTCCCCATCGGTCCAATCCAACAGCACGTGAGACCAATGATTGAACAGATTGTCCTGAAATTAACAACCTGAACTCTGTTTTTCACAGGAACAAAATGCACAAAACCTCAGTGATTTCTGCAGAGTAATTGGCTGTTGTCCATTGTTTGATCTCCTGACATTCTGACTATCAGTAAACACACACACACACACACACACACACACACACACACACACACACACACACACACATGCACAGACGCACACACTTGCACATGAATGCACATTCACTCAGCGAGAGTGAGTCACGACAAAACTGGTAAAGGTCATTCTCCCGTCTACCATCTGAGTATAGATTACCTCCTGTGATCTTGTGTGTGTGTGTGTCCACCTCTCCAATCTGCAGTCATTTTAAACAGCTTAAGGTCCACCTGAGTTTTTCCTTTTTACCTTTCCCTTGATCTTTTTATTTTCAGTTGTACAAAAGGTCAAATGAATTATTTGTTGGAGGCAAAGCACTGCTGTTAAAATCACACTTTTTAAGCTGTATGGTCAGAGCTGTGACTGCATAACCTTCAACCTGTCATGCAGTCAAAACTCACCCTTTGCCAAATGGCTTTACCTCAGTATTTTTAAGTTTGTGTGAAAAAATCTATAAAAAACTAAGAAATTACAAGCTGGTTTCAAAGTGACTTGCTGTATCAGGTTGCTCCATAGAGTGCAGGCTGCAGGGATGATGTATTTTTTTAGTTAACATCACTGTGATTCTCTTGGCAGAAGGCCAAAGGGATTTTTCCCATTGGATTTTGGATTAGTGCAGAAAATAAACTCTGTGGCAAACAAATCTTCACAGATGAACACTAATTTTATCATTTTGAAGCATAATTGAAATCACCATGTAAAGCTGTAAATGAAAGCAACATTATCATTCATTTGGAGCCGTGTTTCTAGCCACCTGATGAGGGTATGTCCAACGTTCACTCTCTTTTAGCTCTGTTTTTGGTCTCTACCAACTCCTGAGGGATATGTATAGGCCTAATGATTCATAATTTGAGGTAGATAGTGTATTTTCCTTGTTTATATAATTACAAAACAACATTTTGAGTGTGCAGTCAGATGTGTTTACTCTATCCTGTTAGCTCTCTGAGATGTTAGCAAGTCCTCATAGGGTGTCAGAGATTAGTTATGAAAGTTTAACCTTAACCTTTGTGGCATCCATGTTGTTTTCACAGTACAAATTAAAAGCTTGTGAATGCACCAAAGTTGGAGGAACAACTTCGCAACTCAAGAAATGGGACCATCAGAGGAGCACATGAATGCAACATAAGTGTGTGCAGCGGTGTAACCGACTCCTGCAGGTTTTACTATAACAATACTGCTTACTGCTATTATTAAATATTCATGAATAAAAATCTGTGGCATTGTCATTTTTTTTAACAAGACACTGTGAAGTGTGACAACACAGCAACTTCCTCTTTCCCCTGCAGGTGAGAAACATCTGAAATGCTAGGAGAGGTTTGGAGTCAAAGCTGAAGGAGGTTGTGTGAGGAAAGCCTGTAAATAACTTTGGCAGGAATATCTGTGCCGAATGATTGTCTCAGATACATCTACATTGCTGGCTCTCATTTAGATGCAAAATCTCGTTCCAGCTCCCCCGCACATATGCATGGATGTTTGACGCGTACACGCAAAGGCACACGCACAAAATAGTGTAAGTTCACACAAATGCAGAAAAAATGCAAATGCACACACATGCAGCCCCCTCACACACATCCACCGCCAGAGACCACCCACTCAAATTCATGCACAGTTCAACAGAGATGACTGAGCTTTAGTCTGTGACGAGTGCAGCATCTGTTCTCCTCCTCGCTACTTGCTAACAGACAGAGGAATACAGGTTGTCATACATTTCTCTCTCTTTTCTTGTACTATGACTCATTTTAGCATCACAGAAATCATTTATGGCACCTCACACACATTTTGTAGACGGGAAAACTATGAATTGGGTTTCAAGGAGTGAACACTTCAGCAGTCTGAATGCTCTTTGTTCACAGTCCAGTGTGGTAATTCGATTTCAAAGTTCTTGCTTTGGTAAATAACAATTTGTGCAGAGTAATTTCCTTTTATTTGAGCTAAAATATCCATTTTGTACTGTATGTCTGTGAGAGAACATCAGTGAAGAGTGCGTTGATGGAAAAAAAAAAGATTCTGTTTTCCTTGTCTGCTTAATGAGAGCTTTTCAAAAGTCCACACAGCAAGAAGAATTATCCCTTTTCAAAAGACAAAAGACCTTAAAATACACATCAACACTGTGTCTACTGTTCCTCCTTTTCTCTCCTGCTGTCTCTCCCACTGTCTCTCAACTGTTCTCTTGGAGAAGAGAAAAATGATTTGAGGTGCAATTTGATTTTCGCACCTCATCTCAGCTCGGTGCAGCTCAGTCGAGGTCTATGAAAGATTGGGAAGGGATTGGAAAAACTGTGTGTTTCATTTCCTTCACAGAGATGAAGGCTGAATTTTCAGGCGCATTCACTGCTGTGCTTCTGCAGGTTCGACCTTTAAGAAAACTATTTCAAGAAAAATACCTTACTCTTACTTAGAAAGTAATGGTTATTCTTACAAACCATGTTCACTATTATGTATCTGTTATAATGATGTGCAATGTGATATCTTTTGATATCTTTCTTCCTTCCCTGGCCCTGCTCTATTTTTTTCTGCTCACCAAAGGAGAAATCGCACCCAAAGGCTGCCATAGTTAAAGTTAATAGTTAACATCATCAAGTTTCACACGGCACAGGAGCACAAGACAAGGATGTGTACTCTCTTCCTCCCTCTTTGCCATCTACATTGAACCATTTCATGCAGCAGTCCACCCGAATAATCATATTAAAGGTGTACAATCTACCACAATGGACTATAAAATAAGTTTATACACAAATGACACCCACTGTATTTACAGAACCCACAAGAAACCACAAATCCATTCAGTAGATTCTCGATAATTTCAAACTACTCAATTAACTGGTCAAAATCATTTAGCCAAAGTTACAACTCTATAAAAAGAGCCGGACTTTATAAGATACCTATTTATTAATATTAACATCAAGCTGCCAGAGCTGGCACACTTATATTTCAACCCACTTATAAAAAAAAATAGAAGATGACACAAACAGATGGATGAATCGACCAGGCTCATTAAGTGGAAGAGTTGCAGTCACCAAGATGACAATACTAACCAAGAAAAAACAAACACAAAATAAATAACCTTTTTTTCAGTGATCCCAGTACACCAACCCCCACATGGTTCAACACTCTAGATTCAACAAAATTCTACTGGAAAAACAAGTGGAGTGGAGTGGGATGGAGGTCAGACACCAGAGAGGCAGCAGGCAGCCACAATATATTCACATCTAACTTTGTGAATTAAGGGTTTGTATTGCCCAAACCAGAGCTGGTAATTGTTTGAACAGTGGAAAGACTGGACAATGCTGTTTTGGAGACAGTTTTGTCTGTTGAGTTTGAATTAATTGCGTTTTACAATGAGGTAATGAGGCACTTTAGCTTGTGTTCTTTTTCGTAAAGGAGGGAAACTTGAATTCGGAAGGTTTACGGTTGCATTTTTCTGTTCAGTAAGGTAAACAGGTAAAAGAATATTTCCTTTTTATTTTGTTAATTTATTAGAGTAAACTTAAGCATATATCTCCAACACCTCCTCATATCTACAGAATAGGTCAATTGCCAATTATTTCCAAAACAACATACATTACGAGTATTGGCAGCAACAGACTCACCGGACCTTAACCATGCTCTGTAAGTCACGTGACATAACTCACAGGACACTATTGACGTCCCTCACCCTGTGAAGAGGTCACAGCTTGGTTAGGTTTAGCCATAAAACTACTTCAACAGGATAAGGCAGTAAAACTACTTGGGTAGTTTTAGAAGAAGATTGTAGTTGGGGTTAAAAAGTATCTTATATAAGCCGTGTGACAGAGGAGACATCACTCATGTGATGGAGGTAACAGACAGAAGTCACACACATAACAAAACTTCAGTAACTTAAAACTCCACATTTACTTTTTGTTTTACAAAGAGCCCTGTTTCCATGGTGAAAGTCCTGTGTTTGCCTTTGTTCAAACTCAAGGTCACAACTTAATGATGATTTTAATGTTTTAAGCTAAAATTCCTGCATGTGTCCAACCATTTATTAAACCAAAACCCTTAGCTGCCGCCGTTGCCATTTATCTTTGTCACGACAGTTTTTAGGTGTTGGGAGTTGGATGTCACCATGTATTACCTCTCTCTGCGCTAATGAAAAACTACCACTGACAAATGAACAGTTTGACTCCCACACTTGTGTTTCTGCGGGAGTCACAATCAGACGTGTCCGCTTCAGTGCAGATCTGAGGGGCGATTTGAGCTGCACAGCGTGTGTCATATGCACCAGATGAGACGCCGCAGAGAAAGAAGCTCTCCCTGCGGATCTAATAAACCACCTCTTTCCTCGTCCTAACACCCAGTTCCCACTTCTCATTTGTCCATTCAGTCCTCCTTTTTCTTCTGTCATCTCTGATCATTTGCCTTCATCTCTGTCTGTTTGCTTGTCTCTGTCTCGCCACCCTCACCCCTCTTCTTCTCTCTGATAATGTAAAAGGTACAGTAAGATCAAGAGGACATAAAGCCTTTTCCAAAGCATGATCAAAAGCAGCCACGTCCCATTTTATTCCTTGTCTATGTTCACTACAAGTCCAAAAAGATTCATAACATGTTTTGTTCTGGAGGTTAATTAGTAGCATGAATGAGCCTTGGCTCGTCCGTTTTGGCTCTGTAATGGAAATCTGACTAATGGGAGATCTGAGGACGCCAGCTGGGCAGCAAAGGAGCATGCTGGGAGAGATTTGCAGCATAAAGTTTGGCCACGCTGAGAGTAAAATCAAACATCTCTTATTATTATCATTATGTACACTGCATGACATGTCAGAAGGTGGTGTGTGTGTGTGTGTAGGAGTGTGTCACACGGATGTTACATGAACACACTGTTCACACGTGAACACAATGTGCAACAGCATCCAAATTCTCTTCTGTTAACCCAATTTACACATGCCGGAACTGTCACAGCCCTTCTTTTCACAGTCATAACTCGGCCAAATCACAACACACACACACACACACACACACACACACACACACACACACACACACACACACACACACACACATTGCTAACTCACTCTTTACTGCACCATCAGGATCTCCAATGTCCACCAAGAATAAATGTCCATAAATCCATTTAGAGGTGATATAAAATGATTGTGGCTCATCAGATTTAGGCTTTTTTTCTGAAGTATTTAAAGTAATCGAAGTGGTTGTTGTCTGTTAAGTGTGAATGGGATCAGTAGTGAAAACAGCATGACTTTCCATGTTGCAGCTTTGCCAAGATGAAGACAAATATAAACATGGAAGTGTTTTCAATTCATCGTCAGTGAAATTCCATTAGTTTTTACCACATTTCTCATCCAGAGCAGGATAAAACTGGACTGATGTTACACAGGTGATTTTTTTTAAGCTATGGTAGTGGCATGGGATGATAATACCGATTGATTGGTCTGCCACTTTAGTGCGGATTGAAATATCTTACCAATTATTTGATGCTATTAAATTCAGACGTCTAATGATTGACTTTTCTTCGTGAGCCATCAGCAAGTTGACATTTTTGTCTTTTAGCTAAATATCTTAACAAGTATTGGATGGATTGCCATGAAATTTGAACAGATGATCTTGATGATCCTCTTCCTCTGGAGCCACCGCCAGGTGACATGCTAACATCGGACCAAATTTGCACAGAACAAGACAAATGAATCTACTGACCATGAAACAAGTTTACACATTGGCTATTTCAGTGTAGTCCTGTCCATATAAATATGGAAATAACTATAACATCACTCATTTCATAGCTATTTTTCTGAAATGCTAAATGATCCAATTACATATTCCTTTGCATTTCCATTAAATGCTTACTGACTACCAGTGGTCCCTCTCTTTATTCCGTCTCTATCTTCATCACCAACAGCTGCACACGCTCTCTCTCTTTCTTTCTTTTTCTCTATCCCAAACAAACCAAAGGAAGATTCTTGGTATCACTGTTTTGCAGCATAAATTGCAAATCAGATCAAGACACTGAAGGTAGGCACACAAAATAAACCAAGTGAGGACACAACTGGGAGAGTATCATTGTTTGGTCCTTAAACTTCGCCTGGATAGCGTCTAGTTTAAGTGATATTTCAGGCTGACTGCGGCGTAGTCTGATTGCTGGCTTACATGATTGGCCACTGCAGCGTGACATCGAGTTCCGAAAGTTGATTCTGACTTTTTTTTCCCCTGCACCCCGCTGCGTTTTGATGATGAATGTCTGATTCTGTGCATGTGGTCTATGACCTCTTAACATTCAGCTCAAAGCACCGGTGTGCACCCCGCTGAGCCACTAGCATGGCTATAGTCATGTTCCCTAATGTGCTGATATTAAAACCTGCACCTTGTCTTACAAGATGAAGTTCGCAATATATTATCGAATAGAATATTATCATCAAAAAATGCTGTTTTCATCTGAACCTTCTTCCATTATGACCCAATGCAATTCTGACTTTACCCTATATTAAGAGATCCTATTCTATTTTAATTATAGTGACATATGCTTTATTATTTGATTGAGGTGGTCTAATTAAATAAATACATTTTGTTACTTGATATATTTTGTGAGCAGCTAAACTTATATACATAGAGGCAGTATAAACAGAAACAAAAAAAAAACAAAAACCAACGTAACACATAAAAGGAAGGTAATTTTTAAACATCTCTTAGTGTATGTCTGGACAATACCCAAGAGATGAATACAGGTATTTTAAAATATTGTGTTATTGTGATGTTTTCTTTTTCTTTTCTTACCTTCTTTGTTTTGTCCATTGCCTTCAGTATGGACATATTCAGGTCTTCTAAGGCAGCGAGAACATTCTCATATTCACCGAGGTGCTGGGAGAAATACTCTTCACAGGACACAAAAAAGGGACATTTTGTGAGTTAAACGACTAGGACAGGGCTGTGGGTGTTTTTTTGAAGCAGCATTGGTGTGACACCTCAGTCACACAGCCTGTAGGGGTTTGATCACAGAGCATGTGACCACATCTAACATGGTTCTTCCCTTTTCCTGGGAAAATGTCAGATAGCATTTCAGTCTATTGGGCTCCTGACTGGGAAGTAAAGCAAGATAATAAAGCTATTAAGTGATATTAAAAGTTGTTCTTATTTAGGTGAAGCATCAACTTACCACAGAGTTCATCCGTGTCCACGTTGCTGCAAAAGAAAAGAAAAAAAGAAATTTAAATTTAAATAAAATAAATTAATAAGTTTCCAAGGTCAAAGGAGGTGACAAATAAATATTTCTTCTCTGCAAAAACGTTTTCTTCACAGACTGTGATTTGATGAATCAGTGTGTGATGACGAATGGGAGCAAGTACAAATATGTCATGAATAATTGAATAATTTAGATGTTTTTTTCCCCTGAGGTGTGAGCAGAGGAGACTAGTGGACCTGACAGTGAGTCCCTCACAGGAAACCCTTTGGCTGTTTGTGATAAATGTCCATGCATGAGTGTATTTTGGGATTTCTGAGTTTGTATAAATGCGTCTGAAAGAGCGACAGAGACAAAGAAATAAAGAAAAGAAGAGTAAAGGAAAGAGAGTACGTTGAAAAGGTGAGGGGAACATTTCAAAGTGAAAAACTATCCATTGAATCTCCTGTACAGCAGGAATTATAAAAGAGACATCTTGTTCCTTGTTACAGTGAAGGAGGCTGGGGAATAACACTGGTTTTAACTCTGTTCCACAAAAGCTGCAGCTGTTGCTCACAAGGGGAAAGTGTCTGAGAAATCAATTGGTTCAAACAGGAGAAAACACTTAGAGCTGCAGAGGACAGACAGGAACAGAGGAGGTAAACCAGAGGTTAGACACTAAACTGGATAACAGTCTGAAAGGCTCCGACTTATGTCACTTGAAACATGTTTTGACATTTTAAAGGGAATGGCTTGGATTATTTGAAGTGGGGTTGTATGAGGTACTTATTGATAGTCAGTCACACCCAAACTCACACAATAAGACAAACAAACTAACTGATTGAGGAAGTGGAAGTCCTGAACTCACGTGTTCTGCTGTGGTAAAATGACAGACAACACAGATAAACATAATTATTTGGCATTAATTTTCCATATGCTACAGAGCTCCAGTATAAACAAAACTCTGAATCCGTCACCCACAAATTAAACAATTTGCAACATCTGTGCACGTTTAAATTTGAAATATTGTCTGTCAGTGTTCAACAACAAGCTGAGCAGGTATGACAGCCTGTCGGGCAGAGTTTGCAGCTTAGTGACTCATTAATCAATACAGGATTCAATTTGAGACTTCCAAATTAGTTTCTAACAAGTTTGCCATCTGCCCCTCTCATTTCAGAGGGAGGCATATGCTCGCTTTGGTTTGAGTCCATTAAAGTTCTCCCTGACTTAGCACAGTGATGGAGGCTGCAAAGACGAAGGTGAAGATGCATGTATTTATTTAAATCAGATACAGATGTATGTCAGCCCAAGGTACAAATAATATTTATTTGTTAATCTAATTATGCTTCAGACATATGAAATACCTCATATCGCAGCATCTTTGTTGAGAAAGCTTTAGTGGCTTGAACAGCTAAATTTCACATTTCGTGATTCTCTCATTGAGGATAATAAACTGTGATATATATATATGATATAATAACATCATGGATAAAAGTGATCTTTACGTTGTTCATAGTCATGACTGTTAGAATGTCTCATATCTCTCTTGTTGACCACTGAGGCATTTAATCATCATTAATAACAAGTGGCAGCCTCTGATGGTGTAAAATGAAGCCAACATGGAAGTGCCAAAAGTGAGTCAATCCCAATAGATTTCCATATTAAAATGACCTGATTTAAAGCAAAAATAAACACATTTACAGCCTGATACAAAAAAATGGTTGTGGTCTCTATATATTATGCAATATTAATTGGCCTGTAGAGCTTTTTATCCATCTGTTTTGGTGTGGGTTGCAGAGTTTTGGAGACATTGGCCGTAGAGATTTCTGCCTTCTCTTCAATGTAGACTAGACTAGATGGCACCAGTCCTGTGGAGCTCTTTCCATAAATCATGACCCAGTTGCTCAAAATAATCCACAGACCTTGTTGTGAGCAGTTAAATGTAGGAAGTACTTTGTTTCTACAGTAGAATCTACTGGAACTACTTTCTTTCTAAATGAAATGGCTCATAACGAGGTGTGTGAATTATCTTGAGTAGCTGGGTCATGATTTCTGGAAAGAGACATGGGCTTAGAATTTTTCAAATGAATGCCATTTAGTCCCATTACACTGGAGAGAAGGCAGACATCTGGAAGGCCGACATCTCTAAAACTCTGCAACTGACATCAACACTATATGGACTGATAAACAGCACCACAGGTTACGGGGAAAGATATATATTTTTGATTTTAGGGTGAACTGTCCCTTTAAGCTGGATGCATATACGAGAAACAACAGTAAATAGATTTTTTGGTTTTTATCGAATGCAAGCAGTTTTCAGTTCACTTTCAGTTCCACTGGTAAACTTTACTGAATGAAATCACAAACTGTAGAAATATTGACTTCTGGTCTGAGATTGTCGTTACATTGACAAAAGTCTATCTCTCGTCTTCATCAGAGTCAGGTGTTTTCACTTAACTATGATATTCTAAATTAAGCAATATCATAATACCAAAGTGTCCCACTGTGTCTCAAAGGATGCACACAATTTAACTGTTAAATGTGAAGTGAAACAGTCTCTGTGCTGAAGCTCCACTTGTCCAACAGTTACTGTGAGGGAAATGCTCAGATTCTGAAGATGAATAAAGTATGCAAACCCCCCCTGGATTAGCTGAAAAATGCATCGCCACAAAGTTGAAAAAGGGGGCTGTTTTTCTGAGCTGTTTTCTTTTTAGAGATCCATGTTTCTCACAGGGCATCGACAACCAACGTACGATGATCTTACAGGATATGATGCCTTGCTGTGGATTAAACCACCCAGCAGTATATAAAGTAGTTAAAACAGTTGGCAGGCATTGAGGGTAACTATATAGAAATAGCTGATATTCTCATGGATGGTCTTGTTTGCTTATGTAGGTCATATAGAGGCATCATCATTGAACTGAGATGGTTTCATAACCAGTGGAAAAAATCCTATAAGTAAAGGATCCTACAGCAAACAGCAAACTGAAGAGCAAAGTTTGACTGACCTCTCCTGGTTGACAGCCTGTTGTTGCAGACTTTGTGTGCGGTCGGCTGCACCTGTAACTACACCTGACAGACATGCTGAGGTGCACTGAACACACCTTGAGTGCTCTTCACTACAGCAGGACACAGGAGTTTGAGACAGTGTTGAATAACTCTTTAAATTCAGAAACTAGTGACAGGTTTCTTGAGCTTAATCCCAGTGTAGTGTAGAAACATGTTTATGTTCAGATCACCACTGCTGTGCCTGTGTTTCTCTTACAAGGCTGAACATGAGGGAGCAGTCAGTGCTGTTCAAAAAGCAAACCTGCTGAAACTTAAAACTGAAGGAGCAGCTAGTCCCAGGTGAGGAATGGATTTAATAAAATGCAAAGCACTGATGTTGTGCATTTGGAGGTACATTTTGAGCCTATGGGTGTATGTAATAATAAGGAATTGTAATTATAATCCGTTATTAATAAAATGTTATCGGTGCTAGGTAATAAAAACATGCACCAAAAAAGCTATGTAACGTGTTCGCTACTGAAAAATGTTTAACAATGCTGTTGCTCACATTTTGTAATTCCAACAACTCTATATGTTTTGATGCGCATGAAGCATGTGTGGTCGGGTTGTTAGATTGATGGCGAGGGTTTCAGGAGGGTAAAATGCATCATCAGGTGGTTTCTGTCTGGTTGCCATGGTGCTCTGAGTTGTTGCTGAGTTGTTGCCATTGGGTGGTTGTAAGAATAATTCTAGGTGGTTGTGAGATGGCTGTGTACTTTAAATAATCAATAATTTGACAAAATATCATATCAAAATGATTTTATTGATTTATATAGGTTTATATCTTATTTTTGTATTTGATTTAATCTCATTTTGTTTTTTGTAAAGAGTATTTCACAAAGCCATGTAATATTACAAGGTTTTGCAAAATACTCTATTCTGATTGGTCAATTACAGCCTTCTAAGGTCTGTTATAACGGACCATTGAAATGAAGAGCAGAACATTGCTATGGACGCAGTTCTTATTATGGACTCTGGAGGAGCAATGAAATTGCTTTTAAGTTTATAAAATCAGTTTTGAAATTATATTTTGTGTCAAATCATTTAATTAAAATCATTGGAATTGCTCTGTAGAGGTCAGTAAATGTACAGGTCATTTAGCAAAATAATCACAATATAATAGTCCTGCACCACCTTGTTGGGGATTATTTTGCAAAAATGACCAACCCACTGTACATTATCCCTTACTTGAACTATCTAGAAGTAGAAAGTCTATGATGTGTTTGAGAAAAATGATGGCAGGAGATACAGAAAGAGATAGAGAGTGATTGTACTGCAGTGTTTAAATATATACTAGAGAATGAGTTACACTGTGGAGTTCATTTGCAAAACCAGACAAACACCATTCTTAAAATGACTAAACCAACACCAGTTTGATTGATATTCACCTGAGTGCACAATAAAGATGAAAAAAACATGATTTATAATTTAAAAGGAAACTGCTAACAACCCAACATCAGTGCACAAAAACATTATTTAGAGAAATAAAGAAAAAATTAGATTTCTTTTTGCAGATGAACTCTTCATATACTATGTAAGAATATGAGACAGGCTGACAGACATATAGAGAGATTAGTTTGACATGAGTCTCCTGTATCCTGCAGAGAGACAACACACAAGCTCGCTGCCTGGAGTGTCTCTTCACATCTTGCTCTGCTTGTCTTCACCTGAACAACACTGAGCTTATGAATACATTGAAAAGAATCTCATCAGAATGTGTCACAACTTCATATGACATGTTTTACTTTCTTTTGGCTGTTTCTTATTATATTCAGTACACTGTGCAATACTATGATAAACTAGTACAGCATGATTTATTATAAAATGTCAGTGACAAGATCACAATCTAAGCATTATTATTTATGCTAAATCTGCCTTGCCTGGTAACAAACACCTTGGTCTCAGTGTTATTCTGACATTTCTATCCATCGACCTCAACCAGAACTTCACTGTTACTGTAAGAGACGCTTAAGTGTAAAAATAATTTAAATACTTACAAGAAATACCATATTTAATATGTTCTGATATTACTGAAGTTCATACAGTAATTATGTATATTTTGAACAGTGCACAGACACATATGTTTTTGTTGTTTATGACAGGTAATATCAGGCAGGTTTCGTGTGTGTGGGTGAAGAAGTTTATGAGCCACATAGTGTTGGGATAATGTAGAAAAGTCTGCAAAACAACCAGACAAACTACTGACTGCGTCATGTTTTTAGTGTAGGGTTGGATGTTAATTCAATTTCAAGCTGTCCTCCATCACCCATATCTCAACCCTGCGCTCTGTAGAATAAAATATTAAAAATATAAAGCAGTTAATTGACTTACTCTGTGTTGTGAGTGTCGATTGTGTGGAAGAGCTCCTTCAGTTCCTCAGCTGTCAGGACTCCATCAGAGAAATACGATTTGAATTCATCAAAGGACAGTTTTCCGTCATCTGGGGAGAGAGCATGAACGCAACGTGTCAGCAAAGTGTCAGGACTGCGGCAACCTCCTGTGAGCTGAGGTGGCCATTTTCTAAAACATTCCTAATATAGACACCATCCCCTTTAAAGACTTGAATGAGAGTTTGTTAGATTGCATCAAATCTGCAATCTGCTGTCAAAATATAGTGACAGTTTCAGCCACTTTGACAAAAGGTTATTTTTTTATTTAATGATAAATAAATAAATACATAAATAAATAAATAAATAAACAAATAAATAAATAATCAAAAGAGAAAACAACATCCTCACATTTGAGAAGCTGGAATGATGCAATGTTTTTGTATTTGACTCAAACGATTATTAAAATATTTGCCACTTATTTTTCTTTCAATTGACTAATAAATCAACTAATTGTAGCATGCAGGGCACTTAGTTACAATCCCCTAATGGTCTGTGCGTGTGTTGGACATAAAAAAAGTGATGATGATTAGATGGTCAGTAGCACAGAGTTCATTCCTAAACCACTCCAGTAGGAAATTCATATAACAACTTTTAATGAAGAATTTCAGTCGACCTCCTGAGCTAATGAAACAGAGACAACCCACATCAGATGTGTCAAACTGCAGTGGCCGAATAAACAAAAGAGTCCAGATAAAATACCTTTCAAAGAGGAAAAAGCAGTAATAAACTTAACAAAATAACTCACATGGAAACATTCTTCTTTGTTTGGATTATTATAATAAACAATGCTGAAAAGGCTCATCATCATTTGTTCCATTAGACCAACTTAATCTCACACAATCAGTCATTTTATGCTTTGAGGCTGTGCAATTATGACTAGAATAAAAAGGCACAAGCTGCGTGAAATATTCATGAGGTTAAAATAAGCGGACTTTTAAAAAATGAGGAGCTCCAGACTAAATATCCTCCAGCAAAATGAAGACAACCAACTGCAGACACAGACGTGTTTTTCACACAGCTCTGGCTCCAGTGGTTTCTTTCTGTCTGTGAGACATGAGGAAGCTGATCTGTACATGTTCACTGCTGACCTGCTGCTCTAGTGGAGATATTCACTCCGACTGTCACACTGTAGGCAAGAGCACCTTTTATTTTGGAGGATGCACAAAAGCAGACACACACACGTTCATAAATCGAGCACATGGTGACTCATGTTGATGAGCTCAGAAATAATCTTGGAACGGACTTGACATGTAAGTGCTGCTGTTTGCACACTAAAACAAACATGTGGGATGACTTCTTATCTTGCTGCATGACAAGACCTCAAATCATTCACAGCGTGGGATGGACAGTTAATGAATAATGAAGTACGTCATGCCATGTGAATAATGAATCCTGATGGGCTATTTTTGCATGTAGAGGAGATCAGTTTTATGTCAGGGTCTCTGTCAGATGAAACCTGATTTCTGTGTGTTCCTCCAGTAAATCACTCACTTTGCTGTGGTTTGACTGAACGGTGCAAAAAAATGAACGCAGCCTGTATGAATATCAAATGATGTGTGAGAGAGTGTGACATTAAAAGATACTGTCAGTACGCGGTCAAACAAATGGTGGTCTCATCTCTAATCTCGTGAATATACTATATACATTTTGACAGAGTTCCCAAAATCAAAGCAGCACACTGAACGGAGCACATTATACAGTATTATTTTTTCATTAAAAGCCTCCATCAGTGCATAAATCATGTCCCAAGAACAAACCTACTCAGGCAGAGTGTGCGGCGAGATTAAGTGATCTAATTTGATCTGAGGCACAACTTCAGATGAGATGTCTTACTGGTGTTAGAGAGTCTACACTTTTATTTGCATTTCAGTGCCATGACTGGAAAACCTATTGACATTTTAGGAAGTTACCTTATTTCCTTACTTCTAAAGAATTAGATGAGAAGATCGAAACTGCTCTCATGTCAGTATGCTAAAACTACAGGCAACAGCCAGTTAGCTTAGCTTAGCATAAAGACTGGAAACAGGGGGGCACAACTTGGCTCTGTCCAAATCTAACAAAATGTGTCTCCCTCTGAAGCTCACTAATTAACACATTGTGTCTTGTTTGTTCAATCAGTGAAAAGTATAAGTGTAAAAATGATGATGATGATGTTTTACACTGGATTATATGCATATTTTCCAGGCAACCAGCGACACTCCAGGGGCCGTATTATAGAAACTTCCCGTCCTAAATCACGAGTTAACATAGACAGACTCCAAGACATGATTTTTCCCAATTTAGCTATGGTAGCAAAACCTAGCTAAGCTTTAGGAATCCTATCTTATCTTATGTCCTCTTATCTTATCAAAAGTTAAGAAATCATAAACACTCAATCCAACATCTCTCAGGCTATCAACAGCTGACACTACCATTAGCTATCAAGTAAGTTAGCAGCTACTACAGGTGGAAAAACAAAAGTGAGAACAGCCTAACACCCTAACATTATCTAAAAGTTAGGAAAGTTTATTTAAGAGTTTGGAAAGTTAGAATTCTTGTGTAATACAGTTTTCCTATCTTCAGTTAGCGTAGGAACATTGACTTAAGAACTGTTCATCTGTAATGACTTTTTTCTGGTCCTAAACTTGTTACCATGGTTACCAAACAGTCAAGTTAGGATCTGCAAGTTGGGAAGTTTCTGGTCCTGGATTAGAAATACTTCCAATGCGTACCCTATCAAAAAACTGTGAATTGTAACTTTTACACTTCACTTTTTTTGTTTTTGTTTTCTTTTCTTTCATAGATCAAATATGTGAGATTTAAAGTGTCAGTTGTTGGTGGGTCGATTTTCTTTCCCCGTTTTCAATCTTTATGCTAAGCTAACATAACGCGTATTTACTTTACAGACATGAGAGTGGTATAAATCTTGTCATCTCACTACAGGCAACAAAGCCAATCAGCATATTTCTCAAAACTATTCATCAATTGAGGCATCTTGGCTCCTTCTTATAACAAAGTAAAACAAAATGTATCTTCATTTGCATTTACATTTCAGGGCCTGTATGTTCTAGTTATTTAAAGCTGGGCAAAGCAGTTTGTTTTTGGCTTCCATAATAACCTGTAAGCATAAAGTAATTCAAGCAGTCTGAGACAAATAATCAGTATTAGACAACCTGGGAATGACACTCAATAATCCACTATCTTCCTCCAGAATCGCTTCAGCATCTTTCAGTAATATACAAAGGCCTATACAGCAAAATGCTTTTAGTGCAGAAACTTATGAGTGCTCTTTTTGATTTGCACATATAATTTAAATGATAATACTGTAATTGAATTTTATTTATGAAACCCCACACAAATGTGATGTCTCTCATTCTGACTGAGTAAATCAGATTCTTATTTAAATGCGAGGCCTGTGTGCCATAAAAGCTTGAGATCCACAGTGTGATGTTCTGCCTTTGTTCTTTAGAGAGTTTTGGAGTTGAGGGGAGCAGGATGGATGGGCAGATGACCTGACTCAGACTCCTGCTGTCCCTCGTTCACTACAAAATAAACTATGTATTTTTGAATGTTTAAACTGCATATTATAATAATACTACACACGATAGTGGAGGTGAAACAAGAGCAGAATTTGCCCTGAACCTCCAGCTACACACCTTTAAGTCATTAAACGTGTGAAATGTCTAAAGTGGTACAAATTTTTGACATTTTTCTTCGTTAATGTTCTGATACTGAACCTCAGTGGGCATGGTCAGTTTCCTGTTTCCATGGAAACTGAAAGAGTATCAGCAGAGAGTCATGATCAGAATTTCATTGAGAAAGTACATCTGTTTTCACACACACACACACACACACACACACACACACACACAAGAGAGAAAGAGAGGCTGAAGTACCGCCAAAGACAGAGGAGTGTGTGTTTGTGTCTGGAAGGAGGTTTTGGTGCAATATTTACCGTTTTTATCAGCTCTCCGTAAAATCTGTAACGAGAAAAGGTAAAAAAAAAAAAAAAAGAGGATGTCAGAAAAGGTTTCACATCATCAAAGTTAAAGTAAGTGTGTGTGTGTGGATCATTGATCACGCTCTCAAAAGCAGTGTGTCATTTAATTATTGATAGTGCTGTCCCAGAGTCCAGAGGAGATGAAAGGCAGAGTGGCAATGACCACATCAGCTTTAAAAGGGTCGAACCACCTCGAAATAGCATTGCCTACTTTCTCTTCTTGTTGGGTTTGTACTTGTGAGGAAGAATTTGAACAGATCTTGAGTTTATTTGGGCTAAATCTAAATTTGTCAGCACAGCCCTTTACATGAAAGATCTACATTTTAAAATGCCATCCAAACTGGGGGGAGAAAAAAAGCCTTCCATCTTTGGATATTCCTTGCTCGGGGGTTTTCAGCTCTGTGCCATAAAGGGGTAAAAATACAACTAGAAAATATCCACCCACCTTCTTCTAGCTCTTGGCAGTCTGCTATGTGTTCTCACTTACATAATTCATTAAAATCATCCAGCTAATCAGTCCGTATGGCTTCTTTTCCTCTCAGTAACCCATAAACTCCTGTCTGTTTCCATCTCAGTGCTACCTGTTACTCATCTCTTGTCTTTATCTAATTTCTATGACCAGTCATTTACATTCAATACAACTTCATGTATCTGTGCAAGGCAATACTCTGAAACAGCCTCACCACCCAGGTCGAAAAAGCACACACACAAAACTTGTTGACAATATCTACATACCTATTACCTCGCAAACGTCACTGCTTATCTATATATGACAAAAATACCAAGTAAATCAAATAAATAATTTATTTAGGATTTATAGTTTATATAGAATAAGCATATAATTTTGTTAGAAATTCCTACTGACAATTTGACCCCTCCTAATTTAACATGAGCTGTTTGAACACAGGCGTATTTCTGTGGTGACAATCTGAATCACTTGCGAGGGCTCATTAGGGTCTGCTCTCTCTAAGGACTCCGTCTGCATAGAAGATATATAATGCATATACAGTAATATTGTTTATGGCACTAAAAGAAATTCCCCTATAATTATGAGCCAAAGAAACACTTTTGGGTACTGATTAGTACCATGTTTTTTGAAGCAATATGGTGACTATATGACACCTCTAATGGTTCTATATATCACGTTTGACAACTGTGCTGTTTAAAACCTTATATAGCACCAAACCCCTGCGGTAATTATGATCAATAAATTGATAAATAAAGTTCTTCATCTGAAATGTGAGAATTTAATGCTTTCTCTTGTCTCAAACAGGGGTGATTCCAGACTTTTTAGACTGGGGTAGCTCGAGTGGGGCACTGACTCAGGGGCGTTAATGAACATACATGCAAGTATGCATGTTCATTAATGCACCAGTCTCATATCTACTTTAATTACTAATATTATAATATCTTACAATTTCTTACATTTCTGTGTTTAAAATGTAAATAGAAAAGAAGAGAATGCACATTTTAAAATGCTCGTCAGATCAGATTTCAGGGATGGTGGTTAATTGAATATTTTTGGCTCCGGCTGTTTACCCTGGATGATAAGATTTTGTAATATGAATGTTCACGCTTTCTGATATTTCATAAAGCAAATATATAATTGATTGAATAGTCATTTTTTGCAGCCCTACTTTTATTTGCTCTGCAAACTCTTCTACAGGAAGATGGCCCTTTCTGTTCTTATTAACTCGTGTGTGACATTCATGCAAACTGTATTACTGAAAATGATTTGTAATTGTGGGCTGATTTTGATATCAGCTCTCACTGACAACCTCATCACTGCTTTGAACCCTGTAACTGGACCCATAACTGGGTCTCATCTAATCTCATTCTAATTAATCTAATGAGTAAAAGTAATTAACTGAACCAAGAATAGAAGTATAATGGACTTTCCCCTCTATTATCTGGTAATAAATTGGAAATCGGGCTCCACAACAACATCTCAATAATAAATACAAACACACATGGAAATACTGACTGCACATCTATACTGAAACCTAAAGCTGTATGAGATGTCAGTAAACAACAGAAGCAACACTCCGTCGCCAAGCTCGCCTCTGAAGACAAGCTTCATTACCTGACACACAGATCGAGCACCTGTTCAACATCACTGAGACATTTTATGTGCTGGCTCCACCACATCACATGTTAATAACTCTTAGTTCCCTTGTGTGCAGCATCCTCCTCTGATTGTGTTTCTCTAATAGTGAAGGAAGCCAACAGGTTTATAGTTAAGACATCACAGGCGAATGAAAGAGTGCAGGAGGAATGACGGGAATATAATTGGATGGTGGGGGCAGAATGAAACAGTTGGAAAGCTCTTGAGAGAAGATCATTAGCTGTACTGATATGCAAGATGTGATTTATCTGAGGGAGATCTGCAAGTGTTGGCAATTCTTATCGGAAGCTCATATTTAATCATTTCAAATATGTATTTAATACATTGTAAATATCAATATATTGTTGCCTACTGGTGCATAGATTTGACATAGATTTGACATCCTGACTTTAATTCAAGCAGATCTGTTACAATTCATTAACTTGGTATTTGGATTTGAACACTGACATAAAGATGGATGGCCAGCCTTTAACATCCTTACACCATGAAGCTAAATTAAAGGTCAGTCTTGTCAAATTAATTCATTCTATAAAACAGGGAACCCTCTGTACCCTGCATACATTAGGGATACCTATTCATATAAACTCAGGTGATCAAAAACAACAGATGACTACTGAAATCATTTAAAAAAGTAAAATAAGTCTCTTTCTTAAAATGCAATAAAATGTGTGTTTTTTTTAATCTGGGAAAGCTTCCTTTATTTTTCTGCAACTCATTTGAAATAAAATCTTAATTTAGTCCCATTTTATGCTTAAGTTTTTTGCATTTGATCAAAAATCAACATGATTACTCAGTGTAAGCATTAATACTGAACATGAAATACATTTTGTACTGTGGGTAGAGATTTAAAATTTTGTTTTACTTACATCAATGAAGATAGACATTCCCTTCTTTAGCTCCATCTGAGCGCTGGGCTCCTCAGACACACACTGAACCTCCTCTGAACAGTCCATCATTCACTCACAATGAAGACTCAATTGTAAACTGCAGAGGAATGTGAGCGCTTCAACCTCTTGTCTGATCAAAGCCACTGGTCAGAGAGAGCGACTCGGTATCACTGTCAAGTGAGATGGAGTAAAGCGCACCGCTTCCTGATTTAAATTTCACAATTAAACAATTAAATCGCTAGAATACCGTAATAAACACTTGCTGCATATTTTATGCATTTGTGCTTTTGCTCAGTTGTTCTGCAGATAATTTTGAGGCTGTTCTTTAGATCGGGCCTACACATACCGTCAAGTATTCTGAAATTCCATGCTTTTATTTTAAAGGCCAAATCAGTGAACTTCCTGTCATGTACTGGCCGTCTCTTCTTGACGCCAGCTGCTGCTTTGATGAGTCCAAACCTGCAGCGCATCTCCGCTGAAGAGTCACTCAAATGTGTTTCAGTCTGCAATTACACAGACTGATCAAATTTCACTGACAGATCGTTGAAAAATATCATTCAATCAATATCAATATCATTCTCTGAATAGAGAACATCGCTGTAATCAATAAACTTGCGTACAGTCTTACATACAGCCTGAGCAGCTTCTTCCCCTCAGGCTGTGAAACTGCTTAATTCATCCTCAGCTCTTCACCACTTAAAATAACTTGTTTTATTTTTATTTTTATCCATTCGCCCAACCTTACATATTTTAAATGCTTTTTCTATCTCGCTATTCAACCATGTGTTGTATATTTTTTTAATGAATCTATCTTGTAACTTGTGTTTATACCCAGTTACACTGTAGAATAAATTATTTGTTTTAACTTTTAAAAACGTTAGTGTCCAGGCTGTCTTAAAATTTTAAGTTGACTGAATTTGAAAAGACAAGTTGAGGTAATTTTGTAATGAAAACAAACTTTTCTTTTAATAAATTTAATATTAATTCAGTTGTTTTTGAGAAAAAATGTTCAACAAGTGTAAAATATTAAGTCAGTCAAACTGATGAAGATTACAAACATACATATTGATTTCCTTTTACATTTTTTTTGCAGTTTGAAATGTCAGTCCTCAGTTTCACACAAAGAACATTCGGCTGCAGCGACTCGTTTGAGCTTCTTTGTTCCAACATCAGCGTAAGGACAACATGTGAAACTGCAAAATGCAAAGGCCAAATGAAAGGAAATTAAAATGAAAAGTCCACCTTGAATCGTAATGTCCTCTGTGATACCTTAGACATTCCCCCCCTAAATAATCTTTAAAAATGTGGTAACCTGGTCAATCTTGTAACAAATTCAATAACCATGTTTTATAAGAAACACCTCAAACACTATCATATGGCTTTGCTTGTGAAAGTTTCCCCTCAAATGTGTCAGGAGAAAGTATTTTGTTGCACCCAATAAAAACTGGTGATAAACTTGACAGGACTGTTTTCAAGACTTAAGTGTTTCCATATAAATGCAGAGTAATACAACTCATAAATTCTACAAAGAACAAACCCTGCAATGCACTTGGATTAGTTGTAAAACTGTGCAACAGTTCCATCTACTGGACAGTTAGAGCAGCACAGCAGTCCTGCTGTATAAACACACTAACCATGAGAGTCTTAAAGTGGGAAGCATTTAATATAATCTGTGTATATAGGGCCTTTCTATCACTATACATGACTTCGGTTAGAAAACCCTTGGAAGTGACACAAAGTTTTTTGAAGACCAGCACCTCAGGGCTTTTTTAGCCCACAGCTGTCAGAGTCAGGCGGTAAGCAGTGGTAGATGCATGAATGCACATATTGTCTGCTTCACTCCCCTCATTATGAATTTATGGAAAGCATGGCAAGCAGGGAGATTCCCTTCAGGCTACTGTTTTATACTGTACGCTCTCAGAAATACAGGAGAACGCAGGAGAATATCAATACAAACTCTGTTGCATACTAGAAATCCTGCATAATGTATGTTACAAAGCTTTTTTTAATTAATCATGTATGAATTTCATAAATTTTAAAGTGTGATATGACTTCCATGAATGATTGATACCCATACAGTAAATTTCCTGCATATGGACATAAAATTTAAACAAATACTGCTCTTAATGAGCACAACCTTACAGCAGCCTACAGAGAGCAGTGAAAATTAGCTCCACCCCAACCTCCTACAAAACAGAAATTATAATGCTGCTTATGTGTTAATTTGTTGGTAGTAATAATTCAATAATAGTAATATATATGTGTATATATATATATATATATATCTGAAAGAGGCCATTCTGCATTATGGGAGGCAAACTATTGGTAGCTTGTTTTAAGTGCATTTTGTTCAATATACTTATATAGTTACTTCTACTTAAGTTCAGTTTTAAGTAACTTTAGAAATTATGGTATTACGGATTTTAATACTCCTATTTTACTACTGCAGTTACATTTTGGATCAAATATATTTAAACAAAACATAGTCAGCTCATAAAATATGATGTATTAGACCACCTAACAGTACAAAAAGTCACTAAAAATGGCCTTCACCTTCATCAAAATGTGTGCTAATTCATCAATAATAAACAAATAATATAACTGTACTACTACACATTGTGATGAACACTGACTTTTAGCAGACTTTAAGTATGTATGTTTGTAATATTTAAGTTTTTGTACATGAGTAAACTTTTGAATGCAAGACTTTCACTCATAATGGGGTATTTGGACATTATGTTACTAATTTTGCTTGTGTAAAGGATGTGAGTACAGTACTTCTTACACTTTTTCATACATTTGAAAAAGAACATTTATGCTTAAAAAACATTTATCTCACAACTTTGTGCTGAAACATTCATGTTAAAACATCAACATATAAAATATGTTTTAAGAACCCCCACAGGATTAAAAAATTCATTACAGCTGCACTTCTGTAAGTTACATTAACATTCATGTATTCACTTCAACATTCAACATTAATTGATTTGTGTATGAAACAGAGTTGTATACTGTATTGATATTTTTATGCAAGTAAAATATCTAAGTGCCCTTTTAACTACTGTTTCCTAATTGATTAAATGCCTTTCTTGAGCTCTGTGAATATGTGGTTAGATTTGAAAGCCCTATTAATTCCGGTAATTGAATCTAAATTTGTGGGGTAAAATAATACAAAAATGTAAGCGAATTAATTCACACATAACGTGTCGTCTGCAGTAATTTATTCTGCTTATGTGGCAGCATAGTGGTGGACAGCAGAAACCATCCCCAAGATAATTGATCCAAAACAAACATTAATTTGTCGCGAAATCTCGCGGAAATCTCGCGGTAAAAAATGGACCACTCTGATTGGACTAGAACGCCCAACTGTCGGTCACGCGGGGGCTGGGGTTACTTGGCATTCTGGGACACAAACAGTGGTCGGTATGAATAGCTTTAACAGCGACAACAGCAGCAGCAGCAGCAGCTTCCACTGTGGGAGAGGAAGGGAGTCGACGAGAGAAACAGTAACACCACCCAGCTAGCAGAGGAAGAAAGGAGCAAACTGGTTTTTCATGTGCGGATTTATTCGTCCGGTTAGTCGCTCTGTTACCTGGGAGAAGCGGAAGAGGAGGCCAGCTACGGCGGTTGACGGCGGACTTTATCCACGCAGAGAGTTATTTAGCTAAGTTAGCTTGCAGTGATTTATGCTAACGTTAGCTGAACGGGCTATGCTGGTGGAGTCGTAAAAGTTGATGTCCTTGCACCACTTGGATTCTTGTCATCCCATCCCGAACAAGTGCGGGATTGTTATTGACAGCCACGTCCTCCATCCATTGACTCTACATTGTCCTGAGCCGAGGGGTGACAACTCTGAATATGGCGAGTGTTTCAGACAGAGACTACAAAACTGGCACTTTTAAGTCATTGCAGTGGCACATTGCCCAGCTAGTGTACCCAAGATAAACACTGTTATTAAATGTAATGGCCAAGGAGAGTGGCGGATTTTACCTTTATGTCTCAGTATACACTTGCATGGCAATGGGTTACCACTGCTGAAGCCATCTTCTTTTACGTTCATAAATACTTGCTTCTGTTGGAGCTAGACATGGACTTGAACTGGATGTAAAGACTGTGTGGAAATCTCAAACATCACAGCTGTTCATCTCAGCCCTGCTGCTGGTGGTCCCCTAAGGTTATTTAAGGGCACAAGATGTCAATGTCAGGGTCCACGACTGTGCAGCTCTTCACCAAGCTTGTGAAGCATGCTGTGGGCAAGGCGCAGATCCAGCTGAACCGCTGGCTGCAGAGGACTGCCACAGAGGAGTGTGACAAAATTGACATCCTGATATGCAGCGCCTTTGACGAAGCAGGGACCGCAGGCATAGGGAAGTCAGATGGAGACCCTGAGGTTATCAGCAGCGCCACAGCGGGGACGACCTTCAGCAGCAGTGGAGAGTTCAGACACCCGTGCTGCATCACCACTTTCTGCTTCAAGAGCGCCCTGCTGGCGTGCATCCTGACCGCTGTGTGCTTCTCCTCGGTGGCTCTGGTGCGCCAATACCTCAAGGACCTCCTGCTCTGGGTGGAAAGCTTGGACAGCCTTGTCGGAGCCCTGCTGTTTATCGTTGGTTTGATTATCGTGTCGTTCCCATGTGGATGGGGATATATTGTTCTAAATGTGGCAGCTGGCTACCTCTACGGCTTTGTGCTGGGCATGGGACTAGTTATGGTGGGAGTTTTAATAGGGACCTTTATAGCACACCTGGTGTGCAAACGACTATTGACTGACTGGGTGCTGAACAAGGTGGGGAACAGTGAACAACTCAGTGCTGTCATAAGAGTGGTGGAGGGAGGAAGTGGACTCAAAGTTGTGGCCTTAGCGAGACTCACTCCCATACCTTTTGGGCTCCAAAATGCAGTTTTCTCGGTGAGTATGAAAACACTATCACCAGCTTTTCCTTAACACTTCAGTAATTTTGTGATGTCCATTGTAAAGTTATATGGGTTTATAGGGACTGTTACCCGAAAATTAAAAAAATGCACATTTTTTATCTCCGGCGTGTAGTGCTATTTATCCATCTTGATTGTTTTGGCATGAGTTGCAGAGTTTTGGAGATATCAGCTGTAGGAATGTGTGTCTTCTCTCCCTAGTAATGGAATTTGATGGCACTCAGCTTGTGGTGCCAAAAATACATTTGAGAAACTCAACTGTAGTGTCTCTAACCAGAAACCATGATCTGGTTACTCACAGACCTTGTTGTTAGCAGTTTCATGTATGAACTATTTTCTCTCTACCGAACTACACCCACCCTCCCTTCTGCTCAGTCATATGGTTGGCAGGAGTAGTTTGATAGAAAGAAAACAGATCTTACATGAAACTGCTAACAACATGGTAGGCATCTCTACGGATGATATATCCAAAGCTCTAGATGAATAAATAGGAAAAATATGTATTTATTATGGTGTGACTTTACCCTTTAAGCAGAAAGTTCACAGCAATGGACCAGCCAGTAGCAGAGGTCATTCACCCACAGGAGAAGGATGAACAAATCAATTGCCGCAGTTTGAAAATCAAGCCTTTTTATTTTAAATTGAAATTATTTCTTTGGTGTGAACCCAACCTACCATACAGGGGGAATCATAAGTAGCCAGAAGTCAGTCCCAAGGAACAGGCAGGTGGTAACACACGCAGATACATATAATTTTAGTTGTGATGAATTTTGAACTTTGAACATAGTAGTTGATCTGTTACTTCACTGTTTCAAGGCAGGCTACAGTCTAAGAGCAGACATGGAAATGTAAGGCCAGTCCCCAGAGAAAGGAAACTCATTCCTCTTGTAGATAGCACAAGTGGACCTGTGAAATGGAATCTGCTATAGCCTAAGGACATCAATTATTTTATCAATTTGAACTATCAGTATCACATTTTTAAGTCCTAGTTTTGGGTTTTCATATTTTGAGACATATTTTTTCAACAATAACATCATGCTGTCGACCAAATCATGGACAGCTTTTTTCCTATGAGGTAAATCTAAAGTCATTGGTCATGGCAAAAAACACCACATGACCTACATTATAAAGTACATTATAATGCTAAGAGCAGCATCAGGATATTGCTTTCAGCTGCACTCCTACACTTAACCTGAGGCCCTTGACCTTCATACATGGCATGAATAATTTATACTCGCTGATTACCCTTCTCAGTCAACTCATTGATACCTTCAAATAGTAAAAGCCTTGAGGGGATGTGTCATTGTATAGTAGAAAATCAGCTGGGAGGTCATGCAACATGAAAAAAAGTTATGCCAGTTGTATTTGAATGATTAATGAAGAACACTGTCCTGAGGGTAAACTTGATGTTATGTAGCCATCTAGGTTTAGATCTCCAGAGTAGTAGAAGCAATACTGTTGCAAAAGAGCTCTCCAATAGCAGCTGATTATACAATATCACTCACACTGAGCTGGAATTGTCTCACCAGTGCCACATTTTCAGATTGAATCCCATCATATAATTGTCTTACATTAGTCTGTCTCCTAAAATGTTGACACGGTTGTTTACACCAAATATGGAAAGAATAAGTAGAGATAAGTAGAGATTGACAATTATCAGCCTGACTGATAACGGCTCCAATAGTCAGCATTTTTAAGATTATTGGAGTCTAATACAGCTGCCTCTCTGTCCGTAGTCCACTCTGTAGTCTTGCTTGGTATCACATCCCTACCTGACTCTTAATATCTTGATGTATAATAATACATTAAAATTGTTCATAATAGTTGATTTTATATCTTGTATTAATAATCTGAATATGCAAACAAACTAACTAAAGTTATGAAGTAGTAGTAGTAGTCCCTGCACTTCAGTGGCTGCCTCCAGCCAGGGACCACAGATGAACATTAGCTTTTAGCTATATCTTGTACAATACATGTGTAGCCTAGTAGCGTAGTAGCCTAGTGGTGTAAAAACTAGCATACAATATTTGATTCCAAAATATAATAGATTATTATTCTAAATTTTGACACCAAGTCTGTAATTTTTACTGCAAATGTATATTATGTACAAATATCAGTTATCTGTGTTCTTGATTACTAATTATTGGTATCTGGCCTGAAAAAAACACATATCTGTCAGTCCCTTATAATAAAGCTGTAAAATTGGAGAATGTGTCAATAGTTGTTACTGCAATGTTCTGGAGTAGCACTAACACCAAAACAGTATCAGGTTTTGCACATTTGAAAACTGTCTCAAGTGGTGGCTGCTTGTATCCTCTGTATATGAGCAAGTAACTGCAGAGTTACAGTTACGGTCATATGTACAGCATATCGTCATTTATACATAAACATTTAGACCTGACCAAGATCTGGCTGGATGAAATGTGCAAACATTTTCTGAGCTGAGATATGAGGTTGGTCAATGGATTACTTAAAATGCCTTATGTATGAATAGCTTGGGAAAGGATGAAGTCAGCACAAAGAACAAAGTTCAGTTTCTTGTAGTTCAGTTTGAATATAGCCTACTTGAATAACACCCTCCTTCAGAAGCAGAATACACATTTTAATGCTGCCAGCATGCCGAGAAGTGGCTGGATTAAACTGCAGTCAAAGCCGTCATCATATGCAATATTTTATAGATTCAGTTTTAAGTGAATAGTGATATTTCCATGCCACTTAACTTGAGCTGTTTTGAATATTGCGTTTTGTTAATGGAAACCTATCTGGTGAGAAGCGAATAAAAATGGTGTTAAAGGCAGAAACCAACAGCAGCACAAATATCCAGAAGTGGATGCAAAGTGGGGAGCTTGAAAGGCATTTATAGCTTACAGCATGAAGGAGTTGATGCACAGGCCTGAGGCAGAAAAAGGAAAAAGAAGATGACGTAAGTGAGTTTCACAAGCTCAGTAATTGCATACTGCAAAACTAGTAAGTTTTCCGGGGTGACTGATTTACTTAGACTTTTCTCGCCTTTGGCTTTGGCAACTGACAATTCTATATACACACAGTCAAGAACACCTGACAATAAACGTCCACCTTGCAAATCAGAGCTGTATTGACCCAACTCCAGTAAATTTTGAGGCCATATAGGTTTTAGTCTCGATTTCAGCATATTGAAAGCTGTTTCTAATAATTTGTGTGTGCTCACCCATTAACATGCAGGGGTGGGACCTTGTTCAAAATAATGTAACTTAAAATAGGACTGTGTGATAAAGCTTCATATCAGTCGATATTGATAATTTCTAATATCCCACCATTATTAAAGACTAGGAGAAAAAAGATTTTAGAATTTAACCACTGTATCAAGACACTCAACACACTCAGGTGGAAATAATAATAATAATAATGTCATCAATGTCAGCTCTCACTTTTGCACTCCATGGTATTTCTGTTGTTGATGGTGCAAATAAACCACACACCTGTTAAATGATTGGCTTTTTGAGGGTCACTCATGGCACACTCCATTATCAAGGGCTATGATTAGTTGTTCATGAGCCAGGGCCTCTGCAGCGGCCGTGGGTTCGGCTCCCGCCCGTGGCCCTTTGCTGTGTGTCATTTAGTGTTAATATTGTGAATGCACAGTCAGCCCTACTCACAATATTGAGAATCTTTGTCAAAAATCTTTTTCATATCACCTAGCCCTAAGTATAGTAAATGTTTAGATTAGCCATGCTTGTTTTAGTTTAATTGACCAACAGTCCATGCCCAGAGATATTCAGTTGACTATCACATTTGACAAACAAAACCATCAAATCCTCTTTTTTGAGAAGCTGGAAGCAGCAAATGTTTAGTTTTTTCTTGAAAAAACTATTTATCAAAATAGTTGCTAATAAAGTTTTTGTCAGTTGATTAATCTACTAATTGTTGCAGCCATAGACAGTTGGTGGACACTTAGATGGAGCAGTTTGCCCATTATTTATTACTTAAGACAACACTCTCAGATCAGTAAAAAAAAGTGGTCTGTAGGTACAAGAAGTGCTGCAGGCAGGCATTAAATATTTGTGCTGCATGACTGATCGGTTGTTTTTTGAAAAGCATCTCAGATTCAAATGCTTGGGGTGTGACATTAGAGTTGAACAGTGGCACAGAGATTTTAGTGTGAACCGAAAAAATAGGTGTTTAGAGTCGGGAGCAGGTCTGTTGGAGTGCTCTTGAAAATCTGTGAAAGTTTATTTGTGAATTCATTTGAATGGAGGATAAGGCTGAAAGAAAGTCTGTTCCTCAATTGTGGACGTTTGCGTCACAAACCCTATGAACGCTTTGAATTGTGGCTTTCAGAAACCTGTTTTTCCACAAGTTGTTTTTTCAAGGTGCTGCGATGGGTACGCTTGAAATACATCTGTGAAATAAATTTAAGCTCCAAGCTAAGTAATGTTAACCCCTTTACTTCTACCATGTTGGCGCTGATGTGGTAGGAGTAAAAAGGTGCAAAAGTTAGGTGTAAAAGAGGTTAACATTAAGGATTCCTTTGTATTAGTGCCACACTATGGTCAGCAGTTCACCTGTTAAAAGGCTTCTTTTTCCAACAGGACTTACAAACCAAGCAGATGGTCTTTCTTTGCCTGACTGACTTAATGGCTCCTGTTTGACGTGGGTTCATACTTTCAGCTTCATGGTTGGGACATAGCTCTGTGTTCAAAGGTTGAAATGTCCCACTTAATGCCAGGATTGTGGCTCGAGCTTTAACAGTAGTTACAACATTGAACTATGCTCTGATCTGCCGAGGTGAAAACGAGGTGTCAAAGTCGAAGGGACAGCGTTTTACACTGTGTCGTCCAGCTGCTGCCACAGTCACTGGCATTATTGGTGCTCCACCATCAGTTTGCCAGGATGAAATTAAAAGGCTGGCCAATTGACAGCCCTGTAAAATGCTGTTTTTGAGCTTGCTCTGTGTCATTATCTACAAGCAAATAAACACTGTATGTAAAAGGACGCCAGCTTTGAAGCAGCTCAAGCACAACTGTTACAAAAATGGGTCATGTTTGGTTCCACGCCAGTTTGCGTTTGTCATATTTCTGTTGGTTCATTTCAACTTATGACAGCTGTTTGTCTTTGAAAATGCAGCTCATCTGTGTTTGAGTCATTGTGATGACATTTAAGATTGTTCCCTATGACATATTGTAAGTACAGATTCTTTGAGGATTTTTTTCTTTTGTTGTTGCCAATGCATCAGCATTTGGGCAAAGGGTTGGCTTCTTATGAGCTGTAATGTTTCTTTGAAATCCTATATCAAAGTCCTGATTTACACGCTTCTTTTATTGAGACATCATTTTGTCTACTTCCTGGATTTCAATTGCAATTAACTTCTGTAGCTAGCACATTTTTAAAAGCATCTTTAATCAATATTTTGATATGGTGTATAAAATGACAATGTAACAACGCAAAAGGAGTCACTTGTACAGAGAATTACCATCCGAATCTGCAGCTCCCCTCAGCTTTACAGAGATTTATAGTGTTTCAGCTCATTGTTTAGCTGTTTGTTACTGTTTTATTTCACACTAATACAAAATGATGAGTGCTGAGAAACTTAGTGTTCTAATAGCGCTGTTTTTAACTGTAGCAGGCATCTGTTTTCAGTGAAAAAGCTCTAAAAACTTAAAAATTACTTGAAGGCAAACACAGAGATCAAATGATTTTCCTTTGCAACACCCTAAGGAAATCCTTATAGCGATTTTATACAGCTCATTTGTTTGTAAAGCATTCTTAGATTAAAAACTTAAGGGTCACCGTAGCCTAGTGCTTTTATGCAATGGTCACAGCAAAGGGATTTCCACCCGGAATTGGTAAAGACCAAAAACAGAGCTAAAAGAAGAGTGAATATTGGACTTGCATTTGCAAGTTTGCCAGAAACACAACTCTAAATAAATCAAAAATAATTTAGCTCCATAATTGCAGGATATGTAAACAAGCTGTTTTCTAACAAGTTTGCAAACAACCCATTTGCAGTGATTATGCCAATTTTTTGCCAGTTTACAACTTGTTTCTGCTTCCTCCAAGTGGTCAATAAAAAACAATTTTGCATGTTTAATTACTAAACCATCATTTAAAGCTGGTAAAAATGGACAAAATCTGTCTGTAGACTCCTCACACACAAGCCTCAGTGTGAAAGTCTTTTCTTTTCCAGCTGGTGAAGTGAATGTCAGTGTGCAGCCTTCACTGGGGAGTTTAACCGGCCCTGCCAAAAGCAGGCTAATAAGCTGAATCCCCCAGTCCGCCTGCTTCCTCTGCTACATTTTCACTTCCTGGCCCGGAGGGGTTTCAAACCCAGCTCAGCCTCTCACTGTGCACCTTGTAATTCATCTTACCTGTAGGCTCGTTATTAAGCCTTGCTGATATTGTATCTTTATGATCTTATTCTCAACAATAAAAGGTGAAACTAGCTGTGGGTGGGTACTTCTACACCCATACTGGCTCACAGTGGAGTTATGTGTTGTCTGCTCTGCCCTTGGTAAGCACTTTCTGTGGATGAGGAGGCTACATTTCACCATGCCCCCCGCTTCTTTCTGCTGAAGTGGATGGTGCTACATTATAGCGGGTAACCTAAAACGACACACAGACTGCAGCAGTTAGCAAAACAATAGGACAGCTCAGGAAAAATGTTTTAGCCCTTTATGGACGAGGTGGACATATTCAGGTCTCCATGTAGTGTTTTATTACAGCATTATAACCTTTAAAACTGCTCGCTGGCCTGGCTCCATCCCTCTTCTGTCATGATGAGCTGATGAAGCAGTTGGCGAATTCATGGTGTGATTTACATGACCCTATAGTTTGTGCAGCCTGTAGATAGGATAATTATGCCTTTCATTACAAAGGGTAAACCGTGCTGGCGTCCAAATAAGAAAAGGGATACAGCATCACAGAGGCAATCCTGAAATTTACTATGCAGTCCAGATACCCCCACCTCGTGTTTTGTTTACGAGCTGAAACTCAGACCTGCATTGCTGCTGCTCTGAATAAATCAGGTCAAGCCTAGGATGGGGTGTTTTTTCACTTGAATTTGCAGATTATCGTGATACACAGGCTTGCAGGAGCGAGTAGGAGGTTCAGTGGGAATTCTCAGCGCGGTTATAAAAATACCAGTGACTAGCCTTTCTCTGGTTGTAAGACAGCTGCATACATGCTCTGGGTGGGAAGAGACTTCAGTGGACATGTGCTTCACAACTCAGGGATGATGATTGCCGAGAGAAAGGGAGTGCATTCCTTTTCTTCTTCTGCAGCTCTTGCAGGCTCATATGTCATTTCTGAGAGATCAGCTGAAGGCATTTGGATTGTGTTGACACATGATGTGGACACATCAGTGCTAATCTTTCAAGGGGAGAGGCCTGTTACATGATTGTATGGAGGGTAAAATGCTCAGCTAAACATAGTGAAGAAAAGCAGCTTGTTAACTTTCGCTTGATTAGCCAGGTTTTGATAACGTCAGTTTCCTATGAAGTGTAATCCAGGCTCTTATCGGCATGTAATGTGATAACAGAGGGATCTCTCGCTGTGATGAGGCACTTCTTCTGAACCTAACAAAAACGTTTTCCATCCCTGATAACATTTTGGCACAGGCAGTGTCTTGCAGCAACATGCCACAGCCCCCAACACACACCACGATCAGACACAGTGTAGTCACAGTGCACACAGTGCCAAGGTCACATCCTCACACACTCGGCACAAACACACATTGGCTTATGTCATCACTTAATCAAGGGATCAAGAGTGACAGCGAGGCAGACACTTGTTTTATATTTATGTGGTTGTAATGAGATATGAACTGAAACACTGAGCTGGACGTTTGATGGTATGTCAAAGTTCAGAGTAATTACATGAGATGATTTTTAGAATTTATTTACCAGATCAACTAGGACATTGCAGATTTTGAAATGAATACATTTTTATCAACAATTCTGTTGTAGCTTGTGACTTTTGGGCATACTTTTTCTGCAAAACTCTGGTACTTTAATAGTTGACTTAACTGACTAACTGTTGCAGCCCAACACATAAGCCTCACTAAGACAAGAGAGTCATTCAGCTACTGTATGCATTTTGGGAGGCAATTGTTTTCTCAAAGTGTGAATTGATTTGTCCTGCACTCTGTGGTGGAAGTAAGACTTTACTTAAGTAAGAGGCACAAGTACAATAATGCAAAAATACTCTTTTGCAAGTCCTACAACAACCCTACTTAATTAAAAATATAAAAGTTTGATAGGCAAATGTACTTAAATTGTTAAAAGTAAAAGTACTCATTCTGCAGTAAATGTGCATTTTAAAGGGAAATTATTAGCCAATATATTACTCATAGTTAGATACTGATGCATTACTGTGTAAGGCAGAATTTAACTCTTATTTCTTACCTTGAGCATTTATTTTAGTCCAGTAGTTCTCAGCCTGTGGGTCACATGATAAATCTGAGGGGTCATAAGATGATGAATGGGAAAGGGAAGGAGGGGAAAAAGTTTCACTACATAAATCTGTCTGTGTTTGATCATTTGACCCCTGTGCTTCAAACAGTCATTTAAATCAAACCATGTGAGAAGTTTGGAAGGGAAATGCCTCTTTGGTGGAAGAGAATAGTTCCATACTCGTAGCCATGATGCAGAAAAATGTTTTTCTCATTGTTCTGATATGACAGTCTTCTTCAGAGTTGAAACTACTAGCAACATAACTACACACTGTATTTATGTCAGGGGTCACAAAGAAAAAAGGTTGGGAAATGCTGGTTTGATCTTTAATCATGTGTTGCTTTTGATTAGCTTGTCATGTGGGTTTAATGTAAAATATTCATCTGAAAACCAACTGCAGCCATCAGATAAATGTAGTGGAGTAAAAAGTACTATATCTTCCTCAGAAATGTAGTAGTGTGGAAGTATTAAGTTGCAAAAAAAGGAAATACTCAAGTTCAGTACAAGTACCTCAAAATTACAAACTTACCAAGTAAATGTTAGAATTTTTGTCAACCTGCTGTTGCCAAGGTCAACAATGAGTTCAATCTCAATTCTACAACTTTTTGTGTGCTGAAGGGAAAGCTGGAGGAAATTGGCAACAATATGAAGCAAAAAGAGTGAGGTTCAGGTAGCTGGCTCTTTGATCTGATTTCAGTTTTTGTTAAATTTCAAATCTCTTAACTCTTGTTAAAACTTTCTCTTTATTAGCAGTTGGAAATGTACAAAACATTTGCATATCAAGTTTAAGTTCATAGATTTTATTTGTAACTTGTGTTACCTCACATTTTTGAAAGATAAACCTAATGAATTCAACAAGGGAAGTGCAAGGACTCGGACTCCACAAACAAAATCATAAATTGATTCAAATGAAACTATAAAACTACTATACCTCCCTAATCTTGGATTCTTACAAGTGAATAGGATTGGATGTTGGCTTGTTGTTGAAATATGTTTTATTCATAATAATATAATATTCAATAATATAGTTTTTCTAGTGTGCTTGAATGTTTACAGTTTTTGTCATACAGTTTGTAAGATGTCTCTATTTTCAGATCACAGACGTGTCCTTGCCAAACTACCTGGTGGCCTCCTCTGTGGGTCTGTTGCCCACTCAGCTTCTCAACTCCTACCTGGGCACCACACTTCGCACCATGGAGGACGTCATTGCTGAGCAGAGCGTCAGTGGCTACTTTGTGTTCAGCCTGCAGGTGAGATATGAATATACTCATTCCTAAATGTCATGAAACAACCATGGGTTTCACATTTTGCTTTGCAGAGGTCTTAAAATATGTTAAATTGCATGTCTGGCTTTAACTTTCTTTCACTGTTACTTTGCAGCAGGAAAAACTTGATTTTTTATTTATTTTTTTATTTTTTTATTTTTTTTGAGCCAAGCTCTGAGTTTGTCGACATTAGTGACAAAGAGCTCTGGACCACACCCTCAGACTGAAATGTTTCCTTGCTGCATCTGTTTTTTTTTTCACTCCATTGTATTTAGAGGAGTCTTGTCTACCAAGCCTGTCAAACCTTATCCTAGTGCTAATGCATTGACGTCTGTGCCTCCTTTAAGTCTTTCATTACGTAAATGTCAGGAGTAGGAATGCTAAGCCTCATGTAGATATGTCAAATATGCCCACAGCTGGGTTCAGCTCACCCGCAGGTCATTTGAAGCTGGCATCACATCTCCAGCACCTGTTCAGCTTCATGTAATCCTTACAGGTTCCCAGGGGTTAGGGGTCCCTTCTGAGGGCAACATGTGACAGATTCACAGGGGTCAGAGGTCAAGGGTCAGTTCAAGACTAAGCAGATATCAGTGTTTCATACAGAACTGAAAGCTTCAAATTAAAAGAGGTAGATAAACACATGGAAGTATTTTTTTAGCACTGCTGGTGGGGAAACTGTCTGGTCGAGATGATTAAGCCCAGTTATTTCTTACTGCTGTTTACCAACCAAAATACACGCCATACGTGCACAAACATTTATTTTTGTCAATGACAAATATAAGCAAACAAACAGATATGAACAATCTTGAAGAACATGAAGTCTTTCTTTTTTATTTTTGGGCAAGAATGGACCAATCTGATTCACCTGATGGGAGTCAGGACCAATACTGACCAGACATGATCTATTCATGTTAAATATATTTCTTTGTCAACTCAGTTTTTCATACCATAGCAATCTTGGCCTCATGTCACCTTTAAGGAACGCTGACATTTTTGGATGCAGTAACTGCCCAGTCTAACCAGTCTTCACTGGTTTCCTGGCAACTTCCCAACTTAGTATGACACATGATCTGCCATAAAATTATAGTGTCTTACACAGGATATGGCGTATTAATCATTACCCTTTAGACATGCTGGTAAACAAGTTTTGTTAATGTCGAGCAGACCTAGGCTAGCTGTTTCCCCATTTCCCATGTTTGTGCTCAGCTAAGCTAGCTTCAAGGTTATCGTACAGATATGAAAGTGGTATTGATCTTCTCGTCTAACTCGTGGCAAGAAAAAGAATGTGTCAAATTTTATTGCCCAAGATCACAAATCACAGTGGCTTTACAGTCTGTACAGCCTTTGTCTCCCGCTATCCTTAAACCCTTGATTTGGGTAAGAAAAAAATCCCTTTTTAAAAGGAAAATAATTGGAAGATACCCCACAGAGGAGGTGTCTCTCTCCCAGGACAAACAGAAATGCAATAGATGTCACGTGTACAGTACAGACCAACAAATTCACATTTTTACATTACATATTATATAGAGATATTGCTGACAATATTTATGATAAATGTAGATTATACAATGCATGTGAAGAATGTGGAAAATTTTACAGTTTTTATGTTTAGAAATAAGATAGCATTTTTATCGGATCAGGTATTAGTATTTACCCTGAATTAGTCTCAAGAGAGAAAAAGTTCGATCAATGCTACCCTACCTACCAACATCTGTTCAGGAAAGATAGTTTGTAACTTAATAAGTAGCAGACATTTTTCTTAACACAATACTGGCACTTTTCCTGAAGTTTCTTTTTTCTTTTCAAATCAAGTTCATTTCATCACCACAACAAAAACATTTAAACCTCAAAAATGACAGTGACAACAAAAATAAATAAATTTTTACTGACAGGAAAGGGGAATCTGTTCTATTCCAAATGGCAATGTCTTATATACTATACAATAACTTAAACTCATGAATGGTAACTGTTTTAATTACAGTGGCATCTGTGACTTTTTATTTTTGTTTGTTTTTGGGTTCTCTTTTACTGCGTATTTGATTTTTTTGTTTCTTCCTTGCACTAATAAATGAACTGATGTATATACATGTAAGTTACGTAATTGTATTTAAAAAAAAAACAAAAAAGAATAAACAGAAATTTAAAAAATGACTACACGAGGGACTAAACCTGAAACGAATGCTGTGTGCAGCTGTGTTGAACACACTTTCCCCTCTGTCCTCTACAGATCATCATCAGCATCGGCCTGATGTTCTACGTCGTTCACCGGGCTCAGGTTGAGCTCAACGCAGCCATCGCCGCCTGTCAAATGGAGCTGAAGTCGTCGCACATGAACGGCTCCTCCACCAATCACAGCAGCTTCACCTACTGCAGCAAGAGAGCGACAGCCGGCGGTGGGAACTGCATAAACGTGGTGTGACCACCAATCGACACGTGAGGCATTGAGCTTGTGCGACTTGGTCACTGAATTGTAAGACTGCAGAGTTGGAGGGAATCCGCTGAGTTTAGACGGTGTCTGAAACATGTTGGTGGTTTATCATTTTCAGCATCATGTCTGACCACCCTGAAAGCCTACGTCTTGAGTCGGTACGTGTTTTAGACGTGTGGGACCACGCACCTTTGAAGAAACGGTGCTGATGGAAATGGTTTTGCGGTACATCATGTTGGGAGATCTTGTTTTATTTTTTTTTTTAATTATTGTCATTAAGGTACTTAATAACATTTACTCTTTTACAGGAGATGTCAATGAAATGATGATGTTTAGTGATATCTGGTGTGGCTGAGTGAGTCATTAAAAAAACATAGCGAGGCTTTAACTGCCTGCTAACACTATGAATGTGCAATCTGGAGCTTTCTAGAGAACCAAGGAATTGTTTTTCCATTTTCTGTGTCAAAAGAATGCCAACCTATGCACCTTTCTTTCATACTTCATCTGTTTTTGTTTTATTTTATGATTTGTCTGCATCCAGTGCTAATTCACAGTACAAATAATAAGGGCATTACTCATGTTTTTTGAAAGATTTGGCTGTTTAGTCCAGTTCATTTGTGTTCAAGTGTCTTATTTTTGGACTTGGAGGGAGAAGCATTTACCGGCCGCCTCTCTGACTGTGTGATTTCTGCTGGCTTACGACCACGTCAGCTGAATTTGGCCTTGTCTGTCCGGAGATCATTTTAGCGCTTCTGCAGTTTTGATAAGAGCAGCTGGAGAGGAGAGCAGATTTCACAGCAGGAGACTCAGGAATGTTTGTGCCAGGAAAAGTTGAAGTGCGGCGTTATCGGCTCCTCAGCAGCACAGCCACATGTTCTGCTGCGGAAAGATTCCCACACTGAACTAAAACCGAGATGTCAAGCTTGCCTGTAAATGTTTATAACTCACTTTGATTTGATATTACAGTTGTTTTACCTTTTTATTTGGCTGTGAGATTATCCATTGGGATTATTAATTTAGTTTTTGCTTAACAATTCTGTGCAATACAAAGAACAGTAACAAAATGGCATGAATGTCCTATTTCAGTGCTGAAACCAAACTAATCAGAAATGCTCTCATGCATACAGAATAACACAAACCTACAGCTGTGTTTATTTAAGGTTTTACTTACATTTTAGATGAGTAAGCTAGATGAGATGATAAAGAGGATCTTATTTTTTATGTGCCATAATTTGATAAAGTTTATCAGATGCCATGACACTGGCCCCACCTGAGCTGAGGCTACACTTATGACTTATTTTATTACTTAATTTTGCTGGTAATTACAGAAATTATCTGTGATTTTTTTTTTTGCGTGTGTTTTAGTTCTTAATAATACAACAACGAAGCTCTCATGAAGTAGGTTCTTTTGCACAGTCCGCTACTACAGACAAACGTTATTTTCATATGGAAGTGTAACTAGGAAGGGGTTTGGTTGGTCAAAAGTTGAAACTGATGTGTCTCAGACGCCGACAATCAAACACAACATGGACACTATAAGAGATGAATGTGATAATACTTTTTATTTTTACATGAATTATTGTGATGCTGCTCCTCAGACAAAGTCTGAACGAGGAATTATAAGGGCTCCTATATGAAATATCCATCTCTATGTTCCTGTATTTGTTCACGAAAGCCTGTTTTTTGTAATGCTGGCACAACTTTATGTTTCTCATTTTAATTTTTGTACTACTGTTTGCCAGATTTAATGTCCTCCCAAACACATTCCATGCTGTCAGTCCTCTGAAAAGCTGTAGAGTTTATTTTCATGCTAAATGTTGGTTGAACGGGCCCCTTCCTGTCTGAATTTAGCAATAATGTTTGAAAGCAAAAAAATATGATAGAAGTCCGACCAATAAGATCTTTAGCCAAGTGTTGGGAATAGCTGTTTACTACCAGTGTTAAGCATTTTTTCTCTCAAAAGTGAACAAAAAACTGCATACGCATTATTAGTCGATCCATGTTCCACTGTAAGGTTGAGTATCAATATTCCCAGGTTTGTGTTAGTGTGTTCAACCTGCCTGTTACCTCCCGCTGCCTCTGACGGACATTTCTGCGCTGCCAATGATGTGGATTTACAAACATCTGTGATCAGAACAGCTTGTAGCACCTTCTTTGGAGAGTCCCTAAACCTGCTGATCGCGTGTTGATGTTTAGCGATCAGCCTGTCAGTCCCGTCACTTCTGAATCTTCTGAGTCAGATGTTTCTCCAGTTTCTTACTTGAACTGAAAGTTTATGTAGAGAGAATTGAGTATATTTTGTGGCTGCGAGATTTATAAAATTTGCGGTCACACTTTATTTTACAGTACACCATTAAGCCATAACAAGTTGTACTTTGTATTAAATTAGACATAGTAATATGTTCTTTATTAGACAGTATTAGACCCTTTGTTAGACTTTCTTTGAAGGTAATCAGAGACACATTACAAAGGAACTGCACTATAAACTTAAGTGAAGTCTGCCACTTGAGACACACCTTCTTTGGTTTCTTCTTTGACAGAATAGCCAAGACTGGTGCCTACTTCTTGATCAAATCACATCTACCTACAATATTTCAACACATCTGTGCAGTCACCTGTAGACAAAATTTCCCTCTACCTCTATAATTTTGGCCTTTACTTGGTAAATAGGAAAGTAGCAGTTACGGGAAGTAAAACGGGTTACAGTTTTGTTGTAATGTGTCTCAAAATATCCCCTAAGAAACCCTAATAAGAGTCTGACAGCAGGATTAAATACAGTTTAGTTTACAGGACAGTTGCAATGTGTTCCTGATTACTCTCTAATAAAGGGTCTAATACAGTCTAATTAGGAGCATATTGTTTCTAGTTTTTGACTAATTTGATACAAAGCACAGCTTGTTATGTTTTATCAGCATAATGTTAAATAAAGTGCGACCAAATTTGCTCATCACTCTCACTTTCTCACTTTTTAAAGGCGTGGAAATAAAATTTTTCTCAGTTCCTGATGCGAAAATGTTGTAAATACACAAAGCTTTCACCTGACAGCAGCGTCCCTACCCTCCAAACAAAGTGTGATTCGATGAAGCTGTTCTGCTCAGATATAGAAGAAGAAGATACACCATGTTTGATGCAAAAATAAAAAAACATGAAACTCAATCGGCCACCGTGGACACACTTTATAATATTTTAGTCTCAACTGGGATTTTGAGAACTGGAGATTGTGGAAAAATGAGCAGTTTTACAGTAAAGGCTTTGGTTCTTCCTAGGTGGGCTCTACTTAACTTAGATATAGTTATGCAACAACTGATTCCTAAGGGAAGTATATTTCATAGACACCCACACAAGACCTGGATCTGGGATGTAACTGCACACCTGAACTGTGCCAGAGGAGTACAGTGTGAGGTCATTAATTTAAAGGGTCATGTTAAGGGTCTCGTTTGGTGCTATGAAATGCAATACTTCCCATCTGTATCAAGTGCATTACACATATGCTGTATTTTGTAATACAGAGAATTTTACAGTGTATAAATATTGATATTTATCGCTGTACAATGCTTGTTCAGTGTTATTTATGAGAGAGAGAAAATAAAACCTGTCCAACTTTGTTACAAAACTTTTGTTCATTTTTTTTTTTTTAGCTACACTGTTTTTATTACAGATATTTAAAAAACTCACCTTTCATGAAAACCTAAAGGGTAACTTGGTCAGTTGGCGCTGTATTTTCCCATGTTTGTTTTGTGTCAAAACGGTTCTTGAAATGGGTCCAGTATTGAGTGAGACCACTGCAGCCAGTAAAATGTGCTGCAAAGGAATCTGTCAGTGTATGTCCACTAAAAGTAGGTATTTTGCCACTGACAGACTCAGATTGTTATTCTTAGTGTCGACAAAAAGGTCTGTCTCTGCTGGGATCTTTTCCGTAATGTTAAATAAAGAGAATTATCCTTTTTGTTTAACCAGGAGCCGTTTTATTGCTCTCATGAAACCCACAAAACTCCCTTTACAAAAACAGGAATTTTTATCATCCTCACCTTCATTCAAACTTGATACAAAACAAACCATTAATTCACAGGACGGTCATCAGAGAAGCAGCGAGGAGAAAGGAGCATGTAGAGCCAGAGTATTTTTCATATCCAGCTCAGTGAATCAAGGATTTGTTTTGACCAAACCAGTACTGGGGATTGTTGGGACAGTGGAAAGACGAGCCAAGACGTTTTTGATGTTTTATTTTGTTTCCGTCAAGTTTGAATGAAAAAGATGATGATAAAATTACTGACTCTGTAAAGGGAGTCTAGTGAGTTCAAGTTTAAACAATAAACCAGTTGTTTCAGGTCTTAAAATATCTATCTCTGTAGCGATCATTTCCATAATTTTTTCAGACAATTTAGTCTTCATAGTCAGACTAACTCAAACTAAGATCACTATAAATTACAATCAATCAAAATGACCAAAAATTTGTTTCCTTGTTCCAACTTCCAAAGAATGTGACAAAAGTTCAAATAATCCGTTCCTCCATTTGCTGTACTAACAAACCTCAGTCTTAACCCTCTATGGTGCACATTATGATGCCAGTGAGGGAAAAAATGTCTGGAGTGTTTTTATGTCTCAAAATAGACTAAATAAACATAATCTGAAGAATTTTTATTTTTATTTTTATTTTTGGAAGTTTTTGGGGTTCGTTGCCTGTAGGCAACATTGTACCATAATGGTGCATAAGTGAAAAAGAACGTTCCTTTTCCAATTTGAACATTGTTTATTTCATAAACATATGCAAAAATATTCAATAACATCCAGAAGTCACAATTCATTTTAAATTTTAAATTAAAAAGAATTATGAAAAGAATTTAAATATATATGTATGTATGTATGTATGTATGTATGTATGGTCATATATATGTATGTATGTATGTATGTATGTATGTATGTATGTATGTATGGTCATAAGTATGTATGTATGTATGTTCATATGTATGTATGCATGGTCATATGTATGGCCATATGTATGTATGTATGTATGTATGTATGGTTGCATGGTCATATGTATGTATGTATGCATGCTCATATGTATGTATGCTCATATATATGTATATATGTATGCTCATATGTATGTATGCTCATATGTGTGTATGTATGTATGTATGTATGTATGGTCATATGTATGTATGTATGTATGTATGGTCATATCTATGTATGCATGGTCGTATGTATGTATGTATGCTCATATGTATGTATGAATGCATGGTCATATGTATGGCCATATTTATGTATGTATGTATGTATTCTCATATGTATGTATGTATACATGGCCATATGTATGTATGTATGCTCATATGTATGTATGCATGGTCATATGTATGTCTGTCTGTATGTATGTATGTATGTATTGTCACATGTATGTATGTATGCTCATATGTATGTATGTATGTAGGTATGCATGGTCATATGTATGTATGTATGCATGGTCACATGTATGTATGTATGTATGCATGTATGGTCATATGTATGTATGTTTGTATGCATGGTCATATGTATGTATGTATGCTCATATGTATGTATGTATGTATGTATGTATGTATGTATGCTCATATGTATGTATGTATGTATGGTCATATGTATGTATGTATGTATGCATGGTCATATGTATGTATGTATATATGTATGTATGTGTGTATGTATGTATGGTCATATGTATGTATGTATGGTCATATGTATGTATGTATGTATGGTCATATGTATGTATGTATGCTCATATGTATGTATGTATGTATGGTCATATGTATGTATGTATGTATGTATGTATGTATGTATGTATGTATGTATGTATGCTCATATGTATGTATGTATGTATGCATGGTCATATGTATGTATGTATATATGTATGTATGTGTGTATGTATGTATGGTCATATGTATGTATGTATGCTCATATGTATGTATGTATGTATGGTCATATGTATGTATGTATGTATGTATGTATGTATGTATGTATGTATGTATGCTCATATGTATGTATGTATGTATGCATGGTCATATGTATGTATGTATATATGTATGTATGTGTGTATGTATGGTCATATGAATGTATGCATGGTCATATGTATGTATGCTCATATGTATGTATGTATGTATGCATGGTCATATGTATGTATGCTCATATGTATGTATGTATGTATGTAGGTATGTATGGTCATATGTATGTATGTATGTATGTGTGTATGCTCATATGTATGTATGTATGTATGTATGTATTTATGTATGTATGTATGTATATATGTATGTATGCTCATATGTATGTATGCTCGTATGTATGTATGTATGTATGTATGCTCATATGTATGTATGTATGTATGCATGGTCATATGTATGTATGTACATATATATGTATGTATGTATGTATGTATGGTCATATGTATGTATGTATGTATGTATGTATGAATGCTCATATGTATGTATGTATGTATGTATGTATGTATGCTCATATGTATGTATGTATGTATGTATGTATGTATGTATGTATGTATGTATGCTCATATGTATGTATGTATGTATGTATGTTCACATGTATGTATGCATGGTCATATGTATGGCCATGTGTATGTATGTATGTATGTCTGTATGGTTGCATGGTCATATGTATGTATGTATACATGCTCATATGTATGTATGCTCATATATATGTATGTATGTATGCTCATATGTATGTATGCTCATATGTGTGTATGTATGTATGTATGTATGGTCATATGTATGTATGTATGTATGTATGTATGGTCATATGTATGCATGCATGGTCGTATGTATGTATGTATGCTCATATGTATGTATGTATGCATGGTCATATGTATGGCCATATTTATGTATGTATGTATGTATTCTCATATGTATGTATGTATACATGTCCATATGTATGTATGTATGCATGGTCATATGTATGTATGTATGCTCATATGTATGTATGTATGTATGCATGGTCATATGTATGTATGTATATATGTATGTATGTGTGTATGTATGTATGGTCATATGAATGTATGCATGGTCATATGTATGTATGCTCATATGTATGTATGTATGTATGTACGTATGGTCATATGTATGTATGTATGTATGTATGCTCATATGTATGTATGTATGTATGTATGTATGTATGTATGTATGTATATTTGTATGTATGCTCATATGTATTTATGTATGCATGGTCACATGTATGTATGTATGTATGCATGTATGGTCATATGTATGTATGCATGTATGACCATATGTATGTATGTATGTGTGTATGTATGTATGGTCATATGTATGCATGTATGGTCATATGTATGTATGCATGTATGACCATATGTATGTATGTATGTGTGTATGTATGTATGGTCATATGTATGCATGTATGGTCATAAGTATGTATGTATGTATGTATGTATGTATGTATGTATGTATGTATGTATGCTCATATGTATGTATGTATGTATGTATGTTCACATGTATGTATGCATGGTCATATGTATGGCCATATGTATGTATGTATGTATGTATGTATGTCTGTATGGTGGCATGGTCATATGTATGTATGTATACATGCTCATATGTATGTATGCTCATATATATGTATGTATGTATGCTCATATGTATGTATGCTCATATGTGTGTATGTATGTATGTATGTATGTATGTATGTATGGTCATATGTATGTATGTATGTATGTATGGTCATATGTATGTATGCATGGTCGTATGTATGTATGTATGCTCATATGTATGTATGTATGCATGGTCATATGTATGGCCATATTTATGTATGTATGTATGTATTCTCATATGTATGTATGTATACATGGCCATATGTATGTATGTATGCTCACATGTATGTATGCATGGTCATATGTATGTCTGTATGTATGTATGTATGTATGTATGTATTGTCACAAGTATGTATGTATGCTCATATGTATATATGTATGTATGTATGCATGGTCATATGTATGTATGTATGCTCATATGTATGTATGTATGTATGCATGGTCATATGTATGTATGTATATACTGTATGTATGTATGTGTGTATGTATGTATGGTCATATGAATGTATGCATGGTCATATGTATGTATGCTCATATGTATGTATGTATGTATGTATGTATGTACGTATGGTCATATGTATGTATGTATGTATGTATGTATGTATGTATGTATGTATATTTGTATGTATGCTCATATGTATGTATGTATGCATGGTCACATGTATGTATGTATGTATGCATGTATGGTGATATGTATGTATGCATGTATGACCATATGTATGTATGTATGTGTGTATGTATGTATGGTCATATGTATGCATGTATGGTCATAAGTATGTATGTATGTATGTATGTATGTATGGTCATATGTATGTATGTATGTATGTATGCATGGTCATATGTATATATGGTCATATGTATGTATGTATGGTCATATGTATGTATGTTTGTATGCATGGTCATATGTTTGGCCATATGTTTGAATGTATGCTCACATGTATGTATGCTCATATGTATGTACATATGTATGTATGTATGTATGTATGCTCATATGTATGTATGCTCGTATGTATGTATTTATGTATGGTCACATGTATCTATGTATGCATGGTGATATGTATGCATGTATGTATGCATGTATGCTCATATGTATGTATGTATGCATGTATGTATGCATGGTCATATGTATGACCATATGTATGTATGTATGTATGTGTGTATGTATGTATGGTCATATGAATGTATGCATGGTCATATGTATGTATGGTCATATGTATGTATGTATGTATGTATGGTCATATGTATGTATGTATGTATGCATGGTCATATGTATGTATGTATATATGTATGTATGTGTGTATGTATGTATGGTCATATGAATGTATGCATGGTCATATGTATGTATGCTCATATGTATGTATGTATGTATGCATGGTCATATGTATGTATGTACATATATATGTATGTATGAATGTATGTATGTATGTATGTATGTATGTATGGTCATATTATGTATGTATGTATGTATGTATGTATGTATGTATGTATGCTCATATGTATGTATGTATGTATATATGTATGTATGTATGTATGTATGTATGTATGCTCATATATATGTATGTATGTATGTATGTATGTATGCTCATATGTATGTATGTAGCATTGGTCAAATGTATGTATGTATGTATGCATGTATGCTCATATGTATGTATGTATGTATGTATGTATGCATGGTCATATGTATGACCATATGTATGTATGTATGTGTGTATGTATGTATGGTCATATGAATGTATGCATGGTCATATGTATGTATGGTCATATGTATGTATGTATGTATGTATGTATGTATGTATGTATGTATGTATGGTCATATGTATGTATGTATGCATGGTCATATGTATATATGGTCATATGTATGTATGTATGGTCATATGTATGTATGTTTGTATGCATGGTCATATGTTTGGCCATATGTATGAATGTATGCTCATATGTATGTATGCTCATATGTATGTATGTATGCATGTATGTAAGTATGCATGGTCATATGTATGACCATATGTATGTATGTATGTGTGTATGTATGTATGGTCATATGAATGTATGCATGGTCATATGTATGTATGGTCATATGTATGTATGTATGTATGTATGGTCATATGTATGCATGTATGGTCATAAGTATGTATGTATGTATGTATGTATGGCCATATGTATGTATGTATGTATGTGTGTATGCATGGTCATATGTATGTATGGTTATATGTATGTATGTATGTATGTATGTATGCTCATATGTATGTATATATGTATGTATGTATGCTCATATGTATGTATGTATGTTTATGTATGTATGTATGTACGGTCGTATGTATGTATGTATGTATGTATTTATGTATGTATGTACGGTCATATCCCTCTATGGTACACATTATGATGCCAGTGAGGGAAATGTGTTTTTATGTCTCAAAATAGACTAAATAAACATAATCTGAAGAAATTTTCTTTTTATTTTTCCGAAGTTTTTGGGGTTCGTTACCTGTAGGCAACATTGTACCATAATGGTGCATAAGTGAAAAAGAACGTTCCTTTTCCAATTTGAACATTGTTTATTTCATAAACATATGCAAAAATATTCAATAACATCAAGAAGTCACAATTCATTTTAAATTTTAAATTAAAAAGAATTATAAAAAGAATATATACATATATATATATATATATATATATGTATGTATGTATGTATGTATGTATGTATTGTCATATATATATATGTATGTATGTATGTATGGTCATATGTATGTATGTATGTATGTATGCTCATATGTATGTATGTATGCTCATATGTATGTATGCATGCTCATATGTATGTATGCATGGTCATATGTATGTATGTATTCTCGTATGTATGTATGTATGTATGTATGTATGTATGTATGTATGTATGGTCACATGTATGTATGTATGCATGGTCATATGTATGTATGTATGCATGTATGCTCATATGTATGTATGTATGTATGTATGTATGCATGGTCATATGTATGACCATATGTATGTATGTATGTGTGTATGTATGTATGGTCATATGAATGTATGCATGGTCATATGTATGTATGTATGTATGTATGTATGGTCATATTTATACATGTATGGTCATAAGTATGTATGTATGTATGTATGTATGTATGTATGTATGGTCATATGTATGTATGTATGCATGGTCATATGTATGTATGGTCATATGTATGTATGTATGTATGTATGTATGGTCATATGTATGTATGTATGTATGTATGTATGTATGTATGCTGATATGTATGTATGTATGTATGTATGTATGTATGCTCATATGTATGTATGCATGGTCACATGTATGTATGTATGTATGTATGTATGCATGTATGGTCATATGTATGTATGTATGTATGTATGTATGGTCATATGTATGTATGTATGTATGGTCATATGCATGTATGTATGGTCATAAGTATGTATGCATGGTCATATGTATGTATGTCTGCTCATATGTATGTATGCATGGTCATATGTATGTATGTATTCTCATATGTATGTATGTATGTATGATCATATGTATGTATGTATATATGCTCATATGTATATATGTATGTATGTATGGTCACATGTATGTATATATGCATGGTCATATGTATGTATGTATGTATGCATGTATGCTCATATGTATGTATGTATGTATGTATGTATGTATTTATGTATGTATGCATGGTGATATGTATGTATGTATGTATGCATGTATGCTCATATGTATGTATGTATGCATGTATGTATGCATGGTCACATGTATGACCATATGTATGTATGTATGTATGTGTGTATGTATGTATGGTCATATGAATGTATGCATGGTCATATGTATGTATGGTCATATGTATGTATGTATGTATGTATGGTCATATGTATGTATGTATGTATGCATGGTCATATGTATGTATGTATATATGTATGTATGTGTGTATGTATGTATGGTCATATGAATGTATGCATGGTCATATGTATGTATGGTCATATGTATGTATGTATGTATGCATGGTCATATGTATGTATGTACATATATATGTATGTATGTATGTATGTATGTATGTATGTATGTATGTATGTATGTATCTATGGTCATATGTATGTATGTATGCATGGTCATATGTATGTATGGTCATATGTATGTATGTATGTATGTATGTATGGTCATATGTATGTATGTATGTATGTATGTATGTATTTATGTATGTATGTATGTATGTATATATGTATGTATGTATGCTGATATGTATGTATGTATGTATGTATGCTCATATGTATGTATGTATGCATGGTCACATGTATGTATGTATGTATGCATGTATGGTATTATGTATGTATGTATGTATGGTCATATGTATGTATGTATGTATGTATGTATGTATGGTCATATGTATGTATGTATGGTCATATGTATGTATGCATGGTCATATGTATGTATGTATGCTCATATGTATGTATGCATGGTCATATGTATGTATGTATGGTCATATGTATGTACGTATGTATGTATGTATGTATGTATGTATGATCATATGTATGTATGTATATATGCTCATATGTATATATGTATGTATGTATGGTCACATGTATGTATGTATGCATGGTCATATGTATGTATGTATGTATGCATGTATGCTCATATGTATGTATGTATGTATGTATGTATGTATGTATGTATGCATGGTCATATGTATGACCATATGTATGTATGTATGTGTATATGTATGTATGTATGATCATAAGTATGTATGTATGTATGTATGTATTGTCATATGTATGTATGTATGCATGGTCATATGTATATATGGTCATATGTATGTATGTATGTATGTATGGTCATATGTATGTATGTTTGTATGCATGGTCATATGTTTGGCCATATGTATGAATTTATGCTCATATGTATGTATGCTCATTTCAATCAGGAGAGACTAGAATAAAAGAGAAATGGTTTATTGGCACATGCATGATATATGAAACATGAACAGTCTTTGGCGGTTAGACCCCAATGAGGTGAAACAATATGTATATATAAATGGGGGTGATGAAGCTGTTGTGAAGAGAACCCCCCCGGGGTCTAGACACTGGTGGTGGTAGTGATGATGAGGTGCAAAGCAGAGACTGGTGAGGTGAAGTGGCTCTGGACTCCTGCTGCCTGGACCTGAAGGCTGGAGGAGAGGGCATCAGGGAGGATCGAGGTGAACATCTTCTGCTACCTGTGTCCAGTGACTGGAGGAGAGAGGGGTGGAGGAGGGTCGCGCGATTGACTGAATGACAACTGATGGAGCAAAGACAGAGGCGATTTAAAGATTTGGCAGCAGCAAACTGACTGGCTATCGTGACCGTGGCAAAATCTGAATGGATGGTAAAGACGAAGGTGAACGCCCACAAACAGCTGATTAGAGGGAATAGGAGGAGAGAGGCGGAGTAAAGGAAAGTTGTGAATGAAGGCAGCGTAATAGAAGGTCTTCCTGATTGAACTTACGCTGAGCTATGTATGTACGTATGTATGTATGTATGCTCATATGTATGTATGTATGTATGCTCATATGTATGTATGTATGTATTTATGCTCATATGTATGTATGTATGTATGTATGTATGTATGTATGCATGTATGGTCATATGTATGTATGTATGTATGCTCATATGTATGTATGTATGTATGTGTATGTATGTGTGTACGGTCATATGTATGTATTTATGTATGTATGTATGTATGTATGTATGGTCATATCCCTCTATGGTACACATTATGATGCCAGTGAGGGAAATGTGTTTTTATGTCTTAAAATAGACTAAATAAACATAATCTGAAGAAATTTTATTTTTATTTTTATTTTTATTTTTGGAAGTTTTTGGGGTTCGTTGCCTGTAGGCAACATTGTACCATAATGGTGCATAAGTGAAAAAGAACATTCCTTTTCCAATTTGAACATTGTTTATTTCATAAACATATGCAAAAATATTCAATAACATCAAGAAGTCACAATTCATTTTAAATTTTAAATTAAAAAGAATTATAAAAAGAATTTATATATATATATATATATATATATATATATATATATATATATATATATATATATATATATATATGTATGTATGTATGTATGTATGTATGTATGGTCATATGTATTTATGCATGGTCATATGTATGTATGTATGCTCATATGTATGTATGTATTCTCATATGTATGTATGTATGTATGTATGTATGGTCATATGTATGTATGTATGTATGTATGTATATATGCTATATATATGTATGCTCATATGTATGTATGTATGTATGTATGTATGTATGTATGTATGGTCACATGTATGTATGTATCCATGGTCATATGTATGTATGTATGTATGCATGTATGCATGTATGCATGTATGCTCATATGTATGTATGTATGTATGTATGTATGTATGTATGTATGTATGCATGGTCATATGTATGACCATATGTATGTATGTATGGTCATATGTATGCATGTATGGTCATAAGTATGTATGTATGTATGTATGTATGTATGTATGTATGTATGTATGTATGTATGGTCATATGTATGTATGTATGCATGGTCATATATATGTATGGTCATATATATGTATGTATGTATGTATGTATGTATGTATGCTCATATGTATGTATGTATGTATTTATGTATATATGTATGTATGTATGTATGTATGGTCATATGTATGTATGTATGTATGTATGGTCATATGTATGTATGTTTGTATGCATGGTCATATGTTTGGCCATATGTATCAATGTATGCTCATATGTATGTATGCTCATATGTATGTACGTATGTATGTATGTATGCTCATATGTATGTATGCTCATATGTATGTATGTATGCTCATATGTATGTATGTATGTATTTATGCTCATATGTGTGCATGTATGTATGCTCATATGTATGTATGTATGTATGCTCATATGTATGTATGTATGTATGTATGTATGTATGTATGTATGTATGTATGCATGTATGGTCATATGTATGTATGTATGTATGTATGCATGTATGGTCATATGTATGTATGTATGTACGGTCATATGTATGTATGTATGTATGTATGTTTGTGTATGTATGTATGTACGGTCATATGTATGTATGTATGTATGTATGTATGTATGTATGTATGTATGTATGTATGGTCATATCCCTCTATGGTACACATTATGATGCCAGTGAGGGAAATGTGTTTTTATGTCTCAAAATAGACAAAATAAACATAATCTGAAGAAATTTTATTTTTATTTTTATTTTTATTTTTATTTTTGGAAGTTTTTGGGGTTCGTTGCCTGTAGGCAACATTGTACCATAATGGTGCATAAGTGAAAAAGAACGTTCCTTTTCCAATTTAAACATTGTTTATTTCATAAACATATGCAAAAATATTCAATAACATCAAGAAGTCACAATTCATTTTAAATTTTAAATTTAAAAGAATTATAAAAAGAATTTATATATATATGTATATATGTATGTATGTATGTATGGTCATATATATGTATGTATGTATGTATGTATGTATGTATGCTCATATGTATGTATGCATGGTCATATGTATGTATGTATGCTCATATGTATGTATGCATGGTCATATGTATGTATGTATTCTCATATGTATGTATGTATGTATGTATGTATGTATGTATGGTCATATGTATGTATGTATATATGCTCATATGTATGTATGTATGTATGTATGGTCACATGTATGTATGTATGCATGGTCATATGTATGTATGTATGTATGCATGTATGCTCATATGTATGTGTGTATGTATGTATGGTCATATGAATGTATGCATGGTCATATGTATGTATGTATGTATGTATGGTCATATGTATGTATGTATGGTCATAAGTATGTATGTATGTATGTATGTATGTATGTATGTATGTATGTATGTCATATGTATGTGTGTATGCATGGTCATATGTATCTATGGTCATATGTATGTATGTATGTATGGTCATATGTATGTATGTTTGTATGCATGGTCATATGTTTGGCCATATGTATGAATGTATGCTCATATGTATGTATGCTCATATGTATGTATGTATGTATTTATGCTCATATGTATGTATGTATGTATGTATGTATGTATGTATGCTCGTATGTATGTATGCTCATATGTATGTATGTATGTATGTATGCATGTATGGTCATATGTATGTATGTATGTATGCATGCTCATATGTATGTATGTGTATGTATGTATGTACGGTCATATGTATGTATGTATGTATGTATGTATGTATGTATGTATGTATGTATGGTCATATCCCTCTATGGTACACATTATGATGCCAGTGAGGGAAATGTGTTTTTATGTCTCAAAATAGACTAAATAAACATAATCTGAAGAAATTTTATTTTTATTTTTATTTTTATTTTTGGAAGTTTTTGGGGTTCGTTGCCTGTAGGCAACATTGTACCATAATGGTGCATAAGTGAAAAAGAACATTCCTTTTCCAATTTGAACATTGTTTATTTCATAAACATATGCAAAAATATTCAATAACATCAAGAAGTCACAATTCATTTTAAATTTTAAATTAAAAAGAATTTTAAAAAGAATTTAAAAAGTTTCTTGGCTAAATGTTGCCTGTAGGCAACATTGTACTATTTAGGAACAACCCATTGAAATAAATGTGTAAAGTATAAAACTTTAAACTACTTAAATCAACAAAGATAACCATTACCATAACCATTTGAAAAACAAAAACAACAAATTTCAGTGTTTGGTCATCACTGCTTCATTTCAGTGCATGTTTTCTGTCAGTCCCCTGTGTCTTTCCTGACATGTGTTGCCATCACTTGTGGTGTTGCTGCTCAGTGCTTATGGAACTCTATGAAGCAGTTTTTTTCAGGAGTGAAGCACAGGCAGGTGACACATTTTGTGCACTGTGATTTCACTATACCTTTACATCCAGGGTATCTGCATCTGCCCTTTTTCTCCACCCAAATAGGCCAGTGGTCAGTGTTGTGTTTGCTATAGTGATTCCATAATGGTTCACTGTTGCAGGCAACATTGCAACTTTCCATGATGGCACGTTGTTGCCTCAGGGCAACAGCTGCATTTTAACAAGTTTCCACTATTAAATTAGTAAATAAGTTGCATGAAACTATCAAAACTTAAAGTTGACTCACCTATTAGTGTGAAGACATTTTTTTCCAGGTGGAAAAGGGACAAAAAATAACTTTTTGAGAGTCTTTTTTTTTGCAGCAAGATAGCAGAGCTGTCTCCTTAGAAAAAGCCCGCCAAGAAGGGTTTCAAAATCGCTTCCTGGAGGTCATGTGACAACTTAAAGCATTGTTAATGGTTCCCTATGGTTTTACCTCTTTTTTAAAGTATCGCATCATTTAAAGGGATGCATTGTGGAGATGTGACAGGGCAAAAATGGGTTTGTTGCCTGAGGGCAACATGGTACCATAGAGGGTTAAAGGAATAGTTCCATATTTTAGGAAATACTCTATGCTACGCTACGCTAAATGGAAACATAAATACCACTCATTTCTTATCACCAGAAAGTGTACCATGTAAGTATTTCCCAACAAGTCAAACTTTGCTTTAATGTAGAAACTTGTATCTAGTCCACTCCTCTTTTTGTTTAATAATTTACAGCTCGGGGTACCTTATGTAATACTGAGTGAACTCAGGTTCTTGTTTCCCTTTATTAAACTTTCAGTGAACCTTGATATTTAAGATGGAAAAAGCAGCCTAATGTAACTGGTGTCAGTGGGAAACTGATGTCTCGACGGACGTTTTCACGGAAATGTTTTCGAACAGCTTTCCATCTTTGTTGAGCTGCCACACATTTCATAAAAATCCCCTTTCCCCCCCCGAATCCCAGCATGAGCCTCCAAATATTACCTGGCTTCCTCCCCGACCCCTTTGAGAGTGATGGAAGACAAAATGTTCTCGCTCAGAAGGTTTCCCCTGATCTTGCAAACCTCTAAATAACTGTCAGTGCTCAAATATGCAGCAGTGGCAGCACTGTATGGCCAGAAATAATGCTGGCTTCTGGGGCAGTTTGTCACAGCGATTTTGAAGGGAAGTAGTGATGGATGTGGCGGTGGTGATAGAGAGTGGAGCACCACTTACGCTTGCCCTTGCCTTGCCTGTGACAAGCTATCTGTACAGGGGGAGGTGGGTGTTTGTGTGGACGGTGTGTGACAGACAGGGTCCAGATAGATCCTGCCTGTCAACAGTGCTGTGCCACACACAAACACATACACACACATACAGTGGAAAGGTTCCCCACAGCCATCTGTTCAACCCCCAAATACAACAAAAAACCACAAAAACCCAGCCACAGTCCATCAATCACACAGCAACAGACCAGACTCCTCTTGCATTTTATTGCTCCATCTGTTACCAGGAGTTGCTGCTCTTCACACAACCCTCCGATCTCTTTGGGCTCGGGTCAGATCTGCGTCTGATCCATCATCATCCAACCCTGCCTCAAAGGACAAACCTCCTCCCAGAGCCTCCCCACCAGCGCATGAATACGTCCAACACAAACCCAAGAACATTCATTTTGACGGGCCCTCAAATGAAAGCCCTAGTTCTCACTGAGGGCTACGCTTTTGGAGGAAAACCTCCAAAAATATACATCTGTGAGGCTTGTCGGTGCTTGAAAAACACATCTCAGAGTGAAATTTCTAAAAGGAATAAAACAGGGTGAGTGAAATGATCTTGGAATACGTCCACGCAGCCTTCCAGAGGGAAACTTATGATGCGGATGTTTATGGATTTGTGGAGGAGGGAAACGTTGATGGGCCTCTGGCAGAGGGATCCTGCTCCAGGCAGACGGATAGATCACATGACCACTTTCTTGGCCCAGACAGCTGTTGCCTCCATCTGTACCATCTATGACCTGCTGCTGTTCTCGTCCTCTGTGCTGTAGTGGGAAACTGCTCAGCACACAAACAGGGCAAAATAGTACACCTCTGGAGGAACATGGGAAACGATTTCTGACAGCACTGCTCAAAGGCATAAATAATCCCTGTGGTGTTCAGCTGTAAAGCCATCAATAAATATCAAGACCTTTTTTTATTTTTACCTCCATTACAGCTGTTTGCATGTAAGACCCACTCTGTAAGAGACATGAACCTGTGATCAGTTTATGTCTGTTGTATACCCCTGTCTCTGTTCATGGACCAACAAAGATTCATTTATTTGATATTAGTTCTGATCAGAGTTGAGTAAAGCTAGGGTTTAAATGAGTAAATCCAGATTTAAAATTAAGCAGAGCTCTACTGCACGATTAAAAATAAAATAGTAGATAGTAAGTAAAAAAAAAAGAGTTAAGAGAATTTAATCAAGATGGAAATTCTTGCTTACCCAAATTAAAACAGTGACAAAAACACATAGATTGATGAGATTGTGTGGTAGCGTGGGATCATCTGAGTTTTTTTTTTTTCACTTTAAAACAAATGCCATTGCTGATGAAAATCTATGTGACATGACTCAGACTGAAATCATGTTCATGAACAAAGTAATGCATAAACTTTTTTACTTATATTTAGTGACATACTCCGACTTCCTTCCTAACTCTGATCTATTCATCATATACAGCACATTTATAATGTTTGTTTGTTTGTTTTACTTTTTATGTAGCTTTTTGTAAACGTCATCTTGCTTTAAGAAATTATAATGGACATTTTTCTCTATTTATACACATTGTATAGATGTTCTAATTGTTCAAAAAGAAAAAAGAAAAGTATCAATCATTAGTTGCAGCCTTACTGAAATCTGAAAAATACCTCCCCCATTTTTTTTTTTTTTTTTTTTTGCAGGTGCATACAAGCCCAAGATCTCCCAGAAAGTTCAGTTCTAAATTTCTCTCATCCAATCCACAATCAAAAAAGATTTGTGGCACCACAGACCTTTTTCTCGGCAGCCATATTGTTCTGAAATAGCAGGGTAAACACAGATGTTACCAAGGATGCTAATTAAGGTTGCAGAGCCTTTTCAGTGAGCCAACATTCACAACAACAGCACCTTGACTCTGTTTGACCTGAACTGAATGGAAGCGTAACACCTGTGTTTACACCACTATATTGTGTCAAAATGGCTGCAGTGAAAAAGGTCTAAGGGTTGTATTTGGTTACCTGGGAAGAATCAAGCTAAGAAGACAAAGAAGAGAAAGGTTGCTCTTAATGTTTTAGACTTTGGGTGAACTCATTAAACCTTGACAGACTGGGTTCATGTGTCCTTGCTAATCAGGAACCAGTGAGCGGGGGACAAACGAGGGAGGGAGGCCTGTTCTGATGACGCCTGCTCCCAGGGAAGAGTCACATCTGTGTCCTCTCCTAAGGTCAGCTCTTCTTCTTCTTCTTCTTCACTCCACTGTGCGGCTGCGCTGTAACAACTGTGCTGTCTGCTCGCCGCCCAGCAAACATGAAAACACACTCTTGAGATCTGAAGGGTGCATTACAGGCAGAGGTGAGGGAGACGTCTTGACAGTGTGGTGGCAGAGACTGACAGGAGGAGGAAGAGGTTACATCTGGTAGAATGTAGATTAAAGGTGCGATAAAAAATTTACATACAGTGTCAATCTAAGGCCTTGTTCACAACAGACATTTACATTATAAAGCAGACAAAGGTGTAATTAATTATATACATGATGGCTGCATTAATCCATTTAACTTTACTGGATTTTGGACCTTGCCATTGAATATGCCTGCTCACTGACAAGGCTTACTGACACTGAAATGGTACAGAGCCATCATTAACAATATGCTTTCCTGCTTTTTTTTTTTTCAGCTTTTAGTCATTATGCGGCAAAGAGCTGGAACCAACTGCTGCGTGGTCGTAGGAAACACTGCAGCTTTTTAATCCAGACTGAAAAACCTTATTGTTGTCAAGCGCTTTTAACCCAATATTTCTAAGACACAAGACCTTATTATCATTGTGTTATTATCATTTAAATCTTTTTTAATCTGTTTATTATTTTTATTGATTTAGAATTTTTTTATTTCTATCCAGATTTGTCTTTTTATTTTGTTCTCTTTCCGTGGTGTTGTTTTTAACTTTAATCTACCTCTGTGTATTTAAAAAAAATGGTCAAGTTGCGACTAAATCCTACACACTGGTCCTTTAACATTTACTGTAAAATGGTCATTATTATCCACATGATCTAAAAGACTATACAGGACAAAATCCATTTAATTACATTGATATTCCACTGTATTGTTTATCCCTTCTTCTAAATGAAAATCGATGAGGCAATTTTTATGATGATTGGGCAAGTTTGAGACTGTAATTGGGTTACTGGTCTGTTCTGTGTGTATGTTATGTCACTGTAATGCACTAAGTAAAAAGTAGAAATAGTAACTTAAAGTTAAGGGTAGCTGCATGACCATTCATGAAAAAATGTTTCAGTAAATTAAATAAGCAGCGGATGCGGTAACAGTTTCAACTGGATGTATATTTGTATTCCTATTATTATTCTAATAATGATGAATTAACTGTTGGGTCATAGTTTATGGACACAGTGATGTGGTGGTTAAGTTGAAGTCACCATTAAAAGTCAAACTGATCATATTTTATTTATCTTTATTGTAAATACTGCACCTTGGACTGTTGTCAGAAAATGTCACTTTTATCAACAACTGCAAGTCAACTCTGTAGTGCTCTCTAGTGGCCACAAGTGAGAACTACAAACACACACACACACAGTGCTGACAATGCACTGCAGAGTCAAATATTCTAGACTACAGTATAGTAAAGTGTAATTGTTATCTATCTCATTCATTCCTACAATGTGACAGTAGACTTTACTTTGAAATACAGGCTATCTGGAGACAATACTAGCATGGTGATAGAACAATTTTTATAATTATCCCAGCTCAACAATGACTTCATTAACTTCCAGTCAAATTTAGATAAGACCTTAAAGGGACAGTTCACCCCAAAATCAAAAATCCATATTTTCCCCCTGGCCTGTACTGCTATTCATCCATACAGATTTTTTTTTTTTTTTTTTTTTTTTTTTGGTGCAAATTGCAATTTTGGAGTTATAGGCCATAGAGATGTCTGCCATTTCTCCAATGTTTTCTAGCAGAAAGAAAGTAGTTCTATAGATTCTACTGCATAAAACAGTTCCTACATGAAATTGCTCACAAGGTATGTGGATTATATGAGTAACCGGGTTATGATCTTTGTAAAGAGACACTGGTTTTGAATTTAAATATATTTTTGGTGCTTTGAACACCACAAGCTGAATGTCTTTAGTCCCAATATACTCAAGAGAATATAGACATCTCAGTGGCTGATATCTGAAACTCTTCAACTCACACCAAAAAGAAATCTAGATGGATATATAGCACTACAGGCCAGGGGAAAATGTATTTTAATATTGGGGTGAAGTGTACCTTTAAACGGTCTCAGAAAAAAATTGAAGATTTACAATTCTATGTCCTTCATATGCTGAAGACAATCATATGATATGATCAAGTAAGTGAAGTGAAGAAGTGTAAAGTGAGTTTCAAAACACAGCAAATGTAGATATTTTAACATTTATTGGTGCTTACTACAATATTTAGCCATTTTAAAAAGGGGGGGAAAGCTTGAGCAGAGACTCCAACAGAGGCACATCAGAAGATAAAAATGATCACATTGAGATTTACAGGTAACCAACCTCTGATGAGGTCAGAACATCTTCTCTTCATAGAGAAAGTGTTACTGGTGTTAATCCAGTCCTGACGAAGTCTGCGCTGCGGCTGTAAAACACACAAAACAAACTAGACCACCAAAAGATTTATCTGGTGCGTTTTCAGGCATTTTTACCCAGCAGAGAAGCTACAGTAGATTCCCCAGTGATCACTAGTGTAGCGTCCACAGTCCAGCTTTTCCAGTCCCACCAGGGCCATGTGGTCAGGAGCCAGGCGGGGGACGCCGTCCTTGCTAGCCGGGCGGAAGTATACCCGGTCGAAGCGGCAGCGGCTGACATAAGGAACAGTCTTGTTGGTGTTGGCTCTGGTGTCCCATGTGTAGCGACAGTGCTCCTGCTTTCCCAGTCTCTCCCACACGTCACAGACACTGGGGGGCAGACCCACTTTGGCCACCTGAGGTGGATCCCGGAGCAAAAATTAATAAAGAGGAACAATGTGTGATTACATGTGTGGGGGGAGAAACAAAGAAGAATAAACATGTTATTACCTATGGAAGCTCATTTCTGCCAATACGATGAAAAACAAGATCCTAAAAGTCATTATAAGGAGAAACTTTCTCAAAGTAATGACGTAATATCTTAAAATAATGAGCAAAATTCATTATACTGAGAAAGTTTCTCATTTTAATGTCTTACAGCATCTTTTAACCTTCACACTGACGGAAATTTGAGTCATATATTTTTCAAGTCGCACGTGATACAAATGACTCGCCTCAGGGTCTCTCAGGTTCGTGTCCCCTCCAAACAGGACGGTGACATCGTCCGGTGCCTCTCTCATCCTCTGCATCACCACTCGCAGCTGTTTCATCCGCTCCTCTGCGTGGCCTTTACAGCTCTCCAAGTGGGACGTCATCAGACACAATCTCTGGCCTTTGAAATCCACCTGATTTCAAAATAAAAAAAAAAAACAACAAAAAAAACAATGACAAATTTTGTATCATCTAAGATGAAAAGATTTTAAGCACATGACATCAAGTATTTGTGTGTGCATGAACCTGAGTTACAAGCAGATTCCTCATCATTTGAGTGGTGGGGAAAGTTACTATCTCGCTCTCCAGGAATTTGACTCGTGACTTCTTCAGCATCATTCCAGTGAAGTAACCCTCTTCACCACCTGCTCAGCACACGTTAAGAAGAGGGACAGAATAAAACAGGGGCTCCCAAATTTTTTCAGCTTGACATCAAAAGAGAAATTTGGTGTCTCTCCAGGACCCAAACTTACAAAAATACATCATGACATACCATAACATTTATAAACTACTGATAAAGAACGCAATAATTAATGAATTTTAAATGTATATGAAAAGTATTTAATTAAAAAAGTACATCACAGCAATAATCAAATTTGCTGAGTGTAATGTAATGTGTAATAACCTATTTTAGGTTGCAAACCTGAGTTTGGGAAACTCTGGCACAGTTCATCCCATATAATAGTTATAGTTATGGAAAGTTATTAAGTTATATTGTATTTAGCACAACATACTGTGCACCATCAAAGACAAAAGCACCTACATCATAGATCTTTTACACAGCAGGCATTCTGATTCTGGCTCTGTTGTGTTCAACTGCGAGCCATGACAATGTGACAGTGAGCCAACATGCACAAAACCAGGACCGTTAAACTGAAGCAGCTAAATGGAATTCATCCATTCATGTTATTATTTACACCTGTGCTTCTCCTACTGTGACATGTCAGAAAGTATTGTGAGAAAAATACCTACTGAACACACTGTACCTTCAATGATTAGGTAGCTGGCAGCCCGTTTCTTCAAGTACTGGATGTAAGATGGAATGAGCTCCTGTAGGAACACCACGTCCGGAGTGTATCTACACGAGGAGAGGATTCATTTTTTAAATATCATGTGCCTCCCATCTGAAGATAAAATATCAAGTGATGCCAACACGCAGAGTGACAGTGTACAAACACAGGCTTACAAGACCACGAAGGAGCACAGGCCTCTGGCACGTTCTGCAAGGTTGTCTGTATCAAGTCCATCCACATTCCAGGAGATCAGTGACAGTTTATCGTCATCTTCTTCTGAGGGTTTGTGTGCTGATGCTGGACTGCCTTCAGTCAGATCTATACTGGAAAATTTTCAGAGACTGTTAATTAATTTAGAGTTGTTAAAAGTAGTCTATAACAGGAATAGTCATGGGTGAATCTCATCAAATACTAATGTTAATGTTGACTTACCATTCTGCTGGAGGCTTTTCCTCAACCTTCTGCTTCTTTGTTTTGGGGGCAGCGGTCTCTTCCTCTAGAAAGTCAACTTCAAATACTCTTTCCATGTCAGCCTCAAAGAATGAGTTCAAAGCTCTCTGAAAGACAAGTGATGGGTGAGGTAAATCAGAGCTAATTGCCTGCGGATGTTTATGAAATCCATAACAGATTTGTGTGTTGGTATGATTGCTGTTAGCATAGTAATCACACTAACTGATTAGCACTTTTTAGCACTGAAGGCTGACCTAATCAATAAGCTGCAGCAGTGTAGAATTTAAGAAAACAGAAATTCACTATTGTCCATCAGCTGTAGCATTTGTATCCAGCTGCAACAGCAAGTTAGCTCATTAGCTAACTTACTGTTGCACAGCTGAGAGAGGCCTCAGTTGGTGGAGCTACTGTACCTCCATCTGCCACTCATTTTCAGCTAGGTAGCACTGAGCCACAGCACTGTCAGTTCCCGCTATCGCAGCAAATTCATCGCATAGACGAGTTCTGGTTTCTTCCACATTAGAAACTGACGGTTTGTCCGAGTCAGAGTTAGACGCAGAAGCCATCTTTTTTTGGCACTCGTTCTTCTCAACTAGCTAGATACACAGGAAAAGTTGTGCTGAATACAAATATTATTCCATGATCCCTTTTCTCTGCAAGTTAACTCAGGTGTACCAATGAAAGTCTTCCGACAAATCCCAGGCAACGCAGTTAACTGGTTGTGTGATGGAAATCTAGAAGGGAACCCTTAGTTTGCGAATCTCTCGCGAGATCTGTACGCTCTGTTTCTTCATTCTGCACATTGAATAAATTAATTGTTTTACGGTGTGAAATGCCAATAATAACAATAATATCTGGATATGTTTAGGTACGGAAAACATTTGGTTAGGTTTAGGAAGGGCTTGGATTAAAATGACCACTCTCGCGAGATCTTTCGCGGGTCTACGGTTCCCTTCGAGGCACGCTCTAATAAAAATAATAATAATAATACATTTTAAATGGTCAAAATGAACAACTCTGAATTACACTTACAGTTACTATTGAATATCACCACAGACTGTTATTATTATGATGCGGTTTGTTTATTTATTTATTTATTTTTGACAACAAATCTAGCAGACACGCTAGCAATCTAAGTTAGCTAGCAACGTATGCAGCACGGATGATTTATCGTGCGCAAACGTTTCCGGTACGAAGTAAACAGAAGTTTGACTTTGGCCACATTCGTAAGCGTTAAATATGGTTTCGCTCTCTTTAAATTCCATAAAACAAATAATGAGAGCAATGGTAGACAATCCAGGTTTCGACAGAGTCCTGAGCAAGGTAAACATACACAAACGGCGACATTTCTTAACCGCTTATATAAGATATATGCGTGAATGAGAACACCGCAGCTCAGCTTGCGCCGACTGCATTATGGCACTCAATGCACTGTCACAGACATTATGTGTTTTCCTCAGGTGGACGTGTTGTCTGCCAGCCCAGGTAAGGTGGTGTGTGAGATGCGGGTAGAAGAAGAGCACACCAACCGCGGAGGGACGCTGCACGGCGGCCTCACAGCCACCCTGGTCGATGTCATCTCCACCATGGCTATCATGTACTCAGAGAGAGGAGCGCCGGGTGTCAGTGTGGATATGAACATCACGTGAGTCCATTCAAAAACCTCAGCTGTATTCACCACTGATCCCTAAAAACCCTGTCATCACCTGTAGTCTAACATGTGAAATTTCAATGGACATCTGAGCTCTAAAATGGACAGACTGCAGTGGTTGTAGGGCTCATAACTTAATAAATAATGCCCTGTTTTGTGAAATGTGTAGGTTGAACCTTCATATATTGCTAAAACATGGACATGAGACTTACAGCAACCACTTTGAAGATAAATTTCCCTCATCCTTTAATTTCTTTCCTCAAAATTACTCGTATAATATGAATTTAAGTTTTTAAAAGGCATAAATCAGTATAATTAAGGTTCATGAAGGGTTAATATTTTACAGCTTTCTAATACATTAAGCCATGGTTGTAGCTAGGCTTTTTGAAATACTGATGTCACCAATAAAACAATCTCTAAAATATTTGTAGATTTTGAATTTTTCAGTCAGTTTTTGCTGTCATGTTTTCTGTAAATTCGATTAAACTGTTTTTGTTGACTTAGGTGTAATCAAATGCAGGGTGCAAAACTTACTTTTTTTGTCCATCAGTCAAATGGCAAGCAAACATTCAGATTTTACCAACTGAAAGATCATTGTTTCTTGGGCTGGTAAGTGAAGTAAATACCAGCACTTGGTTGGGGACTGGTGCTGATTTTATGCCCAGGTCAAATGTGATCATACTGAGTCTAAACTTACTTAAAAACAATATAAAATACTGTAACATGTACGGTTTTAGTTGTCAAATGTAAACTCACCCAATGACTTAATCCTCTTAATGTCCAAGATATAAATACAGAGGAAATATGATCCTCTCTATCCTCAGCTGTTACATGCAGCTCTGATTTTAGGTCTGGAAATATATAAAGTTTCATCACCATAGGACCCATGAAAATATGTGGGAATTGGCTTGTCTTAAAATAAAATTAAAGTCACACTACTGTATCCCCATTTATTCCCACTGAGAATGACCTTGACCTTCAGTGTGTTAACCAGGTCAGATTAAAGTTTAACTTCAAATGTCTGGAAACAAACATCAATGTCTTACAGGTACATGAACGCTGCGAAGTTGGGAGAGGACGTCCTCATTACTGCCCAGGTCCTGAAGCAAGGACGGACGCTGGCGTTTGCCACCGTAGACCTCACCAGCAAGGTCACAGGGAAGCTCATAGCACAAGGAAGACACACCAAACACCTCGGCAGCAGCTAGACTGTCACCATTCTGTGCCTGTCTGTAAATGACATATCATGTAACTATACTGTCTGTTAAAGCAACTGACAAATTAAGATGTAAACTAACCTCTGCCTGTAAATAGTTTGTAAAACCAGTGACTATGAACAAAACATGTAGTTAACAGTGGTACAAATCGTTCCTACAGCTGGTTACTTTGAGTGATGTTGTTGCCACTGTTGCATATTTGTCATCAACACTCCTGTATCAGCTGTATTATTTCATGCACATGCAATAAAACAAATGGACAAGAGTTATGCTTTCAGAATTTGCACTGTATTGGGATATGCTCAGCAGTATTGATTTGAGAATCAACAGAAAAAACCCAGAAGTTACACGCCTTACACCCTTTCAACTGAACACACTGAATCAACAAGGAGTAAAATTATATGTACTTCATATTATTCTTTGACAAAAAAAGCCTGCAAAACCCAATTTTAATTTGATGAGCATGGCAGCAAATTATCTTAATTTTAGTAGGTCAAATTTAACAAAAAAAAAAAAATCAGTTAGCTTTCAGCAACGTTTGTTAGGTGTGTTAAACATTTAAGTATGTCACCATTTTCAGTTTCTCACCAACCCACATCCCAAATAAAACAAAACATAAAACATCAGATTTCAGTAGCTTAAATGAACGGTGCATGAACGGCTTGAACGGTGACCATGACCTTCAACATCTAACCAACATGTCTCAACTTTGTGTACAATGCCTTTCAAGTCACTCGCGATTTTAGCAAAGGCCTGCCTAGCATGTTTCAGAGGAAAGCAAATGACACCAAAACATTTTTTAAAAAGTCCAGCAAAAAAACTAAGGCGGTTTATAAGAAGCAATACCTACACCATATGATTTGACAAATATTGTTCATCTTGTTTTCTTTGCTTATACAGGTGTTTTAACGCCTATTCACACCTGTCCCTTGGTCAAAAGATTGTGTAAAGTTGTTCTAGAAACCCCTTTGACATTACAAACAAGCTTTAACAATCCTTTCTTATGACAACAAGGATATAAAAACACGTCCATCTGAGAACCACCGTGAAGACCTGTGTACTGTTTGTTCCTGTTTTTGATGCAACATAAAGAGTTCCTTCAATGACCGGTGCTGCTGACAGTGCGGCTCCAAGAGAACAACCAACCACTCAAAATCAATGTTCGTGCAGGTTCAAATAAACAAAACTGGATGAGTGAGTAAGAAGGGAATGAAGAGGGAGTGAAATAAAAAAACGGGGGGAACCAATCCAAAAATGGCAGAGAGAAGAGGAGGAACATTGGGAGCGTGAGGGGGGGAAAAACAAGGATGGGAACTGAATCAACTTCAGGTCAGGGAGGGGAAAACGAGTAGGTAACAAAAAAAGGGAGAGATCCAAGCACAAGTTCAAATCTTTTAAAAGGAAATGGGTGGAGATGAGTACATCAATTTGCTTCTGAAGGCTTAGGCAGGAGGGAGGGGAAGGGCTTTCCCTATGTGGCTGAGTGGAGCAGGAAGCCTCAATCAGGCATGTATGGGCGGAGGTGATCCTCGATGTCTCCCACACCCCAGCAGGTCAGCTGGTCCTGGGGCAAGTAAAGGCAGAGGCTGCACAACTTGAAAACTGTGGCCTTGGTTTTAGGAGTCTGCAGGAAAGACGGACACAGAGCGTTTGTAGTGAGGTGTTTCAAGAGGCTGTCTGAGGTTTCGGTGACATGATTTCAGGATTACTGACTCACCTGTAAGTGGTGTCTATCCATGAAGAGAAATACAGACTGACTTGGGTTGTTCATCACCATTCCAGCCTTGTCTTTACGACCCAAAGCATGCAAGCACTGCTTCTCGTAGTCTCCATGATGAAATTCAAACTTGGCCTGGAAATCAAAGGATTGACTTTTGAGCTAAGAAGTACATTTTGTTACACCCAGATGTATCAAATTAAATTCATTACTCAAAAATGTGCACCAAAGGTTATTTCCAGTTTAAAATAAAGAAGTTTTTAGCCTTTTTGAGTTTTATTGGTCAAACATGACATTTGAAGATATTACTTTGGACTCTAAGTGGGGCTGCAACTTATGATTATTTTCAATGTCAATTAATCTACCTATTATTTTCACAATTATTTGTTTCTATTATAAAATGTGAAAAATGTGAAAAATGCTCATCTCACAATTTCCCTGACCCCAAAGTGACTTTTCCCAACTGACAGTCCAAAATCCAAAGACTCTTCACTTGTTATCATAAGCAGTGTTTCCCCTAGAAATTTTTTTCAGGCCAGTGGTTCACAGTAAAAAAAAAAAAAATCCCTAAACAGACGAGGCACGTGCAATGGCATATTGACACGGTCTACCATTTATATTTGTATTCAAATTTTTGTTTGCTTTACATATTCAAGATTTCAAAGTCATCACAAGGACAGGATGACTATATAAGCGGCATTTATTGCATTAAAAGCAAGCTGTGTCATCTGTGACCTTTGCAAAACATTAGCACATCATGAATACAGGGTGTATGATTCATTGCTGCACTTCCTTGGCTTGGAGAAGAATTTCATTGAGGCACAATCAGAGATGAAGGAAACATGCTAAGCTGAAATACTCGCTTCTCTGACATCAATGCTGCAGCCATGGCATTCTCCTTTGAAATTTATATTCCAGACTGGAATGACTGTTTGTTTGCCTGTTTCAACTTAATTAGAGTTCAAATTAAAGCTGAGTGGCCGTTGAATGAGTGCTTGTTTGAGTCACAAGAAAATATAATAATCTTGCAGAAGGAGCAGATGTTAATAACAGTTAAATTGAGTTTTATGTTAATAGAGTCTGGCGGGCAGTGAGACAGGCAATCACTGCACACAAGGTCCAGACTGTGAATTTTCAGAGCTGCTGGTTTCAGGATAACAGACTTAGCTTTACATTGACAGACAATGGACAGTTATAAACAGCTGTATAAATTACAGCCAAGGACTTGTATTTGCTTTTTACTGTCAACTTCAGATGTTGCGTGTGTGCTGCACATCCACAGTGCTCCTACCATCTGTAGCTCCAATTTGCTATTCGGACTACTGTACCCATTTTTGCATGCACAATCACTACATATTGCTCCTTTAATATATTTGGGTATCCCTCCTCTTCGTCAGAGCTTTCACTCTTTTTAGGCAACCTGTATCTCATACGCTTGGCTCCTCAGTAATTTAAAGGAACCCTGACAGCAGTAGCACTTGCATCCAGCATGTTCCCAAACAATGACAGAAAGGCTGACATACTTTTTGGAACATTGCTGCACAGAGGATTTCTGAATGAACAGCTATTTGATGTTTTTGTCATTGAAAAAAACAAACAAACACTTTTCTTTGGCCTGGTAATAGTTCCCATTGGTCTGCACAATTATAGGAAAGACACTGACAAATTACAAAGCAAATCAGAAAATCCTTACAATTAAGGAGCTAAACAAGCAAATGTTTGATATTTGTGCTCGAAAAATTACTGAAACAACTAATTATCAACATAGTTGGAGACTAATTTTCTTTCAAACAGCTAACTAATTAATTGTTATAGTAGTATAGTTAAGACTATTTTCTGACATTTTTTTATTAACTTAACAAAATTAATCTAGACACTAATTGGCACCTTAATCATTAAGGAAAATAATTGATATTTCCAGCCCCAATTAGAATCAAACTAACAACAGGCGTCAAACAATTATAGGTCAAGCAATCTGACAAGATGCTACGTTTCTGACCTGAACAGGCCTAAAGGGTTCATCATCGGCCCCCTTCCATCTGGAGAACAACAGACAGACAATCTTCTCAATATCATTTCGTGGCCAAAGGATGAAGTCCATCTCTTGTGTGCAGCCTATCACATCCTATGGCAACACGAGAAGGAAGAAAAATGCAGTAATAAGAAACACAATAGTAAATGCACTGTGTTCTTCAAGCTACCCCCTCCTGAAATGGTGCACTGACTTACCCTTCGCATTGACTGGTATCGGGGGGCGTGTAGTTGCACCACATCTTTTTGCAGGAGTTCTATCGAACTCTCGAGAGAGTAGCTGGAATCCCGCACACCTCTTAGGATGTTTTCTTCGTAATTGTTGGTCATCACTGGCACCACTTCAGCTACCTCAAAAAGTGCAGACTTCTTCTTCTGTAATAACATAAAAACAGATACAAACATATATTTCAGTCATCCATCTGCCTTGGTTATCTTGTAAGAAACAAGTCTGAACTGAACATTTAAGGGACAGCTCACCCCAAGATCAAAAATACACATTTTTTTTGCCTGGCCTGTAGTGCTATGTAACCACCTAGATGGTTTGATGCAAGTAGACAAATTCTGAATATATCAGCTGCTCAAAGCACCAAAAAATAAATAAATAAATAAAAATACATATTAGAAATTCAACAGCAATGTCCCTTTCCAGATATCATGACCCTGTTACTCAATATAATCCACATAGCTTGTTGTGAGCAGTTTCATGTAGGAACTACTTTATTTCTAGATTCTACAGCAGAAAGAAAGCAGCTCCTACACGACACTGCTACCAACAATGTCTGTGGATTATCTTGAATAACTGGGTCATAATTTCTAGTTTTGATTTTGGGGTGAAATGTCCTTTTAAATGTGTAACAAGCAAATATTACAGATATGTTTTCAGATTGTGTCAAGAATAACTGTATTCTTCCATTTCACTGACAAACCTTTTCTTTGAAAACGAAGGCTATATAAATCTTGAAGTCAAACTGATCAGCCAAAGATTCCCTTTTCTTCCGAAGTTGAGCTCGAAGTCGATTTCTTGTCTGATTTCTTCGCGAAGTTGGGTCCCCCATGGTTAGATTTTGATGGTAGTGTCTTCCTCTCTTGTGCAGAATACTTTTGGCTTACACTCTCTACTTTTTGTATTTATTATACGTCGGATAAAGGATGGAGCTAGCTACCCTTTGCAGAAACAACGCATCAAACAACAACTCTAGGCTAGATCTGTGAATTACCCACTATCTACCAACTGAAAAAGGTCAACAAATCAGAAACAAAACTAAGTCATTTTTATTTATTTTTTGTAGACGGGCAGTGTTGACGAGGGGAATGATCCACAAGCTAAGACTACATCTCCTTGGTGCTTGTTCAGAAATCCATGTTTTAAGACTTTTAAGCCAAATTTTCTTTTTTTTTTTTCAACCTGCCATCGATTTACAACAGAGATTTAAATTAAAAGAGCAACTCAAATTTGACTAACTTTTCTTCTGTGTGTTACTGAAATCAACAGAAACGGCTGCTACTGTAAAAACCCATCCCGGCAATATAATTTTTGCTAGTGAAATTGAGGAGTACAGAGACTAGCAAGCAGACACATATTCTATTGTTTGGGTCATTTCAAAGTCCCTCATCCATGGCTGTCGTTTTGAGTGTGTTTCTCTGCAGAGACTGCGTTATGTGTGTGTTACAGACGGATTGGGGATACAGACGAACATGGCAGGTAAATACAGATGCCAGGAGATATTGGCACCACTGCGAAAGTACCTTGACATTTCCTTGACTATTACTGCCTCTCATTTGGCCCACGGCCTGCGCTGCTGCCACTGCTGATAGTCATGATGTGGGCGTATTTTTAGCACACTAGCTAAGGTGAGCTAGCAAGCTAATCTAGGCTTTCACTTCCAACACTAACTAGTAGTGAACCAACGATAAAGCTACATCTTATCTTCTGACTGATTGGCTTGATTGAGGCCTATGTGTGGCTGGCTAGCTAGCGTACAGTCATCTTTCCACGCGTTTACATTTTCTCGTCTGGTTCAATGTGGCTGCCAGTGCTGTGAGAGTCAAAAGACCTGCAGGGTTGACTGACTAGCTGGTTTTGCTTGTGCTCAGCATTTTTTAGCTCGGTGTAATTCGCTTCAGTCGTGCCTTATCAACGGCTACATCGACAAAAAATCAGCCAGGGAATCAAGAGCCAACCGACGACAGACACGCTGAATGGCGGAGTAAACGTTAGCTAAACAAAATCTTCCCCTTCACGCGTCTGAAGTTTCGAGGTGTTTGCTGCTGCTGTTTTCTTTCTCTTCTTTTCTTCAGTCGTCACAACCTCCGACTCGCCCTGCTGCATGCCATGTCAAGATAAATCGACAATCCAGCTGAAGTCCTCCGTTCTTTCAGTCGACATGTGGCGTGTTCTGTCTCCCGGCGGGCCCATCGTTAACGGTGTGTCGTCCAACGTTTTTCCGTTCGCTTTCTTTGTGTGTTTTTTTTGGGCAGCTAATAATGGCACAGACCTGCTCGTCGAACCACAGCCTCCCCAAAATGGCTGCACCGTCAACTACAAAGATGTGACGTGTGTTGACATGTGACCGCACGAGGAAAAAAAACAACAGGACGAAAAAAAAAAAAATCTCGTGAGCGAGCGTGTTGCGTTTAGAAAGGAACCCTTGATTTGCGAAACACTCGCGAGATTTTTACGCGTTGTTTATTCATAAACCTTTTTCACTGCCGCCATACTGATATAAAACAGTACTAATTGTAACTAAAGTCCCACAAGAATTTTTTTATGAATTTTCATTTCAGAGCTGGCCACAATCTAAAGAAATAGTGTTGCACCAAATAAATGTGATGTTGATAAAAACTGGCTTACTTGTGGAGGAAGAAAAGTAGGATTTTCTGATAAATAATTTGATTGTGTTAGGTAAGTACTTTATTCACAGATGTAAATATTTAAGAGTCAAGCTGCCAACTCAAATATGTATTCTGGAATAATGATACATGCCGTAAATGTACATGAATATTTTTCTGCAATAACAAAACTAAAGCCTTTCCAATGAGCGAATTTAAACAATAGCAGCATCCTGACCTTGACCTGAATGGAACACAACCTGAATTAGTATAATCAGTAACACCTGTATTCACCCTAAAATTGTATGTGAAAATGGCTGCTGTGAAAAGGGTCTATTGTGATGTTGCACAAACTGTATATTGAAACAACAGAACATTTACCTTTGTAAAATGAACAAAAATGATAAGATGCATGTATTCTTCTTGTTCTGTAATGAAACACCACATAGTATTCATATTGGCTCATGGTTAAACGTACACACCATATCATGGATACTCATAACCAACATATGTATACATGCATATACGTGCCCATATGCAAACATAATCCGGTATATACATATAATAGGCATACATACACATTTATTTAATGTGTGTGTCTGTTGAGGTTCAGGCCCTATAAAAGGATGAAGGTGAAGTTTTGTAGGTGGGACTCTGTATGGAATTAGACACGTGTTGTATACTTAATAATGTTTCAAAAGTTTGTAGCAATGAGATCCCTGAAAACATAACTGAATTTCATTCCAATTTAAAAGGAACTGTGCCATTACTTCTCGTCGCTGAAATTAATGGAGAAGAAGAATGTTTTGAAACTCTGTGACTGAAAAGACAAACTTCTAAGTATAATCTGCAGCATTTTCCTAAAAATGAACAATGTATAGACTCATATTGCAAAAATCCCTTTCAGTTGTCACTTATGACAGTAGAAGTGTGTGGTTGTGGCTTTATCTGCTGTATCTGTGACCCTGCTCTTTGCCTGTATTTGTTGTTAATTTATAGTATTTCCTCTTATTATCCCTCTTCTATTTTATATGTGTGTTATAAGTGTTTCACACGGTTCCATGCCACATTTGAATGTAATGTATCTTCATTATGTGACAATACTTTGGTTAAGATCTGGTTCTGTTTTGCGTCTGGTTAGGGTAAAAGCAGGGTCTGGGTTTAAATGGTCACTTTCGCGAGATCTTCTGCGGGTCTGGGGTTCCCATCTAGGCATGAGCCGTGAGTGGCGCCTTTACCACGTGACTCGGTGGGCGTATTTAAGCTCCTGGCGCGAGATCCTCGGAAAAGAGAAAGGGCAGTCTTTACAGCGTGGTGTGGCTCATCAACAGTAAGTCTGTTTAATGTTTCTCCGATTAAATGTGTGTTTTAATTGATTTTCCACATCTGCTGCTCATTTAGTATTGCTGACGGCAGTGAGCGTTGTCCGTGAGCGCTTATAATGGTTTATTTTGTTGACGTTAGCCGACTCAGGTCGCCTTTTGTACCGCAACGTTTCCTACACAGGTGACGACACATCTAGTTAACGTTAAGCTTGTTTTCTTGTTTTTTTAACAAGCTAAGTAAGACGTGTTGTTCCTGTTGGTTAATGTTGTCGCGTGTAAAATCGATCATTATCAAAATTCTGTCTGATAAACTAGCTTACATTTACAGTTTATCGCAAGTGTATGTCACTAGCTGTTCACTTTAATATGTACTGACGTTATGTTAATTATTTTCCCATCAGGTCGGTCTTGAAAGAAAATGAGTTTCGGTGGAAAGTTAAAACACAGCCGCCAAATGTCTAATGAGAATATTAAGGTGAGTAATTTGTTTATTCCATCGGATTAGTGTCGTCCAATATTTTTGTAGCTCAACAGTTAACTAATGTTCAAGTTTAGGGCTCAGGTTCAACGGATAATGTACAAATAAGATATTATCACGATATCTTGCCATTGTTGAGGACAATATGTCACACGTGCTACTTAATCAAAGTTGATTAGATCTTATTATTTGAAGGTGACATGAGAAGGACAGAGGAAATGTCTGAGGGGGATTTTTTTTTCTGACTCAGTATTGGGATGCACGTTATGGTTGAAAATTTTTAATTATTTTTACGTGTCGCAATATTGATTGGTGATAAGTGGGCATTATTTTTGCATCAGTTTTCATTTACACCTAAAACTAATCAATCAACTCATCAAAAATGTGGCTTCTGCTGTTGGGATCTTACACTTGGGCATATTATTAAATATCATTTGATTGTGCAGCATTACTCAGTAAATGGTGACCCTAACTTGCTCTTAAGACTTCAAAACCAATTTCTACTGATGTCAGAAATGAGAGCGTAAAGTTTCATCCTGAAGGTTTTAAATGCAGGCACAGCAAAGTGCCATCATTTGAATATCAAACTCTAAAATGGTAGCCTTTTGACCTGTTAGTTTAAGCACAGGTATAAAAAGGGCTAAATGGTGACAGAATTAAATTTTGCTGGAGTAGAATAGGTCAAATCTCCAGGCCAAAATCTCAGCTCTGGGGAAAACCTATCTGAGCAGATCTCTTAAATGACTTCAGCAATGCGAGACCAATCTGTCGGTTGTATTGCCTGAGAAACAGTTTAATCATTATTTTTGACTGTTCCTTACATAAATGAACCTGCTATGACATCATACCAATTAGAGCTGAACCAGAGTCGATTCATCAAGTAGTCAATCTTAAGAAAAATTGGTTGCAGTTATTTTATTGATTTTTTTTTATTTTTTCATTTATTTAAAAAAAAAAAAAAAATCAAACATTTGCTGGTTCCAGTATCTTAAATGAAAGGATCTGCTAGTCTTCTTTCTCTGATATGATGGTAAATGAAGAGTCTTTGGGTTTTGGATTGCTGGCTGGACAAAAGAAGCTATTTGAAGATGTCACTGTATGCTTGGAAATTGTGACAAGTGTTTTTTAAAAACATTTTATCTTAAGCAACCAATTGTGGAAAAAAATTAATTGGCAGATTAATCCAATGAAAATAATTTGGTGCAGCCCTAGATCAATGTGATGTCTTTTGAGGTGTATTAATGTTACACTGCACAGTAAGCATTAGAGAGCTCACTTTGTTTAGATTGCAGGATTTAAGTGTTTTGATTGAAACTACTAGGTAGTTTCACTGTGGCCCTACAGCTCAAAATCACAAACATCAGTTTTTATAGGCATAAAACGGCATTGTGAAGCTGTGGCCAAACATTAACAAGCTGAGCTTGTTGGCTGCTCTGTAATGAGCCCTGAGGAGAAACTTTCCCACGGCCTGTTCCCACACCTGTAGGCCTGTTGCACATGGCAGCAGTGTTGTTGAACTGCTTCACTTATGCCTTCTCCCATGGTGACAGTGTAACTAAAGTAAAGCGTGCAAAGTGATGCTAAGCCCCAATGAATAGAGGCTTTGAAACTGAGAACACAGGTCATGTTGGTTTCCCATGTGACTCGATCTTGAGCTTCTCAAGATCCCACCTGGGAAGGGGTTGGGATATAGCCTTTGTTTACTAGTCTGTGATTTGTGATCTACTCTACTATAAGTTAATGCTCTGGTTTTTGTCATCCAGAGTTTTTTCACACCATCTCAAAAGACAATGGGAACTCCCAGGCAAACCCTGCAAGTCCTCCAACTCTCAGCAGTCAACAAAGATTTGGGGCGGTCAGCTCAGGTATGCAGTGGCTTGCTCTTGGTCTATTCATTTTCAAACATTAGATCAAAACTTTGTAATTTTTTTTTTCCCTCAACAGAACAAGCAACCTCTAGCTTTCTTTCATATTTTGAAAGAAAACTGCCTCTAAATAAATTTTCTCTCTTTAGACAAGTAAAGTCATTCCCAAACGGAAACAGTGGGGCGCAGAACAGACTAGAGGTCCAAAGAGGGTGAAGGTAGAAGTGAAATCCACACAAACAGAAGAAACTGAGGTTTTAACGGATGGCGTGTCCACTGAAGCCTATGAACTTATGGTGAAAGGTATGTAGCGATTCCTGCTCAATGCACTTAAGAACTGTAGAATCCCACAAATAAATTTTATCTTGACCTTAAATGAATATTGCTGTTTTAGAAACGCCTCCTTCTGCTTACTGGAAAGAGGTGGCCGAGGAGCGTCGGAAGGCCTTGTACAATGTTCTACAGGAGAACGAGAAGGTGAGTTAATCGCTAAGAGATGGCTAATGTTTAGCCGTCAATTGGGCTGTTCCCACGCTCCCACTGACTTAAGTTGACCTTTGTTGGCGCTGATCCAGCTGGCACTGGATTTTGATGTAACTCTGCACCTAAATACACTCATTGAATAAGTTTATTTGCCTTTTTGAAAGCGATTCTAATAATGAAACCTGTACACTCATTTGGAATGGATTATTGTGAGCTCGGAAAGTTCAGCCTGATATCCAGTTTCCAGCGAGGTTTTTTTTGGTGTGTGATTTAGTCAGGGATTTATTGAAGCGTGGTCCTGTTTGCTCATTGTGCAATGGTTCTGCTGTTGAGTTTCCCTTTTCAAGCTTGGTGTCCATCATGCTTAATGAAATGTTTTTTTAAACAGTTGCACAAAGACATTGAGGCCAAAGATGAACGGATATCTAAGCTGAAGTGTGAAAATGAAGAGCTCCAGGAACTGGCACAACACGTACAGTACATGGCTGATATGATTGAGGTAGGCACACTGATGTAATGAGTCTGATATTTTGTGCATGCAGTAACTTAATTTTAGTTAAAAGCTGGCCCTATGAAGGGGTTTCTACAGACCCTTAAGGCTAAAATCAAATCATCTGAGTTTTAGGCTAAATGTTTGAGAAGTTTGGAAGAATGGTTACCATTTTTAAAAAGTTGCATTAACTTGCTTTTTAAGTGTTTTTTTTTTTTTTTTTGGGAGGGGGGGGGGGGGAGTGTAAACAAAACATGGAGGCACTCTGCTCCAACTATGTTAACTGCAACTTTTATGAAGGAATCTAGAAACATGGTTTAAAACAGTTCATCTATGCATTTATGACATTGTTAAAAATTTCACTAGTAGATGACCTGGTTTGAATTCAAGGCGTGCTGTATTAATTTCCATGCATGTTTTCTTGAGCTTAATTCTCTCACTAGAGTGCATAAATGTTCAGTTAGGTGAGCACCATCACGAGGACTAATGTAATTAAACTTGAAATGGAAACATAGCTGTCTCCTGGTACTTTTGTGTAAACCTGATGTGCTGTATTGTGTGTTTTAGAGACTGACTGGGAAGAGCCCAGACAATCTGGAGCAACTGAGGGACATGGCTCTTGATGTGGACGAGGGTGAATGTGACGATGGTGAAGTAGCAGATCAGTGTGAGGAAGAGGACTCAGATTACAACCAGAGTGATGCAGAAGAGGAAGAAGAGACTTCAGACCATGAAGAAGCTGGACCCTCAGGAGAGCAAGATGACTGACACAGCTTGTGTATGTCATGGGACTTTGACCTGCTACAGGTCAGCAGATATTAGCTGCAATGTGCTTTGGCAGCAAGTGGCCATTTAACTAAACTGGCTTTTCAAAGGAAGTCATGTACATGAAACGGTGTCAAATGCCTGTAATTTTAGATTTTTAAGCCTTGAACAGACAGGGGCTAATTTTATTCTTTAAAGTTATTGTAGCTTTTGCTATACTTGTCAGTTCTTCAAGTAAAGAGGCCTTCAAAACTAAGTGTAAGATATTTTTTCATAGCACACATGTTGACATGTCTCGGTAGGAAAAGCACTGGTAAATTCCAGTCAGTTGCTTGAGATCATTTGACTAGGCCACAGTAATGTCACTATAATGAGTATATGGTCAATTTGCTGCAGCTATTCCAGCTTCTTACAGGCTGTAATGTAGAGTTCCATCAGTTGCTCAAAGGTTGTCTGACCTGAATCCTTGTGAGGTTGACCACCTCTCCCACTGGTGTTTCACTCAAGAGGTGGTGGGAGCAGGGCCTAGTGTCCTCTTGCAGGTCACCAGTGTGCACCTGTCTCACAGCTTGTTTTTATATTTAAATCCGAATCTTTGAAAAGGCCAAATTGGCTTGTTATCCTATTTGGCCTTGATGGTCAGAAACAATTAACAAGAAAATGAGAAATGTAACACCAGTGCTTTTCCTACCATGATAAGTCCAAAATGAGTGCTGTGGAAAAGCCCATTGAGACCAGATGTGTCCTAGAACATGGCCCTCAAGTGTTTGTTTACACTGTAAATTGTGCATGTTACAGCAGTTGTGTACATATAGCATATTGTAAAATAAACACCTTTTTTTAAAAAAAAAAAAAGTCTTCTGGTGTTCTGATGTAAAGTTTTTACATCTGATTTGTCACCCAGTGAAATGTTGACTTGCTATGCACTGCTGTTGATTTCATTTAAAGGTTAAAAGACGGCTCAGTCATTTTCATGTGACGTTTGGTTAATGGGCAACCACTTCAGCCACCTGGCAACCACTGGAATGGAAGTGGGCAAGAGAGTGACTTCTAGTGGCTGAATGTTATCAGTTGGCACCTTAAACTTCTTCAAATTGTTCAAAGTTGTCAAATTGCACATTTGACCAAAAGCAAGATTAAAGAAGTTGAAGTGTGTTATATTATAATAAAATACCAATCTTACAGTAACATCACACTTACCATAAGAGATTTAGCAGTCTCCCACCCCTTTCCTCTACCCCTTCAATGTCCATTGAAATGCATGGGGAAAGACTTTTGTCATGTCTCAGTATTTGAATTGTAAATTCAGTCCACAAAGACAATGCTTAAAAAAACATGCTAAACATTAGTCTTGACCGACATTTTGGTTAAAAAAAGATTCCCAAATTTTGGAGGTTTACTTATGCAAAAATAAACTTTATTGCAACTTTTGATGAGCAGAGGAAATACTGACAATGGAGAAGAGTAGTACGCAACTAAATGGATCAGTACAGAAGCTATTGACCACAGAGATGGATAAAGATCAATTTCAGCAAAGTGTACCAAGTTATTCTTAAAACCACTCTCTAAATAATTAAGGATGTGCACATTTTGACAACTTGTAGTTTGTGGTGATTAGAAATTCAACAGCTAATGAATCAACTCGACTTAACACTGGTCATCTGCAAGTTCTGTAAAAAGAAAAGTAGCTCACTCCAAAAAAAAATGAACCAACACCGAATGAGTGGGTGAATTAGATATTTTACCAAAATACTGTAATGCTATTCACATCATGGAAGAAATAAAAGTAACTGTTACTTAAAATATGGACCATGTTTTGCAAAAGGATGTATAGAAAAAAAAAAAAACTTAACGCCAACTTCAGCTTTTAGTAACAACTTCACTCATTTACAGATTATAATACAAAAGAAAAATACATTTCATAAAAATATTACCACTTGTTTTTAATCAATATGGCTTTTGGACTGTGCAGTTAGAACCAAATGACAAGATTCATATATTAAGGGTTTGTCTTATTTTTAAGTTGTGCTTCTAAAGATGAGTATTCTGGCCAGAACGCAAATGTTGTGTTGAAAATACATTCTTCTTAATGAATTATGAGCTCTTATTAAAAGACCTTTTTAAAATTAATTTTTCCTTTGGTTACGGTAAATCTTCTACGTAATAAAGTAACATTTCTAATATATAACTCCCCATTACATTTGGGAACTTTTAGGGAAAACAAATCTATAATACTATTAAACTATTAGCAAATCTTAATCTTCTCCAAAATAATAATTTATCTAATATAATTCATTCAAAATAAACTCCAATTAAAGTTAAGCATGAGAACATTTGCATGTTGATAATAACACAGAGGCCTTTTTTAAACGATAAACAATATTTCAAATACTAGACCTGCTCCAAAATAGAACATAAATATACAATTAATTTACATAACAATGCCATCTGCACTATTACAGTATAACTCCAAAGAATATTAGAGTATACAAGGAGTAAATAATAAATAAGATGTGTGAGCAGATGTGAGTTTTGTCGCCGTGCACGAGCACAAGACTCAGTAGTACAGTTACAATGAGAAAAGTTGGAATTAGGCGCTTACCTCAGGTCAGTTTATTCCCTCATTAAAGTTGGGGGTTGCACTTTATTTTACGGGACACTTATTAGATCTAACAACCTGCAGAAATAATATGTGCTTTACTGGACAGTATTGGACCGTTATTAGACTTTATTAGAGGATAATTAGGGATAAAAATCTAATTTATCTGCCTACAGAATTAAAATAAATTTGTACAGTCATCCACAGAAAAAATATTCTTCCACAGTTTCAGCTTTTGCGTGGTAGATCTGGTTCACATATTATTTTTAAATGGGGAAGTAGCAGATATGTTGTAATGTGTCCATATGTATCCTCTAATAAAGTCTAATTAGGGTCTAATACTGTCTAGTGAAGATCACAATTCTACTTTTGGTCTAATTTGATGCAAAGAACGGCTTGTTACGTCTTGATAGTTTACTGTAAAATAAAGTGCGACCCAATTAGGATGCAGGGAAATAAAACAAACCCAAGATATACCAAACAGAATACTTCATTCTGCAGCTTCTCATAACAAAAAGCTTAATTTCATTTCATTAGCTCACATACTATATGAATGTGCAGGTAGCCAAAACTGAGGCTACAGCCCAAAGGATCCTCCTCTCTGTACAGTTATTGAGAAAGTGCACGATCATGATCCTAAACCACTTTTATTGCCCTCGACTTAGCTCCGTACCTGGTAGGAAAAATGCATTTACAAAAGAGTGTATCTGTGGAACGTGCCCGCTCAACCATATCAAGGCTCAAATGGTCGAAGCTGACTGTGTCGAACGTCTTCTCGTGTCAGCGAGGTGCAAAAAGAGTCACGTATGTACAAAAAAATTGCACTTGTTCAACTGCAAGTATGAGAAAACCGCTGAGTGAGTGAACCTTGTGCACTGTGCTGGCCTGTTTCACCTACACCCTTCAGTTTTTCCTCCACTGAGGTCAAAATCTGTAAAACTGCTGTTAAACTAGAGCTTTTAAACCAGTACTTCCTCTTAGAAGAACCCATTCTCAACTCATAAATGGTCCTCCCTGCCACGGAACATCTTTCAACCGTACAAGAATCCCTGAAACTCAAAATGGAACGTACTAGAAAACAGAACTTAAAAATATACTTAAATACAAGCACATATATTACACCCGCTGTGTAAAATATGCCATATTTACATGCCTTACAACAGTGCAAATCTTCCGAAAAGCGCCAGGAAACATTTCTAATGCAAAACCATCAACTAAAACATGTGATAATAAACAGTGATTATACAAAGATCATAGTTATTATACTGTATTGCGTGACACAACTGACTCCGTAACAATCAAGATGATAATCAGTGAGTAAGTGATACACGTGTTGTGTGCAGTGGTGAGTTTGTTGACAGAGGTTAGGTGAAGATGCATTGCTTGGATTTTCTTTCCACAGTCTTTGGAGCAGCTTTCAGCGGCTTTGTGTCCAGTTTAACTCGACGTGACCGGTCTGCCTGGCTCAGAAAGCAGGGAGAGGAAGTGGGGAGTGCAGGGGTGTGTGTGAAAGTGGAGGTGATTGAGGAGTGTGTGTGTGTGCAGGTTGTGTGTCTTTGTGGTCATAAGACAGTTTGTTTGGTGTTAGTTCCTTTTAGGAGGCAGTATCAGTAGAAACAGTGATCTAATGTGGCAGTATGGAGAAGTCTGTGCCAAAAAGCGGATCAATAAAGTGATCAGTCGTTAACAGCCCTGTGAGGTGTGAGTTAGTGAGGGGTTAAGCTGAGGGGGCAGTGCTGTCCTCAGGCGAGAGGTTGGGCTGAGATGTTGTTTGTGATGTTTTTCGGTGGCACAGTGGCTCAGAAGGCAGTGGTGACAGCGTTTCCTCGCCGTGTCCCCAGACGGATCATTTCACCCGGCACTGTGTCCAGCTGCTCATACGCCAGCCGCCCCTCCTCACCTGCAATAATACCACAATATGATTTTTCATATTTTTTTATGACATTAATATTTTGTTAAATACCTAAGTGGTCAATTACAGCATTCTAAAGTTTGTTATTTCTTTACAACAGACCATTATGATGTATAACAGACTGTTGCTATGGACACAGTTACGATCATAATCATTTTTAAGTCCATAAAACCATTTTAAAAATAATATTTTGTATCAAATTGTTGATTTTTTGTAAGTAACCATGTAATAAGCAGGATAATGTACAGTAAGCAGATCATTATTGCAAAATAAACCCTGACTGTGATTCAGGCCTTTAATCATCCTGAAGGTATCACTGTACATTATTCCTTACATATTACATTTCTGCCATTTTCTGCCGATAAATTGAATTAAATCTTACACACTGGACCTTTAAGAAAACAGTTTAATATTTTTATACTTAATGCAGTGTGGTACATCGTAGCAGTTGTGTATAAAATACAATTCAGAAATAATAGTGGTTTGTAGAGGTGTAGCAAGAAAACAAGGTGAGTTGATTTCCATAAATTTGTTACTCACCAAATGTGAGCAGGGTTTCTATGGCGACGTGACGAAGCTCTTCATCAGCTGAATCACACAGTGCTACAACCGCCCTGATGCTCTCTACTGCCTACAGACAGAACAACAGGAAAAACACTGATTAGAATGATTTTCTGTTTTTAAAAAATGACAAATGCACAATGGTACTTTTACATTACATTGCCCTTAACCCATCATAGCACTTAAAAGTTCCCTTCCACTCAAAAACGTGTTTTTCTTCCTGTCCTACAGTTGAATGTTTGAGCGCCGCTGTACAGAATGATGTATGTGCAGCGTTTGACTCTGGAAGGATGTTTTTGCTTTCTGCTGCTCAACGCTGAAGTTTCTGTGTGCTCACTGAAAATCCCATTTTCAGGGATGGGCCTGCAAGCATGATGTGTGACATCACACATTGTTTGGAAGCCAGTCGTTGTCCAATATCCAACTTGCAAAATGCGATGTGAAAACCTAAAGTGCACATACATTGAGAGTGGACTTTAAAGTGAAGTATGAAGTACCTGTTGTCCAGCAGTGAAATTACAGATTTTGAATTTTTAATGAAGGAGAAGAAGGTGTCATATCAAAAATTTTAACAGGATACTTAATGTTTTTGTGAAAAGAACATATTATATACAAATTTTTCAAAGTGTAGCAATTGATACACGCGTTAAAACATATTTGGAGGGGAACTTTAATATATTATTGTAAACTGACTAACATGAAGCTCAGCTCTCACCTGACTGCATGATTAACCAGTGTTTTTTTTTATTTTTTAAGACTCGTGACTAATGTTTAATACTATTTAACCATATTTATTAAATTATTTATGCTTCAGCTACTAATTTCCAGTACTTCCTGCTGCTGACTGGCAGCAAATGCAATTTCACCCAGCAAGAGCAAACCTGTTATTGCAAGAATACCTACAGTGTTTGCCACATGCAGCGCTCGTTGAAAGAATAATGGCTCACTGTGATCATTCCTCCTTTGTTCCCCAGTTAAAGTTCAGCTGTAAATAATGTGAGGCTGTCTCATTTGCCAAACCAGAAGGCCAATACTCCACTCTGCTATGACATGCAAATCTAAGTGCAAACTTCACTGTCAGTATCATCGCTTGTCATAATTGGATGTGAGTAAGAGTGTATTTATGTTTCCATAGTAACACACCTTAGTTTGAGGGAAAAAAACGTGTTGGTAAAATTGAGGCAATGTTACTGTTGTGCCAAATATGACTGCCTTCTGTATGAAGCTTGAGCTACACATTTAGGCTGGCCCAGAGGATTACTGGTACCTTTGAATGTGGACTGGAGTCAATGTTGAACTTTACTACCATCTACTGGAGTTTAAGATGTATAACATTTAATCCACCAAAACCCAGATGTCCTGTGTACACCAGGCCAGTAGTTTTTTTCTGTAATGCTGCTGACAAACACATAATCAAGTCTTCATCTTCGTCCTGGCAGTTGGGTGTAGATTTATTGCTGCTGTTGTGTCCTGGATACAAACCTACATGCAGCAACTAGGAAGTATCCCTCCCGCATGCAAACACATGGGGGATTTAATGCCAAAAAGAGATAGATTTTGGACAATACCACATGACTGACTAACTCAGACTGCTGAAGCTTCATATCAGCTTTGGCAGATCTTAACTGTATTTATGCTTTAAAGTATTTTTGCACATACGGCATGTTATGACAGACCTGAAAACTGACCACTGACCTGCAGACAGCTGAGAGCTGCACAGGCCGCCCTCTGACTCTGACCTCCAGCCTCCGACAGTGCCTGGGTGTAGCACTCCACCGCCTACAAACACAGAGAAACATTTAAAGAGAGCCTGCAACATCTGCCAGAACTATTTAAAATGTCATTTACACACACGCTCTCTTCTGACTACTCACTCTGGTCCTGAAGTGGCTGCGTGACGCTCCGGCAGAGAGGTAGTCGGCTACCGCCTTGTTGACCTGAGGGTCCTCTACAGTGAGCAGAGAAGCCAGGGCCCGCAGGCTGCTGTTTCTAGGCCACAGGGACGACACAGGCACCTCCTCCAGCTCTGCTAGACACTGAGAGTAATCCCCACTGCACAGAGCCTCTGCAAACACATCTGAATATGACACACACACACATACACACACACGTGTCAAATGTTTTCATAAAATCGTCTGTAGTCAAGTGTAGGGGCCTTTTCTGTTTTTACTTAACTATTAAAAAACACACCATTGTTCAACTGTCTTCTTTTTTCCCTCCTCCACAATGACTCATAACCAGCAGTGTTTTTTTGTGTTCCACCACTGTTTTATATAAATTTTCTGTTACACTAAAAGCCTATCTGAGCTATCCTCCTTGCAAAAGGACCTTATTAACCGTAAACTGGTTATCAGAGTTCTTCAGAATACCTGTACAAAATGAATTTGATATGCATTGTGTAATTTAATGAATGATTCACATTTATCCTTCTCCTAGTACTGAGTCGTAGCAGAGGGATTTACATGACTCAGTAGCAGAAAGGTGTAGATCTGTGTTGTGTTCACTGCAGGGTCGGGGCATTATCAGCATTACTAGAGTCACTATTAATATTGTCTGAGCAGAATTGTGTCACCCTCCTTTTGCTCACCCTCTCTGGCCAGATGCAGCAGATGTGTCTCCATGTCCTGGACTTCATGCTGTATGATGTAACTGTGGAACTGAAACACAGTCAGGACGTCCTGGGAGAGAGCAGCTGCCACCAGATCGCTCCTGTCCACCATCTCGCCCACTACGACACCGATCACTGGAGACAGGACAAACAAATCTAAGGTCAGAAAAAGGTATTTCTAGTCAACTACATTTGCACTGTGAGGATCTAATAAATATAGAACAAGACTAACATTATCAGTGGTAGAAGAAGTCTTCATATCTTATACTTAGTTAATACCACACTGTGAAAATATTCTGTTTCTGAAGGTCAAGAAAAAGTCTGAAAAAGTCTAAAATTCAGTAATCTAAATTTTAGGCCATAAAATGTCTAAAATGTGGTTTTGACAGGTCTTTAAAATTCATCATGTTATTAAGTTAATATTACTTTTTTATTGTAAGTTGAGTCTTTTTCCTAGGACTTTAAATACCACACTTCTAGTTGGTCCCAAATGACAGTTGAAAGGGATTTTGTTTATATGAGTCTATACATAGTTGTTAAAGAAAATATTGCATATTATACCTTTAACTTCAGTCTTGCTTTTAATTGTGTTTTTGGGAAAATTTGTCTTAATCATGCTGCAATAACCATAAAACAAGACCAGTATTGAACCCATAACCATTAACGCAAACTGTGCTTGTACTTTTTGCCGGTATAGACGTGAAATGGGTAATAAATTTAATTCATCATGATCTTAAAAAGTCTTGAATTTAACTTGTTGACAGCTGCAGAAACCATGAAGTAAAAGTCCTGCAGTTAAAACCTTTCTTGAGTTAGGCTATTAAGGAAATTAAGCATTAAAAGTACTCATTATGCTGAAAAATATTTCCTGTTAGTAACTATATCTGTTGTATTAGGTAGTTTAATCTACAGCAATGCATCATGTTCCATGAGGTCATCATATGTTTGCAGGGTTGCTGTCCTGTGAGAACCACATTATCTCTAAAACAGTTTAAAGAGTTTATTTATATTAAGAAGTAGCAGAATTTTCTCAGTCTATAAAGGGAGACTTCATCCTTCAGTTTATCAAAAAAAGTTTAAAGTCAATCAATTACTAAATTTGGTGACAGATTTCACTGGACAGGAAGGGTGTGAAATAGTGTAATCTGAAAAGTAAATAGTAACTAAAGCGGTTAGGCTAATGTAGTGGTGTAAAAAGTACAATATTTGTCTTTGAGGTTTGGTGGAGTAGAAGTATGGTGCACAAAATTGAAACACTCAAGTAAAGTACAAGTAACTTGAATGTGTACTTCAGCACAGCTCTGAAGTAAATTTATTTAATTATATTCCACCACTGAAAATAATCATAGTAACTGTGGATTCACAGTCTATTCCAATTACTCTCTCTAATGTCAAGTATTCTGTTTTTCTTTATTCTTCATTATATTTGCAGCAACTACAATTACCTCATTTAAAACTGATTTACAAACCAAATGAGTGACTCATTTGAAAAAAACAACAAAAACACAGAAACAAGACCGTGTTACAAACCAAACAGTTTAGTGTGACCTGGAGCTTTTTGCAGAAAGAAAACAGAGATGATCCAACCTGTGTCGGCGCTGTGTGGGTGTCTCTCCTGCAGCACTGCTGTGTAGCGCTGGTTCATGTGTTTGAACACTCTGTCCAGTGTGGTGTGGAAGAGTCCTGCAGACCCGCTGCACTCTGACCACAGAGTCATCAGCTGTGGGCGCTCTGCGAGGCCCGGGAGAACTAAGGGAAACAAACACGCAAGGTCAGATGCTACAAACCACTCAAACCACACTCCTGAGATATAACATTGCATGGTAAACAAATAAAGCAAACTGGTTTTGTTGGTACGTACCATCAGCGGCAGATGTAATTGCTCCCAGTCTGTCGACGCTGATCTCTGCGAGCTCCTCTAACAGTTGCGTCTGCCCGGCCAGTTTGAGGAGAAGACTGCGACGCTGCCACACACCCACACCACTGCTCAACAACTGCCATAACAGGAAGAAGCAAACAAAGTTGCACTAATCCACTGACATGACAATGTTTTTAGCAATATCAATTAAAGGGATAATTCAGATTATTTGATGATTATTTGATGTGGGGTTGAATGCGGTGCATTGGTGTATTACCTATAGTAGATGGTGGTCAGCATGCCACCAGTTAGAAGAGGCAGAGAGGAACACCAACACAGAAGCGGAGCAATGTACTGCTGTGGCAAAATGTATTTTAGCCATATTTAGAATATTTTCATCACTTTACTTTGCCATGAGGCAGCCTTTACTGATGGGAAACTGCTGCTCTAAAAGCCAAATATTGCTAACTTGCAGAACAGAGGAGTTCCTGGTTTACTGCTACCTCGACCTGTTTTTTTTTTTCAGTTATTGGGTGACTTTGGTGTTTTAAAAGGGTTAGTTTGGATTCACCGAAATCACACAATAACATAAACAAACTGACTGATTGAGACAGTAGTAGACCAGCTGCTCCTGTGTTCTGTGAGGTAAAATTACTGATTTCTCCCATGGAGTTTGGTTGGTTTGTGTTGGTTTGGTTTGGTTTGGTTGGTTTTGTCCAGAGCAATTGCTTAGCTTCCATGCTGGTGCTCTTCTCTGCTTCTCCAAACTGGGGGCTTGCTGACCGCCATCTACTGACACAGTCCCTCTTAAAATAATCCGAACCATCCATTTATGCAACTTCATCTATAATTAATTATTTATAATCCGGAACACAATGTCAGATGTGATAAGGAGCTCCACCTGTATGAGGTGATTACAGTATTGCAGGTGGATGACGATCGCCACGTCCAGGTTCTCGTTTCCAGTGGTGAGAGGCAGGGGGCTTCCTGCCACGCTGTTGCCCACCCCAGTGTCCTCCGTCAGGGCTTCACTCAGGTGTCCTCTGGCCTCTGGATGCTGGCCCCTAAAGAGAGGCAAGTAGCCAGAGTCACCACCAGGTGGCAGCAGCATGATGCAGGACAGTAATCTGCTACATTTGCAATAAAATGGTTTTGAGTCCTGCTGTGACACTTCTAAACAGCAAACACCAATAAGAAAGTGTCAGCTGACACAAAGTGCTTCCGTCCGTCTCCTACTCACCCGATCCTCTCTCCGTCTGTGTCAAAAAGCGGAGACCTCTGTGGGATGCTCAGGACGGCATTATCATCTCCAGTATCTTCATCATCGAAGTCGGAGGTGTTGAGGAAGTCAAAACTCTCCAGGGCGCTCTCCACTGTCAGACTGAGGCTGGATGACCGGCTCCTGTGACCCGGGAGTCGACACTGAGAGGAGAAAGGGTGGTTGGAGGGAGGAGAGGTCGACTTAATAGCCAATTACTTTAACAAATCGTGGTGAAGTTAACATGTTGCAGTCTACTGCACACAGCTAAAATGATTGAAGATTCTGTTGCTCGATGTTTTGACAGGTGAATTTAACTCACATGGAGTATTTGTAGGTGATGCTCCACTTTAGGTAGCACTATAGTTCTATGATATAAACACTCATTTTGGTAAACCAGTCTTAAATCAGTCTATATAAGGTAACAACATGTATTGTCCGATATATATATATTTTTTTTACAGAACATGATACAAAATGTTTTTTAATTATTTATTTTTTTGTTTTATAGACAGCACTTTGTTTTTTGTTTCAGTTCCCTGTCATTTTTGGTTTTACATTTATAATACTGCAATATCAAAATTTTCCAATAAAATATGATACATTCAGTCTTCTGAACATTAATCAACCAATCAAATTTATGTTCATTTTGCATTGCAATTTTGGGTTTGATTGATGAGTGTAATTAGTTACCGGCAGGTTAGTCCTTTTATTAAAACACTGAGATTCTGTATCACATTCACATACTCTCATTGCCTGGAATAGCCTTTATTCAATTGTATTTTGGATTAGGATTAAAATGACATATTCTGCAGTGATGAGCTAATGCTATTAGTAACCAAGTGTGTGATGTTTTGCTTCCTTTCCTAAGACCCGGACACACATAAAACATTTTATATATTTGACAGTTATTTATGGCATTAGAAGTACAAAAAAAAGACTTTAAAGTATTTAATATCCTTTAAGGTTACAATTTTTTCTTGTCCTTTTAAGTGTTTCATTTTGAGAACATTTAATTTAATGTTTTTTTTTATACTTGTACGATCCCACAGGTACCCCAGTTTTGGACAAGGAACCAAGTAAAAGTAAATTTGGTTTGTGGTTAAGAGTAACATCCCTCAAATCAGTCCCATATGAGATCTTGTCCTCATATAAATTATAAAGCAAGACAGAAAACTGTGCAGTCACCTTGAGCAGGTCCTCCAGACGCATCACTTCCTGCTCCAGGTCCTGCAGCTCTCGGCAGCGATGAGTTAGAGCCTCCAGCCTCATCAGCAGGCTGTGGATGGCCTCCTCCAGGCTGCTCTCCAGGAAAGCCCTGCTCCCCTCTCCCGCCCAGCTCACGCTTCCTCCCGCCTCCGCGGAGCTCCCGCTCGGCGGCACAATTTCCGAAGACGTCAGCCTCTTCACAAGCTGCCTGGTCAGACTGCCCGCCTCCTCTGTGTCCAGCTCCACAGGTTTTAGTTCATCTGTGTGATCTAAGAAAACATCCTCTGGAGCCACTGTGGACAGGTGGCCGTCAGAGCAGAGGGACGGGGCAGCTGAACCACAGATGGAGCCAGAATTACGCTGTGACTCCGTGCGCTCCCACTCAGAGTCCTCTGCCACCTCTGCGTCATCACTGGGAAGGCTGGCACTGGTGGCCCTACTTCCTCTACTACCCGTCTCCCCTTCCTCCTCGTACTCCTCCTCCTCCTCCTCCTCCTCTTCCTCCACTGAATGCTCCTCCGGTATGGAGTCCTCCCGTGTTGGGAGCATCTGTGTAGGTGATGGATCCGTTTCTGGGGGAGTGACTGTGATCTCAGGGTTGGACTGGCCTGGGGAGTGCGAGCTCGGGGCGGGGCTGGGGCTGGGCGTGGAACCAGAGGTGTCGGAGAAGGTGAAGGAGAGACGCTTGCACTCGGCCACGCCACAACCTCCGTTCTCGAAGACATCGTCTGGTAAAGTGGACTGAAAGGACAAACAGAGGGGTAAATATGCGTAAAGAAAAATGGAAGATGAGGACTGAGATACAACTTGAAATGAGTGCATGTAAAACAAAAAAGTACAAGAGAAAGCCCTCTCAAGTGGAAAAAGAGATACTGAGAGTGATAGTTTATCTGAAGTAGGGGTTGTATGTGGTACTTATCCATACTAGCCAGTTGGCGAGCCCCAGTTTGGGGAAGCAGCAGGAATACCGGAACAGGAAGCTAAGCAATGTACTGTACTGCTGTGGACGGAGTCAGCAGCCAAACATATTTTAGCCCCTTAAAAAAAAATCAACATCAGTTTAAGATTTTCCACCCTGTAAAACCTTTTCTGAAGAGTAACTGCCATTATTTAAGCCAAATATCCCTCTGTCCAAACCAACCAAACTCCATTGGCAAATTTTACCTTGCACAGGAACACAGGAGTTGCTGGTCTACCACTACATCAATTGGTTAGTTTGTTTGTGTTACAATGTGACTTTGGTGTTTTAAAGGATTAGTTTGGATTCACCAAAATCACACACAACACACAAACAAACTGAATGATCAAGGCAGCAGTAAACCAACAACTCCTGTATTCTGCAAGGTAAAATAACTGATTCCGACCACAGAGTCTAGTTGAGCAAGAGAGAGCAATATTTAGCTTTATACAACAGCAGTTTCCCACCTGAAAGGGGTTTCTGACAGCAAAGTAAAGTGGTGAAAATATTCTGAATATAGTCATTCTCTCCAGGAAGTTTGAATGTAGTGATCGCAACAATTAAAGTTAATTCAACCAAGCCCTGTGAATTCTGTGTGACCTTGCAATTTTGTCCAATCACAGTTATTATTCACAGTTTTTCTGCATTTCTTTTTTTTTCTTTGGTCATTGGTACTGAAAAGAACTAAAATAAGGTTTTGCATAGTTGCTGACATTTATTATTTTTCTGTACACTTTTTTTTTTTTAAACAATTTTGTGATTGCCGATTTAAGTGAGTTTGAGCTCCAAAGAATTTTGCTTCTTTGTGGAATAACCCCCAGGTGCACATCTTCATTACAAATAAAGTATATTTTGTTAGAATCTCCGTAATCGCTCAGTTTCTGTGCCGCTACTCTATGCTTCTCCAAATGGAAGAAATGTCGACCACCATCCACTCTAGGCAATACACTGACTGTTACTGAAGTACCTCACACAACCTCACTTCATATAATCCAAACTATCCCTTTAGAACATCCACTCCAACTCCATCTTCTCTCTAGATTCTTTAGACCACATTTGTTCTATCCAAGATAAAATCATGGTAAGGTAACTCCGAATAGGAAAACACAACAAGAACACAAACAGCTTAAAGCATGTCATGCAAATAAACATGCAAACAGCGACACACGGCATTTTGCAGCCCACAGAAACGGACTGGACAAGCCCAAGTGTGTCCACACCAGCAGAGAGATCCCCATCATGTTCAGTGAAGTACGGGGCACACAAAAGTCAGGTTAAGAGGGTCGAGGGGCCACAACACACTCACATAGACCTCCAGACTGGATTTGGGCCTTGGCCGCAGTGAGGCCAGGTCACCAAACGAGCGACTGCGCCTGAGCTTCTCTAGCAGGGTGTCTCGGAGCATGTGCAGGAAGGAGAGGCGCTGGCGCTCCACGGGATATGGCCGCCACTTCTTTACACAATGCACGCAGGCAAATAGGACAAGGTGTTGGGTGTTCGAGTGAGGGTGGGCGAGTGAGATACAGGAGGGATGGATGAATGTGTAAAGTGGGACAGAGTGTGGGTAAGGGGTTTGGTAATGTGGAAATGCAAAAGAGAGGAGGATAGCAGGGAAATGGGTGTGGGTTAGTTTAGGGGTAGCACTACTGTCACTAACATAAGCATGATGCATCAACAGAAAAAAATGTGTATAATTTCCATATAGTAGGGTGCAGTCACAGGTTAGTGTGCAGGGACAAAGACAAAATGTCATCTCTTTCACCTCAGTTCACCCAGTTATAAGCCCAAAAAACATAAAGTTCAGATTTTGTTCTGGACTAGATGATCTTTTTCATCGATTTTGTGGGACAAAGAGAAGCAGCTGCTATTCATTTATTCAAACCCCTGATGAAGACCTGTAGTGGTCAAAACACGTAGGTCTTTTAAACGATTTAGCCACTACAATAAAGGCTTCTTCAGTTTTCCTTCCTTGTTGTTACCACTTTTTTTTCAGTGCCTGGATTGCCTTCCTGTTCAGCTGCTGATCTCATTTCTACAAACTACAAAAAACCTCAGAAACGACTGTCTCTCACCACACAAGTGAAGCTATATGACGTTTGGTGTGTTGGACTCACAAAGAAGGAGGTGTCCTGGAAGGTGGGGGTCTCCGGTGTGCCCTGGCTGTAGACCGACACTCGTCTCTGGAGTGCTGTGGCTTTGCTCACGTTGCCGGACGACAGAGTCAGGTCCTCGACATCGAAGGGGCTGGATGGAGGAGTGAAAACATGGCACTCATTGTGATTTATCCATGTCTACCTACATGATCTGTATAGGCGATTTCACTGTTTATGTCAGGAGGATTTATTTGCTCAACTTGTAATGACCTTGTTTCTCCACCAGATGGCACAAAGCCATAAGTAATGAAGACTGCATTTAAAGCTATGACACTGATAACAGTTATCATAGGTGTACACTGGCAACTTAACATGCAGCCAGTGATTTAGATAGTGGCTGAGCAAGAATCCAAATAGCTATAGAGTAACTCACTGCTCTTAAAAGGCTCTGTAGATATCTGCTCACCCAACACCGGTCCCTTTAATAAAGTGAAAAAAGATATACTCTCCCTAATTAAATTTAACTGAAACTTTAGTGGACTGAGCATGAAATTAAAGTAAATGAACCTCCATGAAATAATAACAGAATCATCAGGTAATGTAATTTTGGCCTCAAAGTGATATATTAAAGCAATAAGCCCCAAGAGGATGTGTTTTACAGTCATTTTAGAGCAGCTACAGGATGTTGGTTGGCATGACAAAATCTTTGTTTTATGTTGTTGTTGTGTTGTGTTATTGTTGAACAAATGTTGAAACACCAAAGTCACGCAATAACACAAACAGTGGGGTGCAGACTCAGGTTAGTGTGCAGGGACGAAGACAAAATGTCATCTCTTTCACCTTATTTCACCCAGTTATGAGCCTAAAAAAACATAAAGTTCAGATTATGTCCTAGTCTGGAAGGTGATTTAAATTAATTTGAGGGAGAAATGGCAGCAGCTGTTGGTCTTAGTTCTACAAACGCGTGTTAAAACACCAAAGTCACACAATTACATAACCAAATTAACCGATCAACGCAGAGATAGCCGAGCAACTCCCGTGTTTTGTGAGGTAAAAATACTTATTTTTTTAAATGGAGCCTGGTTGTTTTGAATAGAGGTATATAACCACTGTTTCTGGTTAAACAAAAAGGATCTTTTGCGTTAATAAAAAGGTCTATTTCTGAAGCGTTCCTTCCGTAATGTTGTCAGACACTTAGAATAACAATCTGAGCCTGTCAGTGTCAAAACAAACACTTTTAGTTTTTTGAGTGTCAGTGCCTTGTTATCTGTCTCTCTCTCTTAACTTAATTAAAAAAAATGTAATAATGTTTGAGTCAACTTACTACCACGTGACCTCCAGGTTGAGTTTGATGGTCCCCAGGTCATTAACGTCCACAGCCACCACCTGAGGCATGGCGGTAAACAGCTCCTTGGTCTCACAGATCACGCTGCCCACCAGCATGTGGGTAGCAAGGCCCTTCAGCTCTGTCACCTGATTAGGGCCAAAGACAACATTTATTTACTACTCAGGTCAAGAAAATAATAATTAATCTAATTCAGGTTCTTCTGACGTCAATACATAAGTCAGGGGATTGTTGCTAATATTATTATGCACCCCTCGGGCCACCAAGCCCCTAAATTTGATGACCAAAGTACATTTTTGGTGGCTGAAATGTAAGCTTATGTAAAAACAATACAGAAACGGTAATTTAATATAACTTAAAGAAACAGTTCACCCCTGGCCTGTAGTGTTATTTATCCAGCTAGATTTTTTTTTTTTTTTTTTTTGAGTTTTGGAGATGTCAACTATACAGACGTCTGTCTTCTCTTGAACATAATGGAACTAGATGCCACTCAGCTTGTGGTGCTCAAAGCGCCAAAAAATACATTTGAAAAATTCAAAAACCAGCGTCTCTTTCAAGACCTTGTTGTGAGCAGTTTAGAAAGAAAACAGTTGCTGCCCTGCACTGTGATGACTTAACAAAGTACAAAGTTAACTAGCTTATCTGGATTTCAACAGTACCTTGATGTTGATAAGGTCAGTGATGAGAGGCATGAAGACCATCTCGTCTCCGTCCCAACTCTGTCTGGAGTTCACTTCAATCCTTCCCTTCAGCTTCCACCTCTGACGACCGTACCGCATGAAGATCTAAATGAAGGGATGAAAAAACAATGTAAGCCTGAAGCCAAAGAAAGGACACGATTTTTATAGCCTTAGAGGCAGGGCGCAATGTTGTATGTATGGATCTATTTGTATGGTGGTGCTAATTTCCTACCCTTCTTATAGGATATACCAAATAGCAACATTTTTCAATAATGGAGGGCAAATGAAAACATCTTATTCCACCAAATTTCAACTTTTATTTTGTTACTTGAACTAAAAGTATAAATTATCTTATCTTATAACTTTTAACGTTTTTAAGTTGTTCTTTACAGCCCTGTGTTACATTAACAAAATAAACTTGCCTCATACTGGTCTCCGGGACAGAGCCGAGCAAAGCCTGCCAAACCTGTCAAAGAGAGGAGAATATGAGGAAAAAAGCCAAGCAAAGCAAACTGTTCTCTAGTATTTAGCTGGGTGATTTACAATGTGTGGGCATGTTTCAGAGTTTCGGTGCACGTGGCTTTTAATGGAGATATTTCTTGTTGTCATGATCAAAGCTGTGACCTTTCTGTTACAAGATAAAGATTCTCTCACTTGGTCATGGTTTAATCCTGAAAACAGTGTGTGGACACAATCATCATACAGTATAATGATTAGTCATCGTGTCATCACCTCTTATGCCTCATATTTCAGTAATAAATTAATGTGAATGGATTTATAATTATTTGGAGGAATGTTGCTTATCTCACCTTTCATTTTGATATGAAACTCTCCGAGCAGGTTCTCCAGCTCGCTCTCGAACGTGCTCATGTTCTGCAGAGGGACAGAAAGATAAGACTGATCACATAAACAGCCCTTTTTCACACAAGATGAGAAGAACAATAGCAATCAAGTTATCTCAAGAGACTTTGACAAAGCCAGTCAACACTAATCTGTAGAGGAGGCAGGAAAGCCGGTCTAAGCCCTGAGAACAGCTGATGACAGACAGGTGTGTGTGTTTTGGGGATTTGAAGCTCACTCTGTAAGTGTTCATACATGTCGGTGTTTACAGGTGACAGTGTAAGCAGTAATCAGTACCTGTGTGACCAAATATTCAATGCTTATTGTTGTATTTTTAGATGTCACAGAACACTTGTATTGAATTGCATTAGATTGTACAGGTGTACCTAACAAAAGTGGCCACTGAGTGTAACACCATGACTGTGTTGCATCAACAAAGATTAATTTATTTTAAGATTAGTTCTAATTAGAGTACAGGAAACTAGGTTTAAGATAAGTAATTCCAGATTTTAAATTAAGCAGAGCTCTGTCACACAAGTCAAAGCTAATCTTTGTTTATTATAGCCAAATTTAGTTAGGTAAACTAAGATTAAAAAGTTTAATCAATATGGAGATGCTTGTTCAAATTAAAGGGACCTAGTAAGCATGAAAGAGGGAGGAGGGAACCATTCTGAATGCTACTGAGCTAAAAACAACAACAACAACAAAACTTTATGTTTTCTAGTTTGCTAAAAAGTAAAAAGACGATGCATCGTCTGTTAGCTAGCTAAAAAAGGAAAAATATTTTAGCTAGCTAGCTAGGTAAAAAACTTTAAAAGAGTTATTTAATTAATTTAATCTAGGATTAGAGTAAAAACTAAATTGATGTTTAAAGAGAGACTTGAATTTAATCCTTCTTCATTTTAAACTAGTTTAAAAGTTTGGTGCAACACAAACCACGATTTAATCAGAGTTAAAAATTAATCCTTGTTAGTTGAACCCAGTCCACGCCTCATTTACTCCTCTCTTCTCAAAAGTCAACTTATCTGGCAGTTTATTAGATCATTGCTCATAGACTCCATTATTCAGATGGCTTTAGGCCTCCTTTACATGACCTTTACAAGGTAAATAAGCGATTACATGCAAAACTCCACACATGAATTTGGTAATTTTTGCCAGTATTCCCCACACACTGAAGATGAGGCTCTGTGCCAGTACCTCAGTGTATTCCTTGTAGCGGCGGTTGACCTCTGCGATGCTCTCCTTGGTGCCTTTAGTGGAGGGAGAGGAGGAGAAGGCCTGCTTCATCCGGCTGGCACCTTCCCTCAGACGGCTCTGGATGCAGAAGGCTTCATACAGCTCGTCCACCTGAAAGCACACACACACACACACACACACACACACACACAGAGTCAGAGTCACTCCATCTTTAATAAATGTTCCACAAGGACAGGCATGCATTCATACACAAACCTTCACGTTCATTAGTCCACACACACACACACACACACGAGAGAGAGAGAGAGAGAGAGAGAGAGAGAGAGAGAGAGAGAGAGAGAGAGAGAGAGAGAGAGAGAGAGAAACTTAAGCACTAATGAAACTGAGCTGAGTCTTTGAAGTTTGAAACCCTCCATACGTTACATCAAAACATCCCTGGGCAGGAGGCAAACTCCTCAAAAACTACCAACTGCCATCTAAATTATTCTGAATGTGTTCACATCTCGCTGGGACTCATTCATGCATCCCCAACACCGCTTTAGGCTTGTGCAGTGTTCACTAACTTCTACCAACGAGCCTTCAACAAGAGTAAAAACAGGCATTATTGAGAATGAAACACTGATGAAACATATAAAAAAAGATGGTCTAAATAATGACATGTTAAAATGCACAGCTGGTATGTATCAGCGTAACAGTAGCCTCCAGTGGCAGACGCCTATGCCGTCCCAGTAAGCGACCCCAGTGGGACACTCCCAAAGCGGGGGAACAACAGACGGCGTTTAGAGCTCATTTGGAGACGTCTGCCTGACTTCAGCTTGCAGCCCCAGCCTGATGTAATCCAAACCCACAGGGAACAACTCCATCAACATCCTGCTGTCTCACTGTGAGCTGAAATATTAGAGTTTCAACTGGAATGAAATAATCAAGATAAAATGATGTTGTAACCAGATCTGGCTTACGTCTACTGCTGAGAAAGTCACTTATCTGAAGAGCCAAAGGTGATGGGCTTGCTGCATGCCACTGGCATGCCTAAAAATAGGCACAATTGACCCTTCCTGAGTCCCACCACCTTTCGAGCCAACCAACTTTCTCCTTTCCTTTTTCCTCAACATGCTGTTCGACTCGTCAAAGGATGTTTCTGGGGGACCTGGTGGTGCCGTGTACTGGTATAGTAATAGAAATATGATAATATCATTAGGTCGTGTGGATCTTTTTTTTTTTTTAAATCAGTTCATCTGGTCGCCTTTTCACTATAAATTGCTGCTTTTGTACAGTTATGGTTACAGGCTCTACCTCCTTTCACTAAAGAGACCAAACACCTAAAAACAAAGTTCAAGATGAATTTGACCAATACAATTTTTAATCCATTAAAAAAAAAAAGATATTGCAATAATATCATTATTGTGAATTGTTTTGGCAAAAATAATTGTGAGTGAAACTCTGACTTGTTACTCTGACAGTTTATTAGTGATGCCTCTATATGACATAAGTTAAGAAGATCATCCACAAGAACGTCGTCTATTTCTGTATAGTTGTTCTTAACATTACATTTACATTACACTTTACATTTTTCCAGGCGAAGTTACAATGAGTGATACGTTAACCAGTTCAAAAGAAGCAGGAGGAGATTTTTTCTCGATTCTCGTGAAATCTTTTACAGGTCTGGGGTTCCCTTCTAGACATGACCCCGTGGTACCAAGCTTGCTCAACTGCTATTGGAGCACAGAGAAAATAGGGGCCGGGCTTAAGAAGGGTCAAGTTATGATCAAACAAAACTGACTTAAAAAGACAAAAAAAAAAAAAAAAAGCACTTCTGCTGAGTCACTCAAACTAGTTTCTCCCAGAAACCACAATCTACCAGCATTCTGTCGCTCTGATTTTCTGGCCTGAATTCACATATGATCGGAGTGGCAGCCGGGCAAAACAAAACACCTCTGATGAGCCTCATCAAAGGGAGATATTGCAGCCTGCCTGACGAGAGCGCTGAAATATTGATGCCTCGCGCTCTTTATGGCTCTCATTAGGGAGAAGTGGGAGAAAATGGGCCATTCGGGCTCCTGCCGCCCTAACAGCCTTTCTGAGTGTTTGTTTGTGTATCTTTGTGTCTGCGCCGAACACGGTCGGCATGTTTGTGAGAGCAGACTCTGTGACTGTATGTGGACATGTTTACATGTGTATGGAGAGTGCGTTGTTGTTGTGGGTGTGTGTGGGCACATGATGATTTACGGTAAAAAAGTGAAAGTGGTTTGCAGGGGGATCTTTCTGTTCTAAAGGATGGGAAATGTGAACTGATGATGCTATAATAACTCATCTTGGCACAAATACACACAAAAAGTACCCAACCCACTCCCCTAAAACCAACCAGCCCCCTCAGCAAACCCCCCACCCCCGACTGGGACCCAGCCCCGTCTGTCTGTCTGTCTGTGGTATGTGGTGTATGTGGCGGGGCTGCAGCAGCTGAGCTGAGCCAGCTATAAAACACTCTCCAACCACAACTGTTATTCTCAGCTCTCTGATTGGCAGGGAGCTGGTTCAGAGCCACCAATCGGCAGCTTTGATCCATGATTGTTTGCTACAAAACATGAGCAGAAGTCAAAAGAAACACACATTCATCCATGTGAACTTTTGCACTGATCAAATCAAGAAATACAACAATACTGTACTCATATAAATGAGTAGACAACTACAATGAGTCATTCATTTGGAGTAAATTACTGTATGTGCCTCTGTAACAGAACCGGGCCGTCACAAATCGGGGCTGATGAATGGCCGTCATTCTTCTCAGGCAATCAGTAATCATACCATTATCAGCTAATTAAGCTATTTTTCTGCCCCCAATTACAATTGCCTCTTGCTGCCTTCAAGGAAATGTCCTTCTGAAGGTCAGCCAAGCTCCACTCCAGAGGACAACCATCAGCGTATTGCTGCGCCTCGGGCACATTTCAGCCCAGAAAAGGAAGAAACGTAAAACACAAACAAAGAAAACCTCAACACAGGCAGATGGATAAAATGTGTGATTAAAAAAACATATACAAAGAGTCTGGAAGCAGAAAAAGGAAACAATAATGATCTCTACCTTTGAGTTTAGACACACAGCAACACACAAATACTGACAGGCGTATAGTTTATAGCTGGCATCCTACGGAGCAGTTCCCGACTGTGTATTTAATCTTTCCTTTATTTTGTCTTGCCAAATTTTTGTGTTGGAGAAGAAATATGTTCACATGGATCAAACAAGTCACAGTAACGCTGCCAAACGAAAAAATGTGGGTGAAATGATGAGTTTTTCTGTGTTGGGTAGTAATGAATTTCATGTAATCAGGATTATGCAATTTGATTACAAAAAATAGACTGCACATGAAAAATGTGTAATTAGATTGTTATTACATGTCAAGGATTACATTTTTGATTATGTCTTTTATTATATATATATATATATATATATACTATTATTATATATATCTTATCTTTACTATTTTTTATAATCAAGTGGGTTTTGTTTTCCACTAATTTTACATGAATTCTAACATTTTTTTCAGTTTTTATGTTCATTGTCTTTTTTTTGTTTGAAACACTCGGTTTATGTAATATCTTTGTTGTTAAGTAATTTGGGCTGCTTTTCTTGTCTGAAATATGCTATACTTAATAGTTTATTATTATTATTGTTATGAAACATTAAACAATTAATTTAGAAAATAAGCAGCAGATTAACTGACAACAGAAAAAATAACAACAAAAACTACTCACCATCACTAATACAAAGCATGGATATATGTACAATTTTATATCCATAACCTTCCTCCCATAAATAATGGATAGTTTGGTCACAATATGACACCAGCATGCTCATTTAAAGGGCCATTTCACCATCTCATAAAAACACACCTGAACCCTCTTAATTAACTCGCAGCAGATGTGACAAGATATTAAATGTAAATGTATTCTAAATTCAGTCCCTTACTGGACGCAACGTCCCCGTATTAATTACAGCTAAGCAGGACGACAAAACCTGCCTGCCTCAGAGACCCAGCGAGGGATTATGGGAAAATCTTTATTGGGGAAATCAATTATACCCAGGGTGAGGATAATATTATGTTCACATCAATTAAGGAAGAAATATCCATTTCACCTCTTATTTTTTTGTATTTCTAAGTCCCTCTCAAGCTAATCCTTGGAAAAATAATAAATAATAATACTTGTTTGGTGGTTTGACAGCAGTCAGAGGTAAGAGTGGTGATTTTTATTGTAAGTTTTAAAGGATTCTCACTGTATCTGCTGTATATCTGACTCTAAACTGTGGGATTTTAAATGTGAGCAGAGAATCTTAAGGATATGGCAGGAATCCTCTTAAGATATGGCCATTATCCTGGACTGTAGGATAATGGTGCGCACACACACACACGCACGCAGACACACACACATGCACACTTTCTGCCGGGGGGGCAAGTGATTATAAGCAGATTAAAACAGGCGGGCCACATCAAACAGCATCAAACACACAAGCCCCTCAGTGGGGAACTGTGGGCGTGTGTGTGTGTGTGTTGGTGGCGAGATTAGCATTCAAGAGAGGAAGGGAAACCAAAATGGCCCTATATTGAAAATAATCACATGCAAAGTATCCACACACTCATTTTGGATTGAATTTGGCACATGGTTAACACACAAACACACATTTTCTCTCTGTCTCGGGGGAGGAAGGACGCGCCTGGCAGCCTTCTGCTCTTCTCACCTTCGATCTCTGTCACTCATCTCTTTAATGATGCCCTGCTGAAACTAGCGGCAAACACGCACATTCACAAACAAGCACACACACAGACCATAGACCCTATTCCAAGCAGGACATCATAGGGGTTGTATTGTGCCACCTGCTTCCTCCATGTGTGCCAATTACTGCTGGGACATCTGCAGGCAGCCAGCAGCAGGAACAGGAACAAAAGACCAGGCTGATGTGAGTCACACACACACGCGCGCACAGACACACTCTAACAACTTGCTGATGGATGATTGTTAAGTCATCGCTCACGGCAGCTGTCCTGCACAAAGAGACACGCCTGCGTCTGAGCACTGATGCTGACAAACATGTACACACTTATTGCAGGGAACAGCTGCTGAATAGATCTGAAAATGTAATTGTGAAGACTTTTTTATTGTCCTGTTCAGAGATGAGGTAAAGCACATGTGCTGTTTTTACTTGCGTATGTAAAGTATGAGTAAGACACTGAAATAAACTCAGTTTAATGACAAAATACTTACTAACTGATGATCTAATTCAATTTTAATATCAGGTACTGCCATCCTGCACACAGGAGTTCATTACTGTCAATTTCCTGCATATTGCTCAGGTGAGTCATCTATTTAAGCTCTGAAGTACTCATCACTCTGTCTGATGATATAAATGAATAAATATAAAAGGTGATGGTCGTTCCTCCCCCTCTTCCATGTATTTCCTGTCTGCCCCTGTCCTATGTATTGTTTGGGCCGCAATTAGCAGGCTGAAATAATAACACATAACATAAACAATCTTTATACAGATCCTAGATATTTGATCTTAGATTTATTTATGTCTCCTGAGTGGGGCCAAAGCCCACCTGCCTTGCCTCCAAGAGGGTTGCGGGATGTCGTGCCAACCACAGCCACCAGTGACGACCTCCTCCCCCCGCTAAGCAAAGATATGTTTGAACACTTTGCTTTTTTGCACACACAAGTTTTGAGAAAGAAGTTTTTTGAAAGTCTCTGTGTTCAGCTCTCAGTACTTTTTTTTAGCTTCTAACAATCCCCGTCATTTGAAGTTTAGTTCCTCTCCTGTGTCGCTGTTTGTACTTTCAGATCTGCTCTGTTTTACTGCTTCACATTCACTTTCAGCTGGAAGGAATCGTATTAAGTTACTGCTACTGAAAACCAAACGCGTCTTGATATTGCTGCTTCAAAGTAAAAGCTTATGAATAACAGGAGACTTTTAGTGTGAAGAATTTCTAGGGAATTAAATGTGTTTTTCCACCATTGTTCGGCCGCTCGACTCAAGACAGATGTGTCACTTAAAAGACACTTCTTAAAGGAGGTAGCCTGGACACACCGAGTCAAGCCGAGCCAGCACAAGTATAGAAAAGAGGCTTAAATGAGCTCAAACCTACACTGATGTTTCTTATTACTTATTAGCTGACATATACACCTGTATTAACATAACTGACAGACCAGACAACTTTGTAACAATTGACAAACTGAATAAAACACAAACCGTATAAGGTCAATTATGAACCTGCTGTAAGTACCACAGCATCAGCTAACAACTGGAGTCACTCTTTATGTAAGGATGAGGCCAACTCTTTGTGAGTGTGTGAGTGTGTGTGTGTGTGTGTGTGTGTGTGTGTGTGTGTGTGTATGTGTGTGTGTGTGTGTGAGATTTAATTTCCTGACCTCAATGCTTTTGTGGTTGACCGATTCTCTTACTGGACATTCAACAATTGATCTCACTCAATAGCTATCTGCTGATGCTGAGGTTTGGAAAATGGACCTGTCCTGTGAGTGAGTGAGTAATTGAGTGTGTGTGTGTGTGTGTGTGTGTGTGTGTGTGTGTGCGCGCAGGGCAGGGCAACCAGGGGGCATGAAGGCTGTTAGTTGACTTGGCACTGTCATTAGTTTTACTCATGAATCCAACATGCATTTTCTGTTTGCTACTGAGCTTTATGACTAATCAATTCAACACACACAGATTGTGCAACACTTCAGATGAATACTGAAAGTAATAAAGAAGACTTTAATGTCCTACAAAACTGACATTTGAGGTTGCATCGAACATTTTCAGAGCATCATACTTCTTTTAGAAAAAGTCAGGACACGTGCTCCACTACAGAACTAATCTTTGTAGTCTAATTGTGGAAAATAACACTGTTTGTTGCACGGATGCCAAGGGAAAACTTAATTCTCAATACAAAGGCTTGAGGATATATTTAAGCTATTTTATCTCCAGCCAATCAATGAAAGACAAGGGTTTAGCAAAGGAGCACTGGTGTATATTTAGAATGAAAGAGCACAGAGAGTGCAAGATTTAAATGACTTTTTAGCTACGCTTTGACTTTTGAGGCTTTTTACCTGCCTGACAAGATAAATCAGTCACTCTTTCAAATATTTACAAGTGCATTCATATCTATTTTTGCACAGAGCCTGAAAGAACAGAAGAGCTCTGTGTTGGATGTGGAGTAGAGAAGGCTTTGAGCGTGTGTTTGTTTTAACTGCATCCTGTGACAACCTCACAAGACTGAACAAGCGCTGGATCCGCTCATGTTTTTTCTTTGTAACCAAAGTCAAAGTGGAGCGTGCATCCAGATCCTGAGTTTCTTACACAACCTCACCTGTTTTCACTCTCATCAGACCTTTCTTCTATCTCCACCCTGTCAGTCGCTCCTCACTGTAGCCTAGTAACCACCCTGACCCAGATACACCGTCATCTTCAACCCTTCAGAAACACTTGAGCTGCAAATCTGTCCAAACGCGCTCTTTGTGTCTTTATGTACATGCGTTTGTTTATGGGCAGCTGAAGGTGAGCTTTTATTGTCTGTCAGGATGTATGTGAACATAAAGGGTTAAGGTCACCCAATAGGTGGCTTTGCTGTGCTCCTCAGGACTTCAAAGCCTCCGTCTTCAAGTAACCATGGTTACCTTTGGAGCCGCGCTGTTGTTTGGGTGTGTGTATTCTGATTGCCTGCCGTCACGTCTGATTTGACGCACAGTGTGGGAGACCATTACAGGACTACAGAAGGGGATGTGGAAGAAAAGTCACAGAGCTGCATGACCTTGTGGGGGATTAATGTCCCCAACTGGCAACCAGGGAGGAGGTGACAAAGGAGGATAAAGAAAAAAGTTTCCCCACCTTGCATTAAAACAGCTGGAAGCTTCCCTAATACATCAACACATGAACCAGGGAAGAGCAGGAACAGGACTCTAACCTGGCAGAAAAAAATCCTTCCTGAAGGAAACTTGTCAGTGGAGCGTGGACTAATGCTGCATTCAAGAAAACTCAGAACTCAGAAATTTTCATCCTGTTCATCCTGCTGCTGTCTGGCAAAAGATACAGGAGTGTCTGCTGCCGTACCACCAGACTGAAAAGCAGCTTCTTCCTTTAGGCTGTGAGACTGCTTAATTAATTCAGTACTCCTCCATGCAAAATTGTTTATTCAACCAGTCTACTTATATATATAATCTAATTTAGTAACAAAAAAAGCGAACTACAACTTAATCTTGCTTTACGTCCCTGTGATGTATAATGATACATAAATCTACATCCAAAAGTAAAGCTAGCTAGCTAACTAACTAACTAATATATCTCTTTAGTTTAATTTGTACAAAAAAGAGTTACCTGTTCCCCCGTTTCCAGTTTTTTATGCTAAGCCACACTCCTGGTGTGCTGGTACTGTATGAAATACTGCCATGAAATATTTGTTTTAACACTTTAGTTTTTGAACAGATTAAATAAATAAATTTAATTAGTAAGTTTAAGAGGTGCTTGTACCTTTTGTTACCTTCAGACACAGCCAGTCTCCAGCTTATCTAAGCTAAATGGCTGCTGGCTGTAGCTTCATATACAAGGCCCAGATATAAAAGTGGTATCAATCTTTTCATGAAACTCTTTGAAAGTAAGTAAGTGTATTTCTCAGAATGTGAGAATGAAAGAGGTGGAAATATGCACCCGTATTGTTGTTTCTGAGTGGATGTTGCGGATGTGAAGAGGTTGAAGGTGAAAAGAGGCACTGAGATGTAAAATGTTCAACGGCACTTAATGGATGCTTAAGTGGAGCACAGAAACGCAGAAAATAAATCAGACCAACGACTCCAAACAACTTGTCTCGTCTCGGCTGATATCAATCCATCACATTCGTTCTTACCTTGCTCATGTGAAACTCCAGACGTCTCATGTACCTCTCGATGGTTTTGATTTGCTGCAGAAAGACAGAGACAGCACAGTCATTTATTAGTGCCTCTGAGAACATGGCTACATATAATTAAAGCTGCCAACATAATGATCTATATGTCCATACCATAGGATATAATGAGGCACAGTGTGCAAGCCTCAGCTTACATGTCAAGAAAGTGACATTTGTGATCATTACTGATCATCAAATGTATGTCACAGGTTGGTAAAATGTTAAGTTAAACGTGTTGTTTTATATGCAAATATCTCACAGCTTATCCCTCTCAAGCTGTCTTCTCCTGTAACCATCACGCATTTCTTTCTCTTTCATCCTTTTTCCTGAATTATTCCTCAATCCCATCAGCCCCTCTCTCCTTTCTCCCTCATTTTTCTGCCTCTAGCAGTTCTTTCTCCCTTCTTCAAGTCTTTTTTTTTTTTTTTCACATCAAAGATTCAACATACATCAAACTTGGAGTGGTTGTTACAGTAGACCCTCCCCTCCGTCAACTCACCTTGTCAAGATCGTACAGCACTCCCTGGAGAGAGAAAACACACAATCACACAGTTAGTACAGAAAGACAGCACAGCTCATGGTGGCTAAGCAATGCAAAGCAGGCTATAGTTTTCTGGCATCAAAGGAAGTATCCTATTAAAACACCATCTCCAGTGGCAGCCTTTACTCTGTATGTGTATAATATATGTGTGTGTAAGAATGTGTGCATTGTAAGAAATCAAAATGTGTTTTCCATGTGTAAATCCATGACGTTAAAAGTGATTCCAGCTGCCATGACATGTTCTCAGTCCCAGCCTGTCAAATATGATGCTGCAGGTACCCTTCTAGCATCAGTTTTGGTCAAATTAGCAATAATAAATATGCAACATTTGCTGAGACTTCCAAAGTAAAGGCATAAAAACTACTTTGTTAGGATTACACAACAGAACTACTTGGCTTAAGAAAAGATCACGACTTGGATTTTAAAAAGTAGGTGTACATATGTAACACAGCATGTGCTTGAAGCATAGGGGCACTGACCAAGCTGCATTTGATACACTGGGAGTGTGAACAAGCTGGGCAGTGCTTTTGAGGAAAAGTTGTTAACTGTTTGCATCTGTAACTTTTCTTTAAAGGAATACGTTGACATTTTGGGAAATATGCTAATTTCTTTTCTTGCTGAGACTAAGATGAAAAGATCCATACTGCTCTCATGCACCTACGCTAAATATTTAATTAGAGCCAGCAGATGGGACACTTCGTTCTGTTCAAAAGTGAAAACATCTTCCTACCAGTATTTCTAAAGTTTTTGTATTTATGAATGAGTTTGTGAACTTTAGATGTGCTAGAAGTCAGATTTTATTACCTTGAAACAGAGTCAGCTTGTTTCCAGTCTTTATACTACGCTAAAGCTAAGTCTCCTGGCTGTAACTTAATATTTACAGTTCAGACACAAGAGTGAATTTTGTCATCTAACTCTTGGCAAGGAAGCAAATATTTCCTAAAATGTCTGTAAGATGTGGGCGAGGCAGGACTAACTGCTGCTTGGATATAAACTGCGGTGTTGCTTCTCACCAGGCGAGAGTTCCTCTTCATGTCCTTCATGAGAGACATAAGTTTGTCCAACTCTGTTTGATGAACTTCAAGATACTCACTATGGGAGGAAAGGGGAAAAACACTGAGATTTTACACGAATTCAAAAAGATTAAATGTTATAAATAAATGTGAAGGTGAATTCAGCAATGCATGCAAATCACAAGAACATATGTAGCCTATATAATGACAGCAATATTCTGTAAACACATCAGCGTATAAACATTTGTGCAGTTATGTAAATATATGCAGCTGAAAACAGGCTGTGAATGTACACATTAAAGGCACAGATTACTAACATTTATGGAGTGAAACCACAGATGTGACATTAACTTAAAAATAAATAATTACTCTGGAACATTTGATTTTGTGTAGCAGAGGAAGACATTTGTCATCGCTTGACGGATTGAAGTGTATGTACACACAGTGTAAGTTTATATGGGTTACTCACTCCAAGCCTTGTTTGAGCGCAGTGTAAACCTCCTCCAGTCTTTTGGGCTGCGGCTCTCTGGAGCTGCTGCCTCCCTTGTGTCCTGACAGGTGGGGCTTCTTTGGCTTCGACTGAGGCTTCTTCTGTACTGCCGAGTTCCCCATGAAGGAGTTACACCTACACACACGGAGAAACACACAAACGCATTAGTAAGTGTTGTAGAGGGTCCCCTGTGTGCAGGAATTTTCTTTTTCATGTCTTTTCTTCTGTGCAATGATGCTGAAAATCGTTTTCAAAATCGAAAAATACATTGTGATTCACAATGCTTTATAGCAAAAGCAGGATAAAGGAAGACCATCTTCATCTAAACATCTACTGACTAAAGACGGGAAGTATATTTTGATTTACACTTTCCAAACTCCAGATAAACATCCACATCTCTGCATAGTGCAGCCCAGTGAAAGTTGTCAGTACACTCAGTTACACTGCAAACACAAACTTCTAATAGCTAAAACGGCATAATTTCAATGGTGTCAATGTGCCAAATGTGAACAGACAACACAGGCAAATAAGAACGGGCTTATGGTGGCGCTCACAGCTAAACTCCATGGTAACATTATACTGACTGTTTACATCACCCAAACTTCACGGCCAAAAACTTTATCATTATAACATACGAACATAAAAATACCAGAAACTCAAGCTACGATAACAAAGAAAATGACAACTTGGCGAAAAGACCTTTATTAAATAATTAATCTGATATGTGCAGCAATTTTGTTCACATAAAATTCATTTTATCTTTTGAATTACAGTGCTTCTATTTCCCACTTAAATAAAATTCAATAAGCCAGCCATGACCTAAGCCTATGCAAAAATGGGCATGAATTGTCTTGGGCAATGAATGTTTAAATTATGTTCATACAATTGCAAAACAAAAACAATGCATCAGTAGAAGTCAGTCATTTTATACAATAAAATAATAATAATTGCCCATGTAACATCTCGATAGATGTCGTCATACCTCTGTATCAAGGCCTTTGTCTTTTGCGATATCATGATATTCAACACACTGTTACATCGTTACTCTTTATATCTGCAGAACTTGACTGAGAATCATCCAATTTTTAAGTTTTCTTCAGTTTCAAAGTAATCCAGTGAAACTTGCCTGTATATCCATGTGTAGACTGCAAACAGAAACTTCTAATTGCTAACTCAGCAAACTTTTAATAGTGTATAGTTTGTCAAAATGTGAACAAATACAAGCAGATAAAAGGCGCTCATGTTGGAGCCCACAGCTAACGAACTGACTCCATGGCAACAGCAAAGTTCCTGTTTACATCTCCCCAAACCCCCAAATTACGGAAACTGTAGGTCTAAAATTTAATTATTGCACCTCAAATTGAATTGGGGAGGTTGCATTTTCTCAGTTTCATCTGAGGGGGGTGTCCCTGGTTCACAGTAATTGACAGAGATACAATATTACATCTCATATTAAATATTTAGCGAGGGACTTCCAGAGTATTTCAGATAACAAGGCCTGCAGCTACTTGTAATAATGTAGTTTTCGATGAATGTTCTGTGTTATTTTACAGCATCCTGAACATGCCCTTGGGCCGGTTTCAGCATGAATTCATCTCATCTGTCTGACTGAGAGGGCTCATCGTGTCTGTGCACACTGAGATAACTCAGTCGCACAGGACTGACACATTTAACCCAAATATTACTCAAATACCGTCACCAAAAACCTGTCAAACGCGCGCACACACAAGCTTGCAGCGTAATCTGAGCGGTGAACCTCTTCATCAATCACAGGGCTGTGCTAAATCACACAGTATGCGCACATATCTGCAAACATGTGCTTCCCACCCCACCACTTTCTGTGTTTGACCAGTGCAAGGCTGCCATTTATCTTCTGCTGGAGTGAACTTACAAACACGCACACCGAGGTGCAATCACACTGCCGGCAATCAATGACATTCAAGCGTTCTTCACTCTCTTCCCCACAGTCCTCCAACAGTTGACCAACATCACTGTGACTGACACAAAGACGGAAGCCAGCAACACAGGCTCTTTTAAATTTTATAAAATATAGTATGTATTAAAGTGCAAGAGAAAGACTTTAGACTTGACTTGACAAAATCAAAAAAGACTTGGAGCACAAACTGGACTTTAAACACCAATGACTTGTGATTTCACTTGGACCTGAAAACACTGGATACCTTACCCCGAGCCAAAAGATTAAAAACTGTTTTATTTAAAAATGAATCCATTCCCTTCATGTCCTGAATCAGTTCATGTTAATGCTATTCATTCACAGCAAGTCAACACTTAATTCCCAAGATACAATCTGACAGCAAGTTGCTGGAGAGAACCATGAAGAACATTTAAATGTTAGGAAGCGTGTGCAAAAACTACGCAGTGGTCAACATAAAAATGAATGCATGCACGCAAAATGTGCAGGTCAGAAATTACAGCCAGAAACGCAACTTCCAACTTTGTTCGACATTTGAAGTTGCACAAAGAACAGTGTGTCAATGCTCTGTTGTTAACATGGAAATACATTTGGTGAAGAGTGCATTATGACTTGTTGACTACTTGAAACTCAAAAGTTTAGGACTTGGCCATCTTGACTCGGGACTTGAATTCGAAAACTTGAGACTTATTGTTTGATTTGATTTCATTTTAGGATTGAGACTCAACTATCTTACCAATTTGTGATTGGACTACAATCACCAGATTTTCTAAAGCCTAAAAACAGAAGCAAGAGGAGGAGGAGGAGTCTAGTTTTCTATCAGACCACTTGAATTACATTGGGGTTAAAGGTTAATATAGAACTATTTCCACTGACACCAAAAATGAATTGCTTACCACAGCTTTAAATCTCTGCAGACTAACTAATTATGTGTCAGTTCACTAATTAGTTGTTGCAGCTCTACAAATGTGCAAACCTGATGTACCCACACACAGATAATTTCTCTGTATCCTGGTGTTTAATGTCCAAGCAGGGCTGCAACTAATAATTATTTCCAAAATTAATTCATCTGTCTGTTGTTTTTAGATTAAACTATCTGTCAAAAAAAACGAGAAAATGGCCATCACAATATCTCCGATCACAAGGTAAAATCTTTTGATAGCTTGTTTTGTCTGAACAAAAGCATAAAACCCAAAACTTCTCAATTTATTATCATAGAAAACAGAGAAAAGCAGCCAATCATAATATTTAAGAAGCTAAAATCAGCAAATGTTTGACATTTTTGCTTGATAAATCAGTAAAAATGAATCAGTGTATCAAAATTATTGATTGAGAACTTCATTAATGGTATTAATGGTTTCAGCACCATGTCTAAGACTATTATCTATTTTGAAATGGGGAAAAAAGTCAGTTTTTCCTCTACAACATAGCTACTTCACAAATCTGTCTCCCCTTACTTCAACCTATTTTAAGTCACTCTCATCTCACCCGCTCATGCACATTTCAGCTTCTAAAACCATTACAGATTTAGCTGACAAATGACATTTCCCCAGACTTAACGAAACGATCCCAGAGTCATCTCAGGGACATGGCGACAACCAATTCCAGCGCTCGACAAGTTGGACCACGCCACATCTTGCCGTGTGCCAGCGAACGCAGCACAAGTTGAGCTAAGCCGCCACAAATGTAGGGCACCGCTGAATGAGAGCGCCGCGTAGCCTTGGGGTCACGCAAGCTGTAGTGTAGAAGGGTCTCTTGGCAGGAAAACGCACAGAAACACACATATGCATAGATGCAAACACAATTCCATACTGACTTATAATTATGGAGTTGCAGCCTTGCAAACAAACTGCACGGTCTGCAGGATGCATGCATGCGTAAATGCACACAAAACATGCACATGGGTACACACACAGACAGCCCTCGCTCAGTAACACAGACATACACTATCACACATCAGTGGCCTGAGAAGCCGCATCTCTGTCCCTTTCCACCTCGATCATTATCAGAATGGTAACTTGCTGTCAGTCGCCTACACACCCGAGTCCTTCCAACCAATTACCCCATTCACTATGTGGGCAGGGAGAAAAGAGGGGGAATCGTCTTCAAACAGGTTTTCTCAGCAGGACGAGGGCTGCTGAAGAGGACCAGGCGTCGACAGCTGAAAGTCTAAAGATCGTATAAGATATTTCTAGGATGTGAGAGGGCTTTGTCTTGTGATGATGGAGCGAGTGAGAGCTGTCACAGATGAGTCAGAGAGGCAGGGACACAGATAAAACTCTTATCAATCTCTAACTTCTGGCTATGAATGAAAAAAAAAAAAATCAGGAAACTGAGTGGTTAAGCAATAAAGTGCTGATCATCCCTTGAGAATTCAGCTCCTTTACCGGAGCTTGAGACTTGCTGCAACTCGCTGAACGTCATGACGGTCGGATTATTGAGTCAGTAAATTCCTTCTGTCTCTGTGAGTGATGTTTTTAATCTAGGTCTAGTTACAGAGATGGGTTTCTGAATGGGACATTTTATAAAAAAAAAAAGGCTTCTTCACAAATTTTAAAGTCATGCTGATGCCAACACTATGAGGAAGTTAGGGCTGTTCCCTACCTACAGGGGTATTTAGGGCCCAGACTCAGATACATATTTTAATTTCAAAGGCAAAATATTGTGCAAATATTTAAGAATAGTTTCAAGAAATTAGTTGTTGCTCTTTTCTTAAATGCTGCCTTCAAATGGGGTCATGTTTACCATGTTCACAAGAAGAGTCCATATGAATGGTCACTTCTCATACTAGTCACAACCTCTGCTGGTTGAAATTTTAAGAGTTCAGAAGTTCTGATGTGTGGATGGTAGTGGATGGTCATAATGCTTTTAAATTTCCTGTATTGTGTTAACTATTCATTAGCTTGCTAAACTGTTAGCCTCGGTGGCTTCTAGACGTCAGCTGTTTTGGCGATCATGATGCCGTTGCCTAGGAGCTGCGTTCTTATGACGTAATCACTCAAACGCCAAGCATATCACATACACAACTTCCCACGCCTTAATAACAAGCTCACAAGTTCCATTTGAAGGCAGCAAAAAAATCCTGTCGCTTGAACATCAGTCTTCTTTTTTTTTTTTTTTCTTTTCCAAAAACATTTCTCCAACAAAAATCACTGATTTTACAATGATTCACCAGGTATTATGATCGGTATTATGATTGGCAGCGAAGTTACTAAGATAACTACTTTTATATCACAACATTTTACACATCATCTGAGGACATCTGAAGATTTGTCTAAAAAAAGAGGGTTTTGTGTCACTATTCTTTGCCCTACAGGTCAGCTGATTTCATGAAAAGAGCAGCTGTTGTTCTTATTTAATACAATGCATGAAACACTGGGGCTTTGAGGTTTTCAAATGAAGCTGACCAAACCCTGTGCAGAAATACTGTGTTTAAACTGAAAGACTAAACTAAACTGATTTCAACAAACTGATAAGAAGTGCACTAGAAACTGTTTAAACTATGTGTAAGTTAAAGCAGCTACAAGGAACTTTCTTATTGTGCTGATTTTGGAAGTTCTTGTGGACAACAGCTGTAGTGTTTCCACCATAATGCCACAAAGTGTAACACCAAAAATAAAATTATCTGAGGACAAATCTTCTCCTGCTTCTTTTTAACTGGCAAACTTTCTGCACACTGTAACTTTGCTTGGGAAAATGTAAACACAGGCTCTTCTGGCTTGCATGCTGTAAATCATTTCATCTGATTTTAAGGAGAATTTGACCCGGTATCCGACATCAAGAATAACTTACATAGAAACAGCCAATCGGCTCGTGTCATTTGATTATGGGGGGTCATATAGAGGCAACAGTCTAAAATTGACACCATTTCATAAGCAGTTAAAATTCCTTGTACTATATTTAACATTAAACAGATTGTGATGAAGGCTATTGGATTATTTCTTTTGAAGGGACAGTCTACCAATTTTATACATGAAGATCAGTGTGCTTGTCACAAGGAGCACAACCCTGCCTCTAAAGTCTGTTAAATAATGTCTGAGAAAATAACCCTAATGATTTCATCAGGCTTATCTTGGATTGGGCTTCACAAAAGTCTGATTATATAGTGGGGGTGTGGGTGCATCATAGGGAATGTAGGATCCAGTAATTTTTTGAGGATCTCTCTTCTGACTTGATTTTCATCTGTCTAAATTGGTGGAATCCCCCTTTACTAATACCATATGATGAAGCACACAGTAACGCTTGATCTACTGTTAAGTATCCTTTTCTTGACCCCAAGTAAATGCTGACATAGTACTAAAATAGTAACCAATAACATATTTTTTAAAAAGCATCACCTCCAGATCAATACCATTTCTGAGCATGTGATACTTCAGTCTCGGCTGTGGAAAATCAATTTGCCGCTTTGTTTTAGAATAAACTCGTTCAATCGCACCATGACCTCAATTGCCATTTCAGAAATGAATAACGTCGGCTGACCACACATTAACAGTAAATGATTTCTGCTCACCGAGAGCGTCGCTCCTGTAGTGTGCTGAAGCCGGCGAAGGACTGACTCCGGATTATACCATTGGGTCCTCCGGGGGAGTGGGTGCCAGCCGCCATGATCTCCGGGACGCGGGACGACACACCTGGAGAAAAGACACAAGTACAGATCCATTACATTACATGTGGACAACAAGTGAAGGATTCAGCAGCAGTATTACATCATGGGTGCAACAACAGCATCTTTTGAACTCAATTAACACCCAAACTGTTTCAACAGAGAGGTTAACTGTAGTGCAGGGAGCTTTCAGAACAACACAGGCTCTGTTGGTGAAGCTTGCCTTGTGCGATGTGGACGAGCAGCATTCAGAGCCTGTGCTAACATGTCTTGACTCCTCTGGCCTACCTGTCACCACCAGTCAACTGCAAACATACCTAAACTGTTACTGTTTCACGTTTCCGTCCTCAGGCAGGTGTCACAAAACACAACTCCTTTCACTTTCCTTGCATTTTTCCCTACTTGAACTAAAAGTTAAAGCGCAATTCATCAGACTGACAGGTGTTTAAAAGCCCAAGCAGAGGTCACCACAGACTTGAGGATTTGACCACAGATCTGCAGCAGCTTTAAAGCTCTCTTCTGCCGTCTAGAAATCTAATTCTGAGTGATAAATTCCAGGAAAAGCTACCCAGACCTTCCAATGTCTGAGTTATCTAATCAGCCTCTCCTATAGTTAAGACATCTTTTATCACCGTGTCTATATTTAGTAGCTGCAGCCTGTCAAGTCTTCAGACCTTCAGACCTTTTTCAAGCTGGAGATGTGGAATGACTCACGTGGGGAACGAGCTGAAAATAGACAGTAAAAAGTTCACGTATGGCCGTCAGATAATGATGTAGCAGAGATGAAGTGCCCAGGGGAAAAAAATCCACTGAGATAACTGAAGCAAAGCTTCAACAAGCATTTTGAGATTTTGTCCAGATCATGGCGATAACAGCAGCAGCAGGTTGGCATTTACATTTAAAGGGCAGTTCAGTGAAAAGTGCTTAATGACAGACAAAGTAGAGATGCATGTATCAATCTGCTGCAGTGAAGGGTCCAACACTGACCTCAGGTCAGCTATCTGCCACGTATGACCCCTATTCAATTCTGCTTTTTTTTCCCATCAGAGTCATTGAGTTGACATATTAAAATCCATACTACAAAAAGTTTAATTTACAGTGGGATTCAGAGTAAAATGTAAAAGATTATTTTTTTCTTGCATACAAACTGCAAAAAAAGAGTACACTAAATGCTAGTGGAGTCAAAACAATGAATTAATTAATCAATTAGTTCACTGACAGAATTTTATTGGGCAACAATTTTGATGATGTACCGACTGTGAAATTCTGGGCTGATAAATACAATCTGTAGATGTTTATTTTGTTTTAGTTGGTATTTATTCTTCGTTTGTGCTTGGGAAACAAACAAATATTCATTATGAAAAATGTGGTTGTTTGAAATTGATGCGACACAACAAACATCAACCACTGCCAAGGGTAAATGTTATCTTTATTTTCTTTTATTGCAGTCAACAAGGCTGATGTTCAGACAATAAATTGGTGCACCCCTAATTGTTTAAGCTGATTATCAAGCAAAAACGCCTATTTTCATGTTCTCTTATTTCAGCTCCAAAATATGAGAATTTGCTGCTGAATGTCTTTCTGACGTCATTTAATGAGACAATTTCAGTAAGTTGCAGCTCTAAATATTAGTATAAATTATTATTGTACATTGTTAACAGTATACACTTAAAAAAGCTTTACCTGGACTGGATCAGAGGAGACTTGACCCCAAAGTCCAGTTTGACTGATTACTGTGAACATGTGTGCTGTACACATGTGAGCTTGAGTATGTTTTGCATCTGGTGTGAAAAAGGAAGTGCACGCTATGCTGACAGGCTTTTCTACACTTCAGCAACAACAACAAATGTTGTGCAGGTGACGATGCAAATGCCCTCGGGTACAGAACAACATTACTGATGTGAACGCTGATGGTGGGGGGAGAGGAGAAGGGGGGCAATCACAATAAGGCACGTTACAAAGCACCTAAGTACCTAATGTGAAAAGACCCTTAGTCTGCAGCCACACCAGCAGGTTTTCAGTCTAAACACATGCACATCAAATCCAGCAGAGCTTCTGAATTCAAATGCATGAGTCAAACACAGACAGAAATCCTGAACAGAGAGAAACTTTTGCTCTACTGACCAACATGCTGACCTCAGTGTTAATAGTGTGATGACTGTAAACACTGTAGCAAGGAAGTGGAAGTGTCATTTCTGTCTTTTTAATCTGTATCGCTCCGCAGCTGAGCTGAAGGAAAAGTATGGCGAACAGAGAGAAATGCCTGGGGGACGGAGACAGATTTGTCAAATCAAATTAAACTCCACTAACAAGCAGAGGAATCAGCCTCAGTATTCAGCTCTCCTCAGTGTCTGTCTGCTTCTCTTCCTCACAGAAAACAAGATAAACCGTCCCGCAGTGCTACCAGTTAAACAACTTTGCCAAATGAAGTGACAAGCAAAACACATTTTTTTGTTGACTGTTTGTGTGTGTGTGTGTGTGTGTGTGTGTGTGTGTGTGTGTCAGTCTGTTTGTGGGGCCCTGTGTTTGTTCGTGCTCTGGTTTTGTTTTTCCACTGATCCATCTATCTTTCTGTCTCTGGAGGACAGACTGAGGTCTCTGTGTGTGTGTGTGGGGGGGGAGGCAGGGCCGGACTAGTTTCATCATACATATACAAGCATGTACACACTCACACACGGACACACACACACACACACCCGACCATCCACAGACACCTCAGTGCTACAAGCGATTGAGCAACCTGATACCCCCTCCTCTGGTCTGTGCTGTGACAGACAAAGACCCGGCACGGGGCCTGAGGAAAGACTAGAGCCTTGTTTTGTGGAGGGGGGGGGACAATAGGCCGGTGAGACTGATACTGTTCAAGGCTATAAATAGCAGCTAGCTCACTTTTACACTGAGGACTCTGATGGCTGTGACTCAGTAAATGAATCATCAGGACCAGTGGATGGGTGGACGTCTTGGCTTGAAACAGCATGGTCTGGTTGATCGGTTAGATGTAGCCAAAAACAGTTAAAAATACATCTTGTTTTGTCCTACAGACTGGGGGTTTACAAATGAAAATTACATAAGATTCTTTGGATTTAGTTATAAATTAATGGCTAATCACAGCTACCACCACACAATATGGATGAAATCACTGTTACAATAGTTTTAAAGATGCACAAATCATTTTTATGTAAACAAAGGATCACATTATTACACGCAATGTGGCACCTGTTGCTCGCAATGATGAACCCTTGTGTGTAAAGATGAGACAAGTGAGTGTGGAAGCTTTGAAGTTCTTTAAAAGCACCTTGAACAAACCGTGTATCGCTAATTTTGTTAGTTTTTAGTAACAACTCAGAATCATTCAATTGAACAACCAGATACATTTTATATAATACCATCATGATATAATTCTGCTGAAAGGAATTCAGTAATACACTATTGCCTTGCCACAGTCAGCGGCAGGCAGAAGACCTGACAGGAGAGCTGCAATCTGCCTTAATGCTCTGAAGCATTTTGGTCCATTTTGGTCTCTGGATGCGCAGCAGCAGTTTTCTACTTCGCCATGTTTGCCTCTCTGACTTTCTGACTCACTCTCCTAAAACAAGAGCAGTGGGAGGTGGATGATGGTACATTTTGTTACCTAATGGGGTAGTCACAGAACAGGCTGGACACTGTTCCCTGCGCTACAACCATTTCCCGAAGATTTCCTGTAGATCTAGACGAAGCAAGATAATGACGAAGACATGGACACTTGAAAGCTAAAAGCTATACACAATCATACCAGATGGTATAATCTGCTCAGTTTCAAGTCCCTTCAACATCCTGATGTTCCCAAATGGTACAAGCAGGTAGCTCCGCTCATGATGAGGACCTCAGGGAATAAGACGGAGTATGACTTACTGTCATGAGAGAACACATGTAGAAGTAGAACGGCACTCGCACAATTAAACCAGGGAAAAAGCTTCATATTTACTTCAGAAATACACTAAGATTTAATGCTGACTGGAAGGAGACTGTATGAAATTAAGTCAGTGTTTGTCCTACATTCATTATCAGGGTCTCGCCCACCCACTGCTGGATAAATGTGGCACTTTATAAAAAGATAATCATCTTGTCTCTTCTCTCCCTCAGTACGGGCGCCATTACCTACATTTTAACATCATGTTTGTTTCTTGCAAATCAGAAGTCATTTTTCAAGCAAAACTATCAAACATTCTCCATTTGCAGAATCACAATTTTGCTATTTTTCTTTGTTATATATGACAATAAACTGAATATACTTAGGTTTTCGACTGATAGTTGGACGAAACAAGACATGTGAAGGCACCATATCAGGCTCTGGGAAATTGTGATCGATATTCTTAACTATTTTATCGACAAAAACTTAATCTATAGCTCTAACTAATGATTATTTTCATTATAGTGACCAACAATGGTCTAAATTACTTATTTTAATCATGAAATAATGGTGCCTCCTGCAGCTTTAAAAGTATAGAACATATATCCTGTTTTGACTCTCTTGGTGTGTTTTTGCAGTGGACATTTTGGCATGAGTGATATGCTAAATGTTCACACTCAAGTCCAGGCTTCTGGATTTTCCCAAAACCTTTCCCAGCCTCGGCACAAAACCGACTCATTTGAATCAATGTTCCCCATGTATAAAGACACACACACACTCACACACACGGGCACACGCACACACACACACACACACACACACACACACACACACACACACACACACACACACACACAAAGAGTGGAGTTCAACCACTGAATCATAAAAACCTTTCCTCTGCACCTCTTAGTGTCACCGCTCATCTCGTCTAAAGAGGCTTTCAGGATGAGAACAACAATGCCAGCTCGCAGTGTGTTCTGGTTTGGTGCCAGTCGTATACCCATGATGAATACAGCTGCCAGTCAGTCCATTCACTGGTCTTTCTTCTCTGGCGCTCTCACGCTAACAGCCTTAAATGCCCTCGACGAGGTGTGTGAGTGTGCTTCTTTGTGGAATATGTGAGCACTAGATTGATCAGTATGCTGAGCTGCGGCAAGGAGACACACACACATACACACACACACACACACACACACACATAGGTTAGTGAAGAGGGACTGGAATGAAAGAGCAGGTGATGTAATCACAATTTGTTGTTAGCTCTCCAAGGTCCATGTGCATTAATGCATTAGTCTGAACCAAGTGTGTGTGTGTGTGTGTGTGTTCTGAGTGCTGGGGGGTGAGGAACAGACTGGATAAGTGAATGAGGGATGAGCAAGCATCTGAAGGTAGGACGGGAGGGAGGAAAGGAAGAATGGAAGGACGCATCGTTCTGAGCTAAAAGAGATCAACACCAGCCAGAGGAGTCGACTAGGAAGACACAGTAACCTCTCGACAGACTTGCAAGGCAAAGGCCACATGACTGATGGAGGTAGTCGAGCTGTTTTTAATTTCAAAAGTATTGCAAATTTTAACCAAATGTCAAAAAAATTTGCAAAAGAAAATGAAATCGTTGTGTTGAAAAAGAAAATAATAAATACGTACGTGGAGATGTAAAGCAATGAACAGCAGCAACAACTTGTTTTTATTTTTTATCCCACATGTCAAAAGCAGGCTTTTAAATCACAGTGTTACAACAGTAGAGGGCTCAGTGACTGATGACTGTCAGCCATTGTGATCATCCATCAGCCCAACCTTAGCACATATCAGTAAAAAGAGACATGATACATTGATAACTACTACTCCTCACTGTGTTTAACTTCATCAAATCACCTGAAAACCTAACCAGGCTGCTACAGTATAACCATACAGACCTTCACACACACCAGAGTGCTCCATTATAACTACATATTATGCTTTTATATATATATTTTTTTCATTATTGCTAAAATAGCATCAGTCCAAGCTAATCATCACCAAATAAATTTCTTTCTTTATTTATTTCTATTATTATTATAATAGTAATTATTGGATGGAATCTATCCCTTTCAATGTAGTCAACTAAAAGTCAAGTTTGCATGAATGTTCATGATGGATGTAATGTCACAGTTTGAGGGGAAGTTGGCTCAGTACAAGGGTTTAGTCATCATCATTGTTTGAATCACTATTTCACAAATATGTTAATAGAACTAAAAGAATAAAGAAACAGCAGGCTGATTAACAAAACTGACTTTTTCCCTTTGTTCTATGGAAATTTTCCGAGATTGGCTGTGTTAAGGGCTTTGTGACGTAGGTCATCGCAGTCTGTCGAGTCTTCTGTGAAAACACTTGACACACAGCAGTACCTTAACACAAATGGAGCAACGCCTGCGAGCTACTTCAGGCACTGCACCGCTATGCGTACATACGTGACATGCTTCACTCTTCACAATCATCTCCAAACACCAAATTGGCAGTTAAGTTAAGCTTCAAAAAACACCCATCTCTCCCTCCAGCGCACTGCTGCATCAGTGTTTGCCCACTACTTCAGCCCCACCACCACCACCGCAGCATCCACCTGCAGGCTCTGGTGGGGAGATATTTGGTCTTCACTCCCCGATATCTCTGTGTAAACATAATCTGCAGGGAATGAAGAGGTCTGAGCCTCAACGCCAAACCCTAACGATGTTCTGCTGCTGTAATAAACATTTCAAACGTGAGCTGTCTGACTAAACTTGACTCTTTTTTTTTCAGCCACCGAACTGTTTATATCATCTTTTGAGTCCTCTATTCATGTTTGGGGGGTTTGAATTCAGGTGATTCAGACATCTCAATTGATTTTTCCAAACATTTTCTCCACCAAGGTCACCTCCCGTCTTCTCTGCAATGGCAGCATGACTCACTTTCTTCTTCCTTCATTTCTGTTGCTTGTTCTGCTTCCCACTCTCGTCCCTCAACTTTCTGTTGTCACTTTTTCATACAAATTTTTATTGATTGAAAAGCCCTCTCTCTTTCCATGAATTAAACTGAAGACGTGAATCCAGGAAAAAGCCTTAACTTCTCACTGATTCCTTTCATCAGTAAGAACTTTTCCTCTGTCACGAAGTTTGCTGCAGATAGACAAAATAGACTGCAGCTCAATATCTGTATTATGTCTCTAATACATTCAATAGTCACTGCACATAAACAAACATGGCTGCATTTCTAAATTCTTCACACTAATAATCACATCAGTCAATCTGAGCTTCTCATCTGCTGCACAAAACACACTCGCACTTTACTCATTGTGCCCACTTCAATCTCTGCTTTTATACAGGATTCTCACCCAAACTCACAAACAGCTGCACACACATAAACACACACATTTAACTCCTGAATAATCCTCCGAGGCTGTGCGTGTGCTCATTTCCGAGTGTGCACGGGTGTGTATTCATGTGCAAAGCCCGGCGTCAGCGCACCGTGCATGTTAACAACAGGAGCCTAATTCTTAATGCCTGTATAAATTAGCTTCACCATGGCAACAGCAGACAAAATGGGATGAAGTGTGTTACGTAAAACAACGGTTATGAGCCAACTGCCAAGAAGTAGGACACACGCCCTCGTGCTACAGGGCCGAGGCTTTACAAGCACCAGTCCTTCATTTGGAAAAAAGCGTTTTTTTATATTCAGATCTTTTACAGATGTTGCTTTAAATGTGTCCACAACTTCATCAAATGTGTCCTTAAACTGCTTTTCATTGTGCCTTCTTTTCTAATTTTACTTCTTTGTATTTAATGTGGCAGGAAGTGAAGATAAAAATAGATAGAAATTGAAGAATAAAGCAGCAGGAGATGATGAGAGGTTTGACAGGAGAAAGTGTATAAAAAAAGATGCAGCAGTTTGGTTACGAGCTACAAACAGCTCTGTTGAAACAGAGCAAATCCAGGAGATTATAGTGATGATATTCTGTCTACATATGACTGGAAATGGACTGACATGTTCAAACACACCCTGCAGGTTGTGAGCGCGTGCCTGAAAGCTGCTCAGTTATCCCCGGTGCTACACTGAGTCCATGTTTGTGTGAACTGGTTCAGTAAGGAGGGGAACTGCTGGTGCAGCTCCAAACTGGGCTAAAACTGGCTGCAGGCTGCCATCCCCGAGCCAAAACACACAAGACTGTATCTCTCTGTCCTTTTGTTTTCCTGTTATCCTAAATTCAAAAACAAAAGGTGAGAAACCTGACAGAGTTTGATTTAGATTTACTGAAGCACATCGGCTTGTTATGAACTTCTCAAATGACTCAACCACAGTCGAAAGGAAAGGAAAGGAAAGTAGCTTCACTTTGGTTTACTTGGCATGCTCATATTAAACTACAAGCTCCATTACAGAGATAGTTAGGATGTTTGATGAGGGGCTGTATGATGTACTGATCAATAGTCAGTACATTAGCTACAGCAGTTTGGAGAAGCAGAGAGGAGCTCTGAGCAATAAACTCCTGTCAACAGGGTCTGCAAAAGGTAAAAAGGCCCACCTAAAATTATGAATATCAGTTTAAGTGTATGCTGTGTTTAGGATATTTTCCCTACTTTACTTTACCGCCAGTCAGCCTTTTCTGACAGGAAACCATTGTTAAACAAGCCAAATATCTCTTTCTCCAAACCAACCAAACTCTATAGCCAATATCAGTCATTTTACCAGGAGCTATTGGCTGACTGCTGCCTCGATTGGTCAGTTTGTTAGTTATTGTGCGACTTTGGTGAATTCAAACTATCCTTTAAAATACAGAAGTCACACAATGATGCAAACATCTAACAGATTGAGGCAGTAACTGCTGTGTTCTGCACAGTAAAATGACCAATTTTGTCTATGGAGTTTGGCTTCTATGATGGCTGTTTCCTATCAGAAAAGGCTGTTTGATGGCAAAGTAAAGCAGTGAAAATAGTCTAATAGTCTACTGTCCACAGCAGTTCATTGCTCAGCTGTTCCTATTACTCCTCTCCACTTTTCCTAACAGGGGGCGTGGCATCTACTGCGGCTAATACAGTGACTATCGATAAGTACCTCATACAACCCATTAAATAATCCAAACTGTCCCTTTAAACATTCTCTCAAAGATTTAAGACTTGCAGTAAGACATCCTGAAATGTCAACTCTTATAGACTTTCTACATAATTCTATGCATACATAAAGTGCATAAGATTAACTTTCAGCATGTTTTAATCCTGCTTTCATCACACGTCCCATTAACCTGTTGACCATTCTGTAAAGATCATGTTTTTAAATCCCAAATCCCCTGCAGGTAAAGTAGGTGACACTGACAAATCTGCCTGCAGAACACACACAGGCGCATAATCACAAGCACTGTTATGTTTATGAAAGGTGACACCAGAGCGGTGCACATGCAAATGTGTTTCTACAGTAGCATACAGCAGAAAGTTCATGATATTGCTTCTTAACTGAATCCAGGATTTTGCCATTTATAGCTTCTTTAACAAGGCAAAATGACTCCAGGAAAAAGAGAGCATCATTATCCTCAGTGTTGAGGAGAAGTGCGAGTTTCTCCTGAGGAATAAGTGCTCATTCATCTTCACTAAAAGGCTTCTCAAAGGTCCTAAAAGGAGAGAAAAGAAAAGGGAGGGGAGTGTTTTTTGGATGACAGTGCTAAGGAGAAACATGCCAATATCACCCTGTGAGGTGGCGATGAAACACCTTTAACAACACGGATGGTTCACAGAACAGTCAGCTCAGTTCTCTGAGATGGCTCATTTCTCAAAACGAATCAAACCTGGCAAATGTATGTGAGGTGCTGGAAATTAAAGCTTCTATAAAAGAGGATCAAATGACATACTGAAAATATGAAATGTGCTGCTGTATCACCCAACACTGCAGTCCCCCTCAACTCTACAAAGCTTTTTAGCATCTTTCAGCTCAGCGTTTTGGTGCAGTGCTTTTTTAGCCAACGGTTTTCAGGGATAACGCTCGAGAAATCCACTGTATGTGACCTGCTCAGCACCAAACCTACGCAGTTAGTGACTGGAACATAAATATGGATGAAGTGTCTCCACTTTCTTCTACTGTACAAAAACTAAACCAAAACATCCCAGATGTGAGTGCTGCCATCTTGCACTGGTGAAATCATTTGGAGCCAGAGTCTGTGCATTAATGATCAGAGTTGGAGCCGCTGTATGGAGGTCTTAGTCACACGCCCGGCCGACTTAATCGCATGAAAAGTCGCGTACATGAAACCCACTAATTATAGCATCAAATCACTAATTGAAACTGAACTAATGAGAAAAAAATCACACTTGAACAAACATTGGTGTCATAGGACCTACCTAACATGATACATTTATTTGATGAATACTTTGATGTTTTAGTTTCACCCATGTTCCATATGCTTACATGGAGGGGGTGGGGTTTATCACCTATACTGCAGCCAGCCACCTGGGGGCCATCCACTTTTATAAACTGCCGATGGTGGAGACCAAAACAGAGCTAAAAGCAGAGTGAATATTGGATTTACACTCATCAGGTGGACACAAAAACTGTTCCAAATGCCGTATTAACTTCAATGATGATTGGTCAGGTGCCTTGTTTACAGCTTGTTTGGCCAAAAGTGGGCAAATAGTCAGTTATGGCAGGTTTAAGGGTTTTTGCTCATTTTTGCTTGAAACACAAAGGCAAAATATACATACGATCAGGTTCATGTGAGCAGGTCAAATCAAACCCAGAAAAACAACCACCTCAATCACCTAACCTCTGACCTCGTAGGTGCAAACTAGTCTCCTTCTGGTTTCAAAACACATCCACATGTCCACACACACAGAGGAAGATGTAAATTAGCTGAGCTGATGACAGTCAGGAATCCACCGAAGCTTTGAACCTGAGAATAGAGACCGTGTTATGGCTGTAGTCATCTCTCCTCCGTCACCTGTAGGGTGATAAATAACATTCTTGCACTCTGACTAAAGACGAAGAGTCACCAGCTTGTGACTCCAGCAGTCCCATCAAACAGACAAAACACACAAGAGAAACAATGGGCAGCACAGAAACTTCATCACGTCCTGTGTGATGCACGTATGCAGCGATGACATCTCAGGTACAAAAAGAATCAATAGCTCCGTCAATAGTCATCTCTGCCGATGTGAACAATGGCACTTTGTAATAGTCATTGTTAATGGCCACAATGGAGGAAAATTCCCGAAGGAACGCAAACGTTTGTCACAAACGACAACGTGACACACGGCAAAGACAGAGTCACAGACCACACATTTCACGAGTCTGATTGCGTGAAACCGAACAATTCAAGAACAAGAAGAGAAGACTATAGCACGGGTCTATGTTTGAAGATGAGAAGAGAAAACCAAAAATGGATTACGGAATGCTTTGATGTATTCGTCGAAAACATGGAAGAGAAGATTGATGGGAAAGGGTGCTGTAAATATGGACAAAATTCACTCCCCATTCCTCTCCCCCTCCCTCCGACAGCTGTTAAACTGATTTGCAGCCAACAGCACAATAACTAAATTCGCTTCATGCAATTCAATTTGTGCATTTCAACAGGATTTACAGTACAGAAGTACAGCAGGCCACCTCTAACAACAACAAAGCCTAAAAAAACATTTGACAGCAGCTATGGTGTCACATAAAGCAAACAAAGACAGACTTAATGAGCCTAGATTGATCATAAAATAGTCTTACCAAATCAAATGCATTGACAGTTCTCACAGTTCACTGATGTAAACTGCCAGAGTGACACTGATGTAAACGATCCTGCCGCCGTGCATCGTTTCATCATTATACAGACTGAGCTGAATAAAGGTGAGGAATTTTCTCCTCAGCGGACAGTATTTTAGTAAAGAAATAAACTTGAAATAAGCACTTGAAAAGTATCCCTTTAAGGTACATTTTGAACAAATAAAAAATGTGCAATTAATCGCGATTAACTACAGACACTCATGCAATTAAAAATTCTAATGAACTGACAGCCCTAGTAAACACACATGACTTTATAAGAGCAGAAGTTTATATTTGTGAAACTTTTCTCTGACCTCGTCTGCTTCAATTTTCCACTTTTTCAGTCCTTTTTCCATTGCATTTGCATTTTCTCAAACTCTGTTTTGACTTCTGATTTTCGATTACCAGAAACTCTAACGTTCAGTAATCAAGACAGTGTATCTCATGTTTAAGCCCTTTTTGTTTCCAGTACTGGTACTAAGCTAGCAGTAGATTCATTTACTGTACAGACATGAGAGTGGTATCAGTTTTTTCATCTAACTCTCGGCCAGGAAGAAAACAAGCACATTATCCCAAATTACAGTTTGAAAGCATCATTTTTTTGTTCAATTATGCTTCTCCCTGTGTATCAGGACCTTTTCTGACCGGCAATAATCATGTTGCCTGAAATCCTGACCCAAATAAGACTCCTCTGATGTCAGACATCCTCCCATGGCGAATGATTTACTGAAAAACAACCAAAGCTTTTATCAGGTCAACATGAAAACTGGTCTAGACTCTCTACACTATAAATAATATTAACCAGAGTCAGCTGATGTAGTTACAGGGGACGTGACTGTTGTGTGAGTGCCAGAGTGTGGGAATCGAACACGTTGTGCTGTGTGTCTATGTGAGTGTGTGTCTGTGAGTGAAAGGAGGCCAGTGCCAGCTCCATCACATGAAAGTCGAGACAGGTCAGAAATGTTGCCAACGCACTGCAGAGATACACACACGCAAACATGAAATCTGACATGTCATTTTCAGATATGAGTTTTAGAGGGCAGATTTATTTTTGTTGGCCTGATCCAATCCTGTTTCATTTATGTGTCACCTCGTCAGTACACGTAATTAGCATTCTTCTTTTGAACCTCCATATTTAACAAGAACCAGTGTTCAAATGCACCTATTGCTCTTTAAAACCAAATCAGTGTGTGTAAGTTTGTTCAAATTGCCCCAGATATGGTTACGTTGCGATTATAGCCACTATAATTTAAATTATAGGTCATCAGCGTCCTCGTGGGGCAGAGCATGCAGGAGAAATTAAGGGCGAGATATGGAGTGGCATTTAAATGTACAAGTGATCAGATTAACTGAAGCGTGTCTGCACTGAAGATACATTCAAGCAGCTGCTGCTGACATTTCAGCAGTAGAGAGCAGCGTGTAATCACTTGTGAGAACTGTAAACCACACCAGTAAATGCACAATCCAGATTAATGCACTCAAAGATTACTTTTTTTATGACATCTAATACATTATTAGACGGTACAGTAAAGCTGCAGAGAGACGGGGACTTAAGTTAAAAGCACGTGACATGTCTCTTGCCGGCTTGAGTGTCCACATACTGACAACAAAGTCATTAAACGCTGCAGCCGAGTGCAGTAGTGCCATGACAACATCATCACCGGCACCTCTGATACTGCTGCACAGCCACCGTGTCACCAGGATGATCCACTCAGTATCAATACTGCCTCACAGGGATTAGAAACAAACAATAGAGCAATAAAAAAAAACATTAACCAGTCATATTAAACAGCCTGTCAGTCAACTGGACTGGTGTTCAGATTTCAGTCTATATTTGAAAACCTGTATAACAGTTTGTTTCCCATGTAAGCAGTGATAGCGTAACACAGCGTGCAGCTTGTGAACGTTGCATTTTTATACTACAATAACAACTGAATCTCCAGCTGAGTGGGCTGCAGTTAAACTGCACTGTGTGTAATGGCAACAGGTTGTATAAGGAAGGAGAGGGAATGATGGCATCTCTGATTCCCCTACATTTTTAATTAGGGACGGGTATCGAGAACCAGCAATAAACTAGTACTGATTCTTCACTGGTCAGCAATTAAATAAATATCAATAAGATCCTGGATAAACATTCAAAAGTGTAACCTCACTTTACTAACTGTGATGAAAATGCAGTCAAATGCTATGCAACTGAACTTGTTACTTCTTCAAAATGGTAATAATAAAATAACAGTTTAATCTTTTCACATATTTTCATGTCATGTCTTATTTTTTGCACCAACTTATGGTGAGTGGTATCAGTAAGTATCTCGAAGCAGTATCAGTGTCGGTATCAATAACATTCAGTAAAATCCAAGCAATATCCATACTGTTTTTAATATTGTCCAACATATATCTATCCTGAAAATCATGTTTTTGCTGACCTCCAGAGGTTTAACTTCTCACTTGTTCTTTTCAGCTGTTTGTTAGACATGCAGATGAGTGACAATATCAGCACATTTTCCTTCAACAAATGCCTTCCAGCTGCAATGAAATATTTGTCATATGTTGCATTGTATCCTTACACATACGTACACACAGGAACAGAACAACAAAGCTAAACAAATAAAGGTCTAGAGTAGGTCTATCTATAAATACATAAAGACAGTGTATATATGAGAAGTAAAAATGGCCAATAACATAAATAAAACTATATACAAGTCAAGTATTCTGTATGTCGTAAACAATATAAGTAGTGCAAATAAAATAACTATTGAATGGACACATATGGAGTGGATGATTATGTACAGTAGATGCATGAGTGCATGTCTATGTATAGTACAGTATTAGGGATAATTACACCAACAAACCAAAAATGAGCTTTGAAATGCATCAAAGCTCGCCAAAAGCTATTTTTAACTGTTGAAGTATTTCAGTGTGGACTTTCTCTCAAAGACTGAAAGAATGTCCTCTTACCCCCCCCCCCCACCGTTTCTCCCTGCACTGTGTGCCGTGCATATTTCTCTGATACATCTGACTGACATGTTACTTTCCCCCTTGCATGTGTGCCAGCCTGAGAACCAGTTTCTCACTTGCTCTACTTCTTTGATTTGTCCATTATGTGTGACTCTGATTGAATGTGACCACCTATGCTGCAGCGCTGGAATGCAGTCACCATACAAACAGGATTTTGCCGGTTATTTCAGCTCCATTTGTTATTTTTAGCAGCGTAAGAAAACATTCTTTTCACCGATAGCTGCTACTGTGATAATACAAGCTCAGAGTCTTGTACCGCTATGTGTGAATTAGCCGACTACGGGAAACCAGCCAGATATTGTCACAATTCATAACTGGAAGGTGGCATGACTTTTGGCTTCAGGACACAGCTGTATAATAACATAACCAAGTAAACCATGAGCCACGATTTTAAGAAATAAAGACACAGCTTTATATTTTAGTGATTCAAATGGTTTAAATGGCACAAAATGTAGGATAAACTACACTAATGGGCATCTTTGAATTAAAAAAACAGCAATATATGCTTCAATTGTATACAATTATTCTATGACAGCAGCCAAATCAACACACTTTGGCCTACATCCATGGTCCATGTGCTTCATATTGCTGGTGGTGAGTGAAAGCGTGTCATAAATGCATACACAATGCATCAAACACTGTGGGTGTCATTTACAAACCAAAGTCATGGTGAATTTCTGTCCCACTCATTCCTCCTGCAGCTTTGACTAAGCCATTACCATAATGTTAACAACGGAATATCAATTTACCGAGCAGCTTAACAAAAAGACGCACTACAGGAGAAAAAGGCTGCAGCAAAAAGGAGGAAAAAATGACAGAAAAAAAGAGGCATCTCCATGTTCCTGAAATGAGCTCTCCCTAGCAGAAAAATACACCGGAGGGGACAATTGTTCCTCCTCTCCCTAAACTGTAGTTTCACAGTTAAATATTTCAACTAACTGTGGAGATTATCCTGCTGTTTGGGGTAAAGACACAGCAGGGAGCCGGCCACTGAGGAGATACGACGTGCATTTTGAAGCTCTGTACCATGGGCACTTGTGAAATATTAATCTGGAAATTTAACACTGAATACTGTACAACAAAGTCGCACACAGACAAGACCACAGTCGCAACTTAAAGGGACAGTTCACACGAAAATAAAAAATACATATTTTTCCTTTGGCGTGTAGTCTAGATCCAATCCATGAGATGAAAAACAGCAATGTCTCTTTTCAGTAATCATGACCTGGTTACTCAAGAAAATCCTCATAACTTGTCGTGAGCAGTTTCATGAAGGAACTGCTTTCTTTTCAGTAGATGCACACTTCCCTCTGTGTGGTTTTACAGTGGGCAGGGATATTTCGGTAGACAGAAAATAGTTCCTACATGAAACTGTTCACAACGAGACTTGTGGATTTTCTTGAGTAACAGGTCATGATTTCTGGAAAGAGACATTGCCGTTGAGTTTCAAATTAACGCCGCAACCGACTATTAATTTGTCGAGCATTAGCTTGATTAATTGGTTCATTGTTTGGTCTATGAAGTCGATCAGGATTTCCTTAAGCCCAAAATGACATCCTAAAATGTCTTGTTTTGTCCACAACCAAAAAAATATCCAGTTTACTGTCACAGAAGAGTAACAAAACCAGAAAATATTCCCATTTAAAGAAGAAATCTAATACGTTTACTGCAATAAATCATAAAATGAAAACAGGCCAATAAAATTATTAATTTAATAGTTGACAACTAATTGATTTATCATGCAGATCAATTTCAAATATATGTTTTAGGTGCTTTGAGCACCATATCTCCAAAAACTCTGCAACTAACACACACACAATGGATGGATAAGTAGCACTACAGGTAAGAGGAAACATATGTGATTTTGGGGTGAACTGTGTCTTCAAGAGTTCAAGCAATTCAAGTTTGAGAAAATTTAACAGCAAAAACGAAAAAAAAACAAAAAAAAAAGACACACTACTAGTGATAGTAGAGACACAAAGTGGGAGAAAAGTGTCAGAGACAGGACGATTCAGAAACTGATGGAGAGAACAAGCCACTCTGTCTCTGTGGACGATGCTACAGATCAGCAGTTATACACACACTGAAACGCTGTCGTCCATTGTGCTGTTTAAAAAGCTGACCATCATGTGAACTCATTCACCTGCCTGCTCAGTATCCCGGCCTCTCCACACACTCACAGCTGTTCACATACCCTGGTGGGACACATCTGGCCCTACATGGATTACAGCCATTTTTATGTCGGCTTTTATATGCAGTATAAGATCAAGACATGCAGGAAGAGAAGAGAAGAGCAGGAGAGGGGAGGACAGGGAAAAAAGGTCAAGAGCCTCTCAAAAACACCCACAATGTTCCCTGTACATTGTAGCCTTGTGTTTTAACCTGAAAACGTGCATATATGGAATATTATTAATTTCTATGATGCACGTATGTAGGTGACGGCCATTAAGCCATCAAACGCTTATAGACATGCAGCTGATTTACCATTTCAGCTCATAATAATGATAACACAGAAAGTCCTCATGGACAGTTCATCAGGCCTCAGATGACTCAAGTCTTTGGTAGCAAAACAAAAATTTGCTGTATTTTTCTCAGTGTTACTCCCTATAATTTTAAGTCTAGGAGACAATGAAGATGGATGTACAAAACCAATCTTGGTTTCTGTTTGACGAGCAAATTTTAAATGCCCTTTTTCCTGTTTAACTGAATTTTAATTCGGGTTGACCTTTTCCAAGAAAGACAAAAAAAAATTCAATCTTCTAGTCTGATTCCAGTGACATTTAGTGATGCCTGGCCCTCCTGTGGTACCACATCCTAGGGCTGCAATTAATAATGATTTTCAATGTCAATTAGAAAGTTGATTGTCTTTTTCAATGGCATCACAGGTTCCCAAAGGTGTTGTCTACAAATGAAAGAAAGGGTTAGACAGGAAAAAGCTCAAATGTTAATGTCACATATTTTTGACCAAATACCTCAATATTGATATTTATTAATATCTATTTTGTCAATTTTGTAGGGATAATGCTTTCACAAATTATTAACACAATCAGTTCTTTGATAAATAGTCATCAGTAATGTGAATATAATGACTAAGTAGGTAAAAGCAAATAATAAAACAGCTACAGCAGTCTGGTAAGTTCAGAAAATGACATTTTTACTGTAAGGCAGCCTTTAAAACCAGGAAAAGACAACATTTTTGCAATACCATGAAATAACAATATCCAAAATATATGATGATATCTAATCTCTGATATTTATGTAATATCAATCATTGCATCAACCCTAATTGATCATCCATAAAGTTGGAAGACTTTTGGGTGACACTGAAAAGTCGTGGGTCCAAACCACCAGAGAGCAACTGAAATGAGGCACTGAAATCTGACTTGTGATTGGGTCCAGTATGTCCCACTTGTGTAGGTACTGGTACCATACTGGCACTTTGTTTCTGTAACCCAACACTTTTTTTCCCCACAGGCTTTCTACTAAAATATATCTCCACATATGTAGCTCACTGCCTCTTTAAGAAAATTAATTGATTATTAACTCTCATGTGAACCAATTTTCTGTTGATCGACTAATCATTTCAGCATTTACCATATCCATTGTATTTCTAGCTACAACTGTGGCACCTTAAAATTATGATGGTGCCCAAAACATAATCGTCACTCTAGGCAGCTGTGACCTTTGAGGACGTATCTTCTTGCAGGAGAAGCGTAGTTCAGAGAATGTCTTCCTAGCAACAACTCATCGAAGGAGTGGTGTCATCCCTCCCCCACCTTCCCTCCTCCTCAATTCATATGTCATCACACAGCTGTGTGTCATGGCCACTGCCGAGGCAGCTGGGTAATGGGAACAGCCACTTCTAGATGCCTCCAAAAAGATGACTCTTTGTGACAGAAGAAAAAGGTGCAGATAGTCTGAAAAAGTTGCAATGGTGTCTGGGACACGATGTGATCGCAGCACTGAAATTCAGGGCTGGGTGTTCTGGGTAAGAAGAAGAGTCAAAACCAGGATCTGCACAAACAGCCAGAAAGCACAGCGAGAGGCGAAAGAGAGAAGAACCAAACAAGCAAGCAGAGACGGAGGAGATGGGAGTGAAAAGTGCAGCAGTGATTGTTGCTGAGAGATCATCACAATTTTGACAGCACGTGTACAACTTATTATGAGTTACTATAAAGAAAACTGTCATGACTGCTGCTGCTGCTGAATGTGTCACACAGCACATTCGTATGTGCGTGTTGTTCTCATGCCGACTAACAAAGAAACATAAAAACATCATGACACACAGACGTGAACCAATAGTGTCTCTTCCAGCTGTTGGACGCTACAGAGGGAGCACTCCAAATACCAAAACAGACAGATTATCAGCTTAGGACCCTAAAACGCTTATGGCAATCATAACGCTGCTCCAGCCCCCAGCTGCTCCAGCCAAAGAGGTGTGTGTGTGTGTGTCTGTGTGTGTGTACCAGTATGTCAAATATCATGTGTCACACATGAAGTCTAAAGCATGTGGTGCATGTGCGTCCCCTCATAGCATGGTCACAGTTGGAGAAGAGGATTAATAGGGAACACCTCCACAGACACACACACACACACACACACACACACACCAAGAATGCCGTTCTGATCTGCTCAGAGACAACAGGGGAGGGGTGAGGTAGGGTTCAAATCCCCCCTACCATAAATTCTCTGTTTGTATCCAGGAGGAGAGGAGAGGTAGGGGGTGGACAGATGGGAAGGGACTGGAGTAAGAAACGGAAGAGGATGGAGGAAGGGAAGGGAAGAGAAAGTGATTGAATTTTTTTTTTTTTTAAATGAAAAGATGGTAAACCCAAGGGTAAGATAGCGGCTATTCCTGTTGATGGATGCCACCCCCTCCCAACCCACACACAGAGACACACACACTCACTTACGGCTGGGCACTCATTAGTCCATTAGCAGCACATAATTGTTCCGGTTATCATTTGTCATACATCACTGACTCTTACTCATGCGGTCAGCAGAGGAAAAACACACACACAAACACACACTTATGCTGTCACTGTGCACCAGCATGCTTTTGTGTGTATAGATGCGTGTGGATATGCTGATTTTCATGTGATATACTGTAACTGAAATTGCTAGTGACTCATATTCACTCTTTCCTCACTCTCATTCACAGCCTGAGACTTTGTGATTGTGGTTAAGCAGCAGCGCTTTAGCCACCGACCCAAAAAACTCTGATGTCTGTCAGGAAGGCTCATCCCACGCTAACTATGGGCTAATGCTACAGTAGCTCCGCTCACTAATTTCCCCTCACAGAGGGCCTGTGAGGACAGCTGAGCAGATGAAAGAATTACTTTTCTATCCTGCCATCTCTCATCAAACCCTGCAAAACAAGACAAGAGTTTACGGCAACGCTGGCAACTCTGTGAGACTGTGGGCTACCGAGCTGAATGCTAAGGTCAGCATGATATGACATGTTAATAACGACAATGCTTACAATGTTTGGGGTTCTTAACATCAGTGGTAGTATGCTAACACTTTTATGCTAACATGGGTTTTAACACAAGATGAACAGTCAAGGGAGGTCACAATTCATCCTGAGGGTCTTTGTATGTCTGTGCTAAATCTCCTGGTAACCCACCCAACAGTTGTGGTAACCTGTGAGAACAAATTTAATTGGTCACTTTTAGGGCTGGTTAGCTTTGGTTGTTGCCATGGTAATTGGGCAGCAAAATCAATATATATCTTCCCTGCTGATCGGCTTGGTGTCGCTCATGCTGCCAGTATTTTGTCGGTCTGCATCAAGTTCACGCTAAAGTTGCTGCAGTGGCTTCTTCCAGCGCGACCCACCACTCCTCATTCCTTCCAGCTAGTCATCTCCATTCTCCCAGTGAACCCTCCACTCCCTGCCTCCACCCCTCCCTACACACATACCACTTAACCCCAGTGTAACAACCACACAGCCCACCTTCTTAACACCAGAAATTCCCAACACCCGTAAAACGCCTCCCACCCTCTCTGAGGAAGCAGTGATTGTAGGGTAGGACATGTCGGGACAGGCGAGGAAAACCAGACCATCATCTTGAGACCAGATAACCTCTGACTCAGAGCAGACGGAGCGGCCTCTTTATCAGACTCTGGTGTCACCGAACCACAATCTAAACGGAGGTTTGTCACCGTTAACTCTGCAGGCGATGACTCACTGCCCAAACAGGCACGAGAGGTGTGAAAAGTTGCTTCTAAAATAATACCAGTTTGTATTCGCTATGATGGACACATCAAAACAACTACTTCTTCTACGTCTGTGAACAGAATGACCCAATTTCCCCACAGGAACATTAAAGTTTCATCAAAGAACCAGAACAAAATCAACCTCTTGCCAGTTATGGGTTCTATTAAAGCAGCTTCTCAGACACAGACTGGAGGTCAAGTTAAATTTGGAAGTCTGGATCATGGAAACTCAGCAGGAGATTTTACTTTATTATTTAAATCGTCTTTATCATTTAACTCCCACTCACTCAACTTTGCATCCAGAGCGGTGAAAACTTCCAAGTGAAATCATCTCTCTCCCCGTCCCTATGGGGCACTTTAACTTTCTGCAGCCTACACGCCTTATGAAATAACTATCAGCTGTGAAAACTTTAAGCAGACACTCCTCCTCTAAGTATGCAAGGCCTACGGTTTTCCCCCCCAAAACCACACATATGCTCACAGATGGAAAGACATATGTATCTGTGCGTGTAACACATGCAGACAGCCACCCACACACACACACAGGCAGGCAGCATTCCCAAGAAGTGCAAGTGGGTGTTCTTGAGTAAAGGAAAAGGTCAAGTGCTCCGACTGTGAGACGTCGATAGACTTTAAAAGCACTAAAGTCTTTATCGTAGCTGCTTGGACAATGCCCTTCTCTTGGTTTGATATTTACATAGCCTTCATTATCTGCTTCTTCAGTTGTGTGAGAGGGCCAATAAGGTTACTCTCCAACAGTTTGGATAATCGATTAAGGGTTTAAATATCTCCAGGTTTTGGATTTAAAGTTATTATTAAGAAGCACAGATCAATAAACAAGCTAGGCCTTTGTTCATACGGCAGGCAACTCAGACTTTTCTCAAATCAGATCTTGGTATTTGCAAGTCATGATCAGATTGGATTGGGTTGCTGTGGGAACGACGTAGGTGTCAGTAACCAGGTACACTGGTGATGCAGCTTTACAACACAGAACATTAGGAATGGAGATCTATTATCTCACCCTCCAGACAATCATGCTGTTAACGGCCAGAGCTCTTCTGTTGTACCAGACGCTGTGTTAACATCCATACCGCTCTGCTAGTAGCAACATGGATTCTGCTCAGGCATTCTGATGCACTTCCATCAGTCTTTGAAATACAATTTGAGCATCCAGACCGAAATGCATCTGTAGGAATCTGATTGGAATTGCAATCGAATTTGCAAAAAACACATTTCATGTGTTTTTTTTGGCTGTTTGACTCAACTTGGATGCAAGGTGTTTATGCCAATAAAACTGATTTGGACTGGCAGTCTGAACAAGGCTTAAGAGACAACAGCAGTGTTTGGAACTAAATGCTTGGATCAATATGCTAACATGCTCATGAAGACAATGCAAGCATGTTAGAAGGTACAGTGAAAGTACAACTTCATCTGCTTAGCGAAGAATGTTAGCATGCTAAAATTGCTAAGCAGCACGAAACGCAATAGTACAGCTGAGGCTGATGGTAATGTCATTAGTGTAGCAGATATTTGATCATAAACCACAGACAACAAATCAGAATTATTACAAATAATCCAGTTTGTACCAAATTTCACAGCAGAAAAGCTGATGGTTTTGTACATAATTTCAACATTATGGTGACACTAAAGGAAAAGTCAAAGGATCAACATAGTCATTAAGATTCATCATCTGGAAACTATGAACATTTGTAGAAAATTTCAAATGAATCCATCAAACAGTTGCTGAGAAACCACTGAATAAGTCAAAAGTTTAACCTTGTATCACAAGAGAAAACGTCGTAATATCAAAGTCATTGGGACTAATCTTCTGGTGAGCATGAATATCTGTACAAAATTTCACAGCAATTAATCCAACGGTTTCCCATTCCAAGGTAGTGGAACAGCTGACCAACTGACTGACATAGACATCACTAAAAAGTTCATGATAAGGTTCCCTTTAAACTCTAAACTGTGTCTCAGCAGGACAGATTATTCAGCCAATTAAATGGGTTGTAAAGTTGACAAGACAAGCTGTCTTGGGGGACACGTGAGGTGAAAACTGAGAAAACACAATTTCTGTATCGATTATCATCTGTTGTGTGATGTTTTTAACTTCAGCTGTTGAATCATGTGCTGCTTTATGGAAGATTATAGAGACCGAAACCAAAGTTATGATAGCTGATTCATTGGCTGATCGACATGAAATTAGTGGGCAACAATTCTGATATTTGATGAATCATTTTTCAAGCAAAGATGCCAAACATTCTCAGGTTCCAGTGTCTAAAATGTTAAGATTTTCTGCTTTTCTTTGTCTTAAATAACAGTTGACAGAATATATTTGGGGTACGGACTTCTAGTTGGGCAAAAAAGACATTTGAACACCTTGGACCTCGGTAAAATAGCAGACTGATAATAAAAAAAAGTCTTTACTTGCAGCCCTAAGTGATTCATTCAGGTGATGCTGATAGTCCTTACAATCACATTCAGCTCACGTCAAAATTACACAGTGTTGTGTTGTGTTTTAGTAGTTTGGGGAAAAACCCAACAAACCGACTGAGCGCCTGAATTTCCTCCAAACCACACAGTCATAATTCCTTTAATGAGGCTTCAGAGAGAAAGAGGAGGAAATGAGTGCATGTGAGTGTGTGTTGGTGCTTGTCCCTGCTGCACGGCTGAGACAGAGAAAGAGGAGAGAGGGAGAAAAGAAAGCAGGCAGAGAGGGAGCAGATGCAGGGAATGAAAAGCCGGCTGGGGTAAAGTAGAGAGAAGGTGAGGAAGGAGAGGAGGGCTTGTGTGTGTGACAGTCTGGGAACAGACGCTGGTCCTGCATCCCTGCAGCCTTCGTCTCGGCTTGGCACAAACACGCTACCCCCTCGTCTCCAGCCCCCTTCAAACAGCTTAACCATGGCCCAAACAGGCTGGCAGGGAAGCAAAGCACTTCCACTTAACCATATCAAAGTCAGCCTGGCGCTGCACTGAAAGAGCATTTAGCCCTGAAAAAAAAAAAAAAAAGCTTTTTTTTTTTCTTAGAAACAGCATGAGCAGTGGAGGGGGAAAGTGTCGCTGCAAGCTGCATGGTTATTTGGGCGAAAGATTTTCCTGCTGTTTTGTTTTAAGTGTAGTAGAACTGGCTGAGACTTGAGAATTTGGGGGGATAGCTTGACAAATTGTTGCTTTTGATCAACTTGGAGGACATGCAGCTGAGAAGATAACGTCAGCAGCTCAGTTGGCAGGCTTTTAAAAAGGAGGGGTTTTAAAAAAAATATCAAGGAATTGACACATCCCTCTAGGTAGGCTGGCAAAAAAAAGTGATTTGCAGACCATCTGGCAGGTAGAAATCTTCTAACAACTGGAGATATCTCCTGACAGAGCAGTCAAGGCTGTTTTTCTTCTGTACTTCTGCCATGTTTATCTGCTCTGCTTCAGCTGGAACATCCACTGTGGGTGGTATCAGCGTGCAACAGATGACAAAAGACTGATGCCCTCTGACCTCCAGCTTTAACAAACCTGGAGGGGCATTTTTAAAATCACTGACCTGATTCTCTCACGTTTCACATGCACGTCATGAGCGTGTGTCCTTTCATCGGGACAGTACGCACCCACACGCATGAACACACAGATAAACAATAACATTTTCATTCCACAATTTAAAGCTACTGCAAGGAACTTTAATAATTTGTTGACTTTGGAGGCCCCTATGACAAAAGCTGTAACGTTTCCATCATAATAACCTCAAAATATGGCGTCAAAAATAAAATCTCCTTCTTTTAACTGGCTAACAATCTGTGAACATGCAAACACAGGGTTATTTCATCTGATTTCAAGGTCCAACCCGGTGCCAAGCATTAAGAACAACTGCAGAGAAATAGCCAATCTTCTTGCTGATGGTCTTGTGAACTTCTGTAGATCATATAGAGGCGTCAGTAACAAACTGAGGCTGTTCCACAACCAGTTAAAAATTCTGTGTAGTAGCTTTAAATTTATAGCACGTCTGCAGGACTCCACAAAGCCAGACATTAATCACAACACATCTTCTGTCAAGAGGTTTCACTGACAAATCACAAGAAAAACACATATTTAGGTGTTTGAACATACTGCAGATCTCTGTAATTCACCATTTTGCTTCAATGTCTTCAGTTATAGGCGAAAAACTGAGCAAATATTTCACTTATATTTTCAGAAAAGCACATCCAGAACAAGCGCAAATTTCCTATTACTTGCAGTTTAACGTGACTTGGTGATCCTGTGCACTACCCAGAGCTTTATGCCAAGAAAACTGAACATAAAAATGAAAATATCGGTGGCTTGTGTAGATTTATCCAACAATGAGTTCGTTGCATCCTTGGTTAGCTCAGTTCACGCACCGCTCTGATCCACTAACCTACTGCCCCGGAGAAGCAGCTTTGCCCCACAGCCTGGGGAAAGAAGTTTTTTTCTGAATGAAGAAGCCCCTGTTATCCACCGTTTTTAGCCTTCATTAAATTGCACCGGACGATGCTTTAACTTACCTCTGCAAAACTTCACAACAGTGTCTCCTCAGCGGCGTCTCTGCCCGTCTACCTGCGCCTCTCCATCCATGCGTAAAAGAAGAGAAAGTGCGTTTATGCCTCACAGAGCTTTTTGCAGCTATCCGCGGTGAGAATTAGAAAGAAAGAATCTGTCGGTCCAAAACGAATAAAGCCCAAGACGAGCGATGGATGGTTGGTCGTTTGTTCCCTCTGTGAGGCTCGATGAAGCAGCAGCCGTCCAGAGCAAACACTGAACCCCCTCACACACATTCCAGTTTGTGTTTGCAGCGCTCCTCCTGAACAACGGAGAGCCAATCAGAAGCCGAGGATGTCACAAAGAGGGCGGGCTGTGTGTGTGTGTGTGTGTGTGTGTGTGTGTGTGTGTGTGTGTGTAGATGCGCGCCCCCTGGAAGCATGAATCAAGCTTGGCGTATGTCCTGTCTGTCTGTCTTTGTTTGTCTGTCTGTCTCCTCTAAATCTCCTTTTAAATTTACAGCACTTATGGACAGTGGATGTCTGAGAGGTACTGGCGAAAAAATAAATAAAAGAGCATCAGCTGCGCACAGAGGGGCATCTACCAAAGTCATGATGCAGCCTTTAATGGACAAGTGTGTAGGATTTAGTGGCATCTAGCGGTGAGTTTGCAGATTGCATTTTGGTTTGTCCATTCTGGGCTACTGTAGAACCCGTAGATGACATAGATACATCAGTGGGTAGAGCATCAATGACATCAGGAATAAGTTTCTGAAGAGCAGCTGATAGTTGATTGTTGAGTCTCCTTCCCAGGATATTAAACACCAACACTTAGCTTGGTAAAGCAACCCGAGCACAGCAAAATAATAATACAATAAGAAGGTCGAAGTGGAGGGCGGGTTTGCTGTGGGTGCACGTGTCACCACGCACATCTGGTGGGTTGTGGGTGATGACTGAGAAGGACTATTTTTCTAAGAGGCAGTGCATGTTTTCTTGGTAACTCTTGCATAGTTTTAAATTTAGATGGAAGAGTTACATAAAAAAAAAAAAATAACCCCGTTGAGGTGCGCCTATAGCTTGCAGTGGTCACCAGTTCAACTCCCACCTGTAGCCCATTTGCTGCACATCATCCTCTCTGTCTTCCCCCTTTCCTGTCATATATTCAGCTGTCCCTATCAAATAAAGGCAAATATGCTTTAAAAAAAAAATAACCCTGTGTACAGTTGTTATGAACAGGGAATTATCTATAGCAGAAAAAGCCATTTTTTGTGCCATCCTGTAAACATGTTTATTTTTGCTATAAAGTTGGATATTTTAGTATGGGTGTCTGTGGGGACTGACTGGGTTTTGGAGACAGCCTCAAGTAGCCCTTTGAGGAAATGCAGTTTTAAGCACTTCTGTATTGGCTTCGTTTTCCACCCTCGGAGGATTCAGCCTTTAAGACGCCGCATCACATCTTCTCCACTGGGATGACACCCTTAAGGTCCTTCACTATATTTCCTTGCACATTGGACTGCATTTATCATGCTTTGTCCACTACAAGGCCATTCAACAGGCCACACCTGCAGTGTTTAACTTTTTTATTTTTATTTTTCTATCACTGGAGCCACCCTGATGCCCCTGAGTCCATCAGTACCTATATGGATGTACTCTTTCTTTTCTTTTTTTTGCTTATTTTTTATTTGATTAAATGTGGTTCAAATTTAATGGAGAATTTGACCAATAAAGTACAATATCAACTAAGATGGATCCTGCTGTCAGACCTAAACAGGCTCATCTCATAGAGGGAGACAGGATTATAAGAGTATTTTGTTGTTCTCTGTGTATACAGTTAAGTTGCCATGTACAATCTGCCATGTGCAGTGTATCTAATGGAAACCTGGAGGGCAACAAGGCACATACACAACTCACAGAGGATGGGTGAGGGAAGGTCAACAGGGGCTCAACAACAATCTTTTCCCTTCTGAGTTCAATCCCTGAATTTGAAGTATTCCTACTTTTTTCTTTTTCTGTCATATATATTTTTATTGTTTGTTTTAGCTTACATTAATATGTTAATATGTTGAATAGGGATTTGTTTTTGGCAAGCTAATCTTAAATGCATTTGAGAACCTTTAAAAACATGTCATGTGTAACTAACTGACTTAGTGAATGTAAGCCACACTTCAGGCAACTGAAACCCCCAAATCTCCACATTTAAAGCCAAAAATATTAAAGACATGACCACTGTGTTCTCTACAGGCCTGCACACACATACATTGCAGTCCGTGTTGTTTTGCTAAAGGCGTTAGCTGCTGCTTCTCTGCTCTTTTTGCACACCACTCCAGCCTGCAGGGCGAGTCCATGTCTCAGTACCAGATTTAACCAGCTGTCACCTTCTGAACCATCTCTAACATGTCTCTTTGCTCTTGTCCTCTGAAGAGCATGGGGGCCATTTTTAGGAGAGGGAGCTGATACCTCCTCAGCCTTGTGGGTTTAAATTTAGACCCTCTCTTTCACGTTAAACCCAACTTTTGCACAAGGGCACAGTCAGACCCACCTCATTATGCAACGTTTAACCAGCACATGAAAGAAGTTTTATTTGTCCTCGTAAATGCATTGGCAGGTTGTGAAAATGATGGTGTGATTATCTGTGATTACGCAGCTTAACAACAGGGGCTTTTTCTAAATTGCCTTTCCAATCCATTCGCCTCAAGTGGGTTTACTGCGATTGCTTTCTCCTGGACAGCAAGCAACAAGCAAATTGAATTACACGGAAGGGACTCGTGAAAAAGACAAACACCTTCATCTTTGGGAGCCACAAACAGCATGAAACACACAGGTGCTGCTGTTTGAGCGATGAGGGAAAGTACATCTCTGTGGGACGGCTCGGTGTGATGTAGAGTGACTCGTCTTGAAGTGCTTCTGCCAGCATAATTGCCCTCTATAAGTGGATATGCTGTTCCGCTGAGTCCATACAAATCCAATTCAGCTCGCCCATCCAAGGAGCAAAGGGAGCAGAAAATGGCTTGTCCCTTTTAATCCATCAGTTTGGTATTAGTAGAGGAAGGGATTTCATAATGACTTGTTGATATGATTAATCTTAAAGAAATGGTTTGTGGATGTTTTTCACTTCTTACAGTACAGTTTTGGCAAAGAAATTAACTTTCAGATTTGAGAAAAAAATAATCCTTGTTGACAAAGTGCAAAAAGGAGGATATAACTTCTCAAAAAACATGAAAAACAAAAGCAGGGTTTTTGGTTAAGAATACATTAGGCAGCTGGAAAATAGAGTAAAAGCTAGATAAACTGGCAGAAATAGCTTGAGTGCTGGGGATGTAACAGTTGTGAGATACTGTGTAAAAACTGTATTGATGGAAAGAGTCAAGGAAAGGTTTCTACTTAAAATTACATGATGACAGCTGAGCAAACTCTGTCTGCAGAGATAGACTGTAAGATGTAGTTTCTTAGTTCAAGAATGACCTTTTACATTCAGTCAAGAGGAGACAACAAGACAGCTGTCCTCAGTGGGCTGCTGGTCTGGTTGTGGGTCGATGAGATACAGTGGGCCGTCACAAATGCTAAAGGGACAGTGATGGGGTTGACGCTGGGAATTCAGACATGGTGTTGGAATATAAGTGGTGTAAGGAAGAAAGCTGTTTGCACAGAGACAGGTGATGTTTGAGAGAGGAGAATGTAAAGAAATAGAAAAAATACAGACACAGAGGTGCACAAAGAGCCAGAGAGAGAAAAGTGAATGAAAACAGGGCTGTAGCAGAACATCCGTATTCACTTCCTTGCTGAGAGTTCGATGAGAAGATTGAGACTAAAAGACTATTCCTTGGACAGGCACAATCCCAGTCTCCACTGGTTGCCTAGTAACCTCACAGGGATGATAAGACTCCAGGAAGTCACTGTGCCAGGCCAAAACAATATGTTGCATTTCTACTTCAGTTTTGTACAGATTAAACCAACGAGATATATAGTGTTAATTAGGGAGTATAAGAGGTGCTGGTAGGTTGATTTTGTCACCTTTGGACAGAGCCAAGATAGCTGTTTCCACCTGTTTCCAGGATTTAAGCTAAACTAAGATAATCTAACCTGCTGTTAGCTGTATATTTAACAGAAAGACATGAAAATAATATTGATCCTCTCCTCAAACCGTCTCACCACTTCCTGCCTGGAAGCAATAGGAACCAATGTGTGAGTGAACATCAGATTGTTTCAGTTTTTCCCATAAAGGATGTCCTAACCTGCTAGCAAACAAGTTAGTCAGCAGTCAAATTGAATGAAAAGAGAGTAATTTATGAGGCTAAGAAACAAAGCATCTGATATGCTCCACAACACCCTTTTATAGCCATATCTTCAAAAAGGGTAAGGTTTGGAAGGAAAACAGGAGCTGTTGGGAGTTACAAGAAAGTGAACTGTCCCCCAACTATATTAAAACAAGACTGACTCAACAAAATTACATTAGTGGTGAAAAAATAATTTAGACACTACACTTACTCCTTTTTACAGACATACTTCATTAAAAAGCGCACCAATGTGACATTGCTTGTAATATATCTGGACATTTTTTAAAAATTTTCATTTGCTCACATATGCTGTATGCTAGGAAGCGGTGTCAGTAAGAGTATTTCCCAAAATGTCAAAGTATTGCTTTGAACCAAACATACGATAATAATGTTCTACTTCTGAGTATCTTTTTCTTCCTCATAGCCCCTCAAAGTTCAAAGAAATAGCTGCAGCAGCTCCACATGCTCTCCCACCTGAGACTGCCACAAAAATTCAGTCACGCACTTGACAAAGCTGGACACATACCAGTGCTTTACTGTCCAAGTATCTTTCTCTAACTGTGACATGGATTGGTCTTAAATGTTGTTTGAGGAGTCAGACTTCAATTAAAATGTCAAACATCACTTGATAAAAATGTAATACTACTCTCTGCATCCCACTTTCCTCTGTACATTCTACTAAGAAATGCTGGGTAGAACACATTCAGGGAACTTCTATAAGCCCCGTAGCTAATGCTAACACACACACGCACGCACGCACGCACGCACGCACGCACGCATGCACACACACACACACACACACACACACACACACACACACACACACACACACACACACACACACACACCTCTCTCCCTCTTGCTCCTGGACTTTCAGCTGCTGAACAGCTCAGCCTGTAATTATGGCTGTCATCAACAGCCCCTGACTAGCAGCTATATTTACTGAAGAACCAGCACGCACAAACACACTCCCTGTGCACAAAGAGAAGACCATACACACTTAAACCTTCAAACACACATACACACACATGCACACAGATACATAACCAGCTATTTATAGCCATTGCCCATCAAAATCACAGCAACAGGTAATTTAGTATTGGGTTTATCTGCAGCATAGACTCAAATCCTCATCAAATTTTTCTCAGCATATTTGAACTTTAACTCACAAACAGTGTTATGAAAAAAGTAACACTGTGTATTTTGTATGAAATTAAATTCATAACATTTATGTCATTTTTGCATTGTTCATCTTTGCTGTTGTACTCCTGTTTTGGTCCAAGTAAATTACACAAAGATACACTTAAAATCACAATCAAATTAAATAATATTTCGTGAGGACAATAAACTTGTCCCAGCTGGAGATGACAGTGATGGAGACACAGAGTACCACGATGAGCATAGTAAAGCTGTCAGTCTTCTGCCTGGTGCACAGTGCAAAGGAGAGATGCTGTGCTGCTGCCAGAGGAGTGCTGACTGCGTACCTACATGCGTAGGAATAAATTGCAAAACTCTCATTTTCCTCCTGATGGTCTGAATAACTCACTGGAATTACTGCGAGTCACTTAGGGGACCAAATCAATGTTAGACATAATAATGGGAAGCATGCAGTGTTTCAAAACACAGGTGCATTGTTGCAATATTGAATAATTAAACCCATTATAATGGACACCAACAAAAACGGTCATATTTAAATTTTCTGATCAAAATGATTGCTAAGGACGATTCCTGGATATCTATATAACATCTCTACCCAGTCCTACACCCATGGAAAATTGCTTTATCACTTTCTTTGGTAAATATTTAAAATGTAATATCCGACTTTATACTAGCAATATGTGTTGGAAATTCTACATTCTTATTGTCACAGAAAATCTAACTGAAAACATAACAGAAAATGTCTAACAATCTCATCTCCCATCATATAAAACCTGCAGCTTTACTAACTCTAAAATGTCTGACGCAATTTCCAGAATATCAAGAAATCACAGTAAAAACCCTATTTTCTTTTCTCGAGACACCGTGAATAAAGAAAACTGACAATTTCAGGGAGGATTGCTTCACCAAACAAATGGAGATTGCAACAATTGACGCTGCTTTCCTCCCTCTGTCTCTGATGTGGTCCAGCTCACTAACTTTTGAACTGTTTATGTTGTACTTAAAGCACATCTTTTCAAGCTGGGAGACGTTTAAACTTGAACTGTTGTTCATTTTGTTAATTTTGCAGAATATTCATGACCTCAATAAAACACCCTCTATGATCTGTGTACTGCTCTCTGTTCAACCTGCTAGGCTATATAGACCATAAAGATCAGTATATATATAAACAGCATCTATTGAAGTATGTGTTTCCATTCATAAACCCATTCATACACAGGCAGAATGAATGAAACCAACCCTCACTGACCTCCAAGAAGACCCGCTCCTTTCTTTCTGCACGAGTCACAACTGTTGGTCACGGCCACCATCGCGCTCCTGCTCTGCATGTGGCGCGGCATGGAAGCACCTTGTGTCCAGTTCTTCTTAGCTTTATTCAGTTTAATTCACAGATCTTTACTCCTCTCCTTCTCCTTTTCTCTAAACATTTTCTTTGTCTCTGCCTGACAACGTCTGACCACCAAACCAGGATGAGTCAGAGAGGCCACATGACTGGAGGGCAGGAAGGTCAAGGCTAAGGGATGTACAGGCACAGCTGACTGTGCATGTGTGTGTGTCAGAGTGAGAGTGTGTGGCACTAAAATATCAGAGGAAAATGCTGCCTCCTCTCTGGTTACTAGCCCTGTTTAGGCTGACTCATTGTTGAACTTCTCTATCTGTAAATTAACTGGAATCAAAGTAAAATTCTGACACTGTAAACTCAGCTTTAATTTCTGTCTACAGCAGGGACATAAAAAGACACACAGTGCACTGTATGGGTTTATGCAGCTCTTCCTTAATGATTTATTAAAAGCGTCTATATGTCTGTGCAAAGTTGAACATTTGTCTGTGTCTCTACAGAGGTTAGACAATTACAGGCTGTAAGCTGCCCTGTGGCATTGCTCCATGCTTTGGTCTGTAACGACAGGCTGCAGGTAGAGTCTCTCCCCCGAGGGGCTTGGAGGCACCTCTTAAGTGTTTTTTAAATAGTTTATGACTAGTTATATATTTGAAACCTACACTCATTTTTTAATCTCAGCGATTGAGCAAATGAATAAAGGTAATGTGAAAGGGGTTGCTCAGTCCTCCTCAGCTCTGCAGAGCTTTTACCCTCCTTATTGGCTAATTATTTTGGGGTTACGAAGTCCACTCTAATCATCCTGTTAGGAGCAATAAAAATGTTATGAATCCATTGTAGACCTCTATCTCAACCAACTTGTCCTCATACAAATTACAAAATAGGTCAGTTGCCAATGTCCACTACCAGCGACAGGTGTACTGGACCTTAAGTATGTGGCGTAAATCATGTGATGTTAAACATGTGATTAACATTGTCAAACAGCAGCAGTTTGATTAGGTTTAGGCATGCTAAAGTATTTGGCTAGGACAGGTAAAACAGGTATTTTTCTCAGGAGGTGGTGGAGACCAAAACACAGCAAAAAGGAAAGTGACTATTGGACATAAATTCATCAGGCAGGCAGAGACACGACTACAGGTGAATGTTAATGCTGCTGGATTTGTAAATAACAAACAGTTCACTAAGAAGTCTGCCATAATATCTTAAACATTATGCAATATTGTTGTTTTTTTCATTTTTTCCTCTTCTTCCAAGCTCTGTTATTTATGAGTTGGTGCAACTGTATCTTAACTATATTGAAAAGGCTAGATATTTAAGAAACATCTCACTGTTGGATGTATGCCACCTGAAGAAATGTGATGCTGGCTCAGAGGACAAGTCTCAAACAGGTGATCATGCACGCTGCTTCTGAGAAAGGTTCCCCCTCTATGAAGAGTCATGGGTGGTCTGTTACGTTTCATGTTTTAAACAGGATTAGCTCATTGTGAGAGCCGTTCCAAACCACTAAGTGTAAACCTCGAACGCCCTGTGTTGCCCGCAGCACGGATTGTCATGGTAACCACATGGGAATTGTAAAGGAAAGGTTAGCAGTAGACACACGCCGCATGTAAACATTTGTGACCAAACAACTGAGACGAGTTTACACTTTTGTCTGCAAAGAAAGAAAGATTTCTACTCTTGCATCATGTGGCTTACTGAATGTTGCACCATTAAAAATTCACCTCCAGTCCCAAAATGCGAAGAATGTTTTCTCGTCTTTCAGCCTTTCCTCTTATTCTTTCTCTCCTCTTTCTCTGAGAACTGCTGAAAAGAATTGTAGTTTGAGTCTTTTGGCAAAAGTAGGTCAGTGGAGGCAACTGTCAGAAGCAGGAAGAGGAAGATGCAGAGCGGTAATATTCCAGCTACAGTAGGTCCCCTCGGGTCACAGTTACTCCCAACACAGAGCGGCCACTGACGCACAAACTACACTACAGTCATGTTCTTCAGTGTGTTGTATTGCCGTGGACGGAGACGACATCTGTGGCCAGACAGTGGAGGTGTATGTGTGGGAGGACTGTCAGTGTGTGAATGTTGAAGATGGAAGACAATGCTTATGTGTGTGCATGGGGTTGCAGAGGAGTGACGTGTTGTCAGTGCATGTGTCTGTTTTATAGTAGGGCAAGTGGATCAAGTCAGTTTTAGATCATTCTCCAGCCTCTCGCACTGACCTCTCTGACAGCTTGGGGACGAGGGAATTACTGTATTTGTGTCGCTCAAGTTGACGGACAGCGGTAAACATTGATAGAATTATTTCATGGTCAGACGATGACGCTCCAAGACTCAAACCACCGCTCTGCTGCAGCCAGAGTTCACTGAGTGTGAGCCTGGGTTCCATTTGAATTATAGCTAATACAGTGTACACATGAAAAATGTAGAATCACGTTCAACTAGAATTACCACTTTGTGGTTGTATGCCTCTTTATACCCACGTCTCATATATGTAGTGCAGACTTTAGGGGAACTTAATAAAGTCTATATAGTGTATTTTTTGATTATTGGAGTACAGGAGACATCAGATGGACAGACAACAGACAACATGCTTACTGACGTTGCAGCATCACACATAATAACGCCTAACCATTCCTTTTTACACTGCAATACACCATTAGTGTATTGCTTCACACAAAAATACCATGTGAAAGCCTTTTAGGAACCTTTTAGATCTTTGAAAAGTTCCTGTGACTAAAAGTCCTGAGTGGAAACACGCCTTATAGTCATTACTCAATTTCCCCAGACATGTTTCAGTTCCTGTTTTAGTGGGTTTTAAAGCTGACAGGCTTTGACAAGACACACCTTAGGGGACAGTAAAATGACCCACTGGATATTAAGATGCATGAGGTAAAAGCTGCTTAGCTTCATATGAATTTTCATCTGGATTAAGTTGTATCTTGCAGCTAAATCACTAAGTTTGTGTAGTAGATGTTCCTATAACTACCAGTCAGTTTTAAAGTGGTGATTTGAATAAATAAGACTGCATAAATAAAGACTGAGTGAAAAAAGGTTGCTAGACAACATCTGTGGTGCTAACCAATTAAATTCAATCAGCTATGTAAACTGCAGCACCAAGAGCTGTAACATAACTACCAATTTTAAGACCCAGACAAAACTTAGCTGTAAATCCTCTGTAAGATGCAACCCAAAACAATGACAAATACAGACTGAAAGGCTTTTTAGTTTCTCTACTACCTTCTAATTCTTTGTCAAACAGCTTTTCCAAATATTTCTTGTATTTCTTTGAATAAATACTAAGCTGTAGGTGGTGCAGATAAATCACCTCCCTCCCAGCTTTACAGTCAGTGGAGCAGGACTCCCTCTGCTCACTGTGATCCTGAGCCTTGGTGGGCATCATGTCGGCTCAGAGGAGGATTCAGTTTCCTGGGGTTTGCCGCACAAGGCAAGTCCAGACAAGAGACTGCAGGAGAAATGGATTTGTGAAATCTGACCTGGTTTCTAGTCTTGCAGTCTTCGCCATGAGCTCTGTATGTCATACTAATGCCCTGTGTGAGTGCGTGTATGTGTGTGGTGGGGTTGTGTCCTCTGTTTCAGCCTCTGGGCAAAAGATGTACGAGTGAGATACATTTCATGTCATCAGCATGATACAATAAGATCTCCTCTGAGTTCATATCTGGTGTTGTGATTTGATTTTGTAACATAATCATAACTCTATAAAATGAAATACAGATGTGATTGTGTACCTGTAATATACAATCCTTTAACATTAATACACCTGATTTAATCATATCTGCTAGTTTAACCTGAGCATTTCATCATAAGATGCATGCATGAATTGTAATAGGCCCCAATGTATCAGTTATGTCAGTTAGATGCCAGTTAAGGCTAAATGGTAATGCTAGCCAGTGAATCATACTTCAAGCTAATGTTAGCTGTCAACTGAAGAAAGTTCCTTGTAATGTTAAAGCAGTTCGTAAACCAAATTAGTCACCAGGCAGCATTTGGTAATGAGAAACAGCTCCTCAATATTTACTTCAAGATTAGCTTAATATTTGCTAGCATTAGACATTCTGGTAGGCTAGCAAAGCTGGATGCTACCTGGGTTATCTTTAATTTTTAATAACTTTAGACCTGTAATGTCACTTTAAGTTACCAAATGAGGTGTATTTGGCTGCTTGGCACTGTTAGCTGTTGATATTAGCAAGTGATTTAGTTAAATTCCTAGCTAACCTTAATTGTCAACTGAAGATGTAAAGATCCCTGTAATGTAAAAGCAGGTAAAATAAACAATTAATTAGAAACAGATCCACAAGTATCTCTCTCAGTTTTTATGAAATAAGAAAATAGCTTACGATCATGCTAGCTTGCCAGCCAACATTAGCCATTCTGGTAAGCTAGCAAAGCTGCATGCTGCATAGGTTACCTCTTTTCCCCCCTTCTTCTCCAAGTATCATTACTCAAAGTTACTAAACTGAGGTGCAGGCCTATTTGGTTTCTTAACACTGCTTAAAAACACAAAACTTAATCATTTAATTAATTAATTAATTAATTAATTAATTAATCATTAACTAATGTTTTGTTTACAAAGATCTGGCTATAAAGCTAGGAGTATTTAGGCATGACACAACATGCAGGGTCATTTGAAGAATTTCCACTGTAAAGCAGCTTTTCTTGCAACAAGTGGTAGTTGGAGCAGAAGAGTTGCATTCCTCACGTTATCTAAGAAACAAGGACTCATAGATGCTATTTTCAAGAAATAGTATGTAGGCTAAAACTGGGCCACATACATTATCTGAAATGATAGTTTTGTCAGCCTCTGGCTAATAGCTTCATAGCCACATCTTTGTTTACGAAACATGAGTAGGCTTTGATTTTGTAAGTTTTGTGTATTTAAGTAGTGTCCGGCAGCAAAATACAACTTACGTTGGTAACTTTGAGTCTCACATCTAGGCTAAAGTTAGTTTTGTCAGCCAGTTTTAACTAACTTTTCAGCTAATGTATGTGGCCCAGCTTTAGCCTAGATACCTTTTTTTCAGTATATCTGAGTCCTTGTTTCTTCGATGACCTGAGGAATGCAGCCTTTCTACTCCTACTACCACTTGTTGCCGGGAAAAGCTCCTAGCTTGCTGTGGAATTAGACCCTGCATGTTGTGTCATGTCTTTACATTTTCTGGGTAATTTGTTCGCTCCTTTAATCTCAGCTGGGTTAGGTGAGAACATTAAAGAAAAGCCCTTTGGCAAAGTCTGGAGCGCAGCCTTAAAGAGGACAGGTGAAAACACTACATTAAAGCTTTACCCCCATTCAGGTGTCGTGCCACTCACGCCATTATGTACAACCGTCCCCTCAGGACTGTTTACATTCTCTTAAGTCTGTTAAGGGACCTTGGCTGAATGGAATCTGTGTGACTGACATGTCCTCGTACCAGAAAAAGTTTTCAAAAACAAAGCCCAAAAAAAACAAACAAACAAAAGCTGTTGAGCCCTGTAATTAGTGGTTTTGTCATGTAATTGGTAGTCAGAGGATGAGTGGAAACATATCCTATTGCACAAGAACAACACAAAACATTCCTGCATCAGAGCAGATTAAACTTAAACTAAACTTAAACTACAGCTTAAGTTACTACTGTATCAAATGTAGGGACTTATTTGAGTTTAAAACTGCAAAGCACCAACATACAACACATCTAAAAGACTCAAGACTGACATGTGAAAGGAAGACCTATTTCCTATGGGGTACTTGAGAGCAAATATAATTCTAGGTGCTGCAAGGCCACATTTTCTAGGAACTCCTCACTTGTGACTGAAAGCAGCTCTGTCATGCTTTCTGACCTGACCCAGTTAGTCAAACATGGGTTTATTTAGACACCAAACACCAAGGCTTGATTCTGCCACGGCACCATCGATCTCATTCTCAACTATATTTTTGCTGTTATTAAAGCCCCACTACTGCGGCTCTCTTTCGGGACACACTGTTCACTTGTACTTGTACTGTTTGCTGCTCCGCTGCCAACCACATGAGTAGACTAACAGAGCAAAATCAGGCCCTTTGAATTACTCATGAGGAGGAAGAAGGAGTTAAAGAAGCCATTGTGTTTATTTTGGTCACAACGAAACTGCTGTGCACTTTTACTGATATCTTTCATTTGGGGTGGCCATTTTTTTTCCTGAGAAATGTTTCAAGAAAGGGGGCTGTACATACATGCGTGTAAGCGTGGTAATGTGTGATAACAAGGGAAGAAAGGAGAGTTGTGTTTGTGTGAACTAAGGGGTAAAAAAGGCTTTGGCTGTCGATTGGGTCAGATCTGAATGGAGTCGTTCAGGTTGGGTGGGTGTTGTTATAGAGGTGATTTTGCAGGGGGCTCATGGGTAATCAGAAGGTGTGAGCTGAGACTTTGTTGGACCACCCTGTCTTCTTAGAGCATCAAACCTCCCAAGCTGCATGTTATTTAATCTTAAATTGGAACAATTCTATTATCCCTTATCTTGTGATCTTTCCAAAAAACGCTGGATGCACTCACACGTGCATGCTGGTCAAACTAACAACAAAACTGTCTTTGAAGAATCTGAGACCCTTTACACCTTGTATTTAATTGCTTTTGGGTGACCAGGCTGCAACTGCATAGTGCTTGACCACATCAAAGTAGTAGTAGAAAGTACAGGTGTAAATGCACACAAGAGACATTAAGCACAGATTGTGATCCATTCAGCCAAACCACCTCCAGAGGTGGTCTTGGATGGATTGTAACCACATTAATCACAAATGTAAACGTGTTTTCAATCTACATGCAATAACTACATGGGTGGAAATACATAATTGTGTGCAACTGTTCTGAATCAGCAACAACAGTGTAGTAGCCATAGCCGGTTATACACACTGTACACTGTCAGAAACAGGTTGAGATGATGAAAAGGAAAAAACTGAGCAGAAATTTGTCATAAATTGGGAGAAATACAGGAGAATTATGACACTGGGAGGAAACCCGGGAGAGAACAATGAAAAACGGGAGTCTCCTGGGAAAATCAGGAAGGTTGTCAAGTATGGGTGGCACAGCTTAAACAGCTGCATCGATCACACCCATGCTTCTCGCTGTTTTCCATCTTAGCTTGGCAGCTAGCTTGCTATAAAGGAGGATGACATCCCCGATCATTATCCTGCCCTCTAAACTCGGTTTGGTCAACTGTTTCTCTGACTGGCGAACACAGCTGTTGGTGGGCACAACACCAGACCGAAATGAACTGCTGAACAAATATGAGATGTGGGCAGGCTACCTCCACCCTAGCCTGAGAACCAGACAAATCTGATTTATTTGCTTTGGCAGATACGTCTGGTCCCCCTCCTGTTCAGACAGATCGCCACCATTACTGGCCAATCATAATCATTTATCTAATATAGGACAGGTTCAATGTAATGACTGCACAGAAGAGTGCAACCTTATTGGCTGTTAAGGCATTTTTGTAAAAAACCAAGATGACTGCTGCTGTTTCTGTTGATTCCGCTATCAGTCTATATTTAACAAGCTGAATGGTATATTTTCACTAAAAGATGAACAAACAACTACACTTAAAACAGAACTTTCGTATCAACCTGTTGTTGTGTGAAAGTTGTGTTTGCTGCATTTCAGACAGGATTTGGTGAGTTTAGTCTACCAACAATGCCACATCATACAATTTGTTGCTTCTGATTGGCTGCTGGGGCAGGTTAGGCGAAGGATATTTTGACTCCTTCCTCATTCTGTCTCACTCTCGCTCCGCATTACCATCTACCTTTTTGGTTTGTTGTTCCTCTTTGTTCCTCACCCACCCCACATACATTCAGCACTGCAATCACTGCTGACTTTGAGACTACAGACTCATTACATGTTGTTTTTGTCAAAAAATAGTTGAATTAAATTGAATTGAATAAATTGAATTAGGCTCAGTACTAATTATTTCTGTACCAGTTTTGTGATCTTGTGTTTGAGATTTTTGATTTATCAGTGGTAAATACACAAATTACCTTTCTGACTTGTCACCAAGCAAATATTTGAGAGATTCACACATTTTCTTATTAAGGTTGTCAAGCTTTCTTTAGTAAAGCGTGAGTTGTCGTTGCTAGTTTGAACTGGTTTGTTGAAGAAATATTTTCCAAATTTACTATTGTGTGAACAGGGAATTATTGTTTTAAAGAGTTCTCCCCTGTCAGGCAGAGTAATGAATCCTGTTTTCAGGGGGTTCACATTTATAAATTCAAGGCTGGTGATGAACATGGTGTGGAGCAGAGCTCGGGAGCATCTCTGTGGCTGTGGGAAAAGGACAGCTTGCTGGTTGTTTTCTTCACTCTGCTGATTTAGCATGCATAAGTACCCCTAACGTGAAGAGTAGGGCTGAGTTTGGTTAGATAAGTCTCTTTGTTTGTGCTAAAGTTAGGGTTGTTGATAACACTAGGCCAGGCTACCTCCACCCCACAAAGGAGGTATATGCTGTTTGTGGTACCCACAATGCTGAAAAATGACTTTTAAAAAATTCATCAGTCTTCCAGAAACAACAGGCCTCACTTTGAGCAAATATCAAAACCTGTGCAAAATGAAACAAAACATAGCTGCATGGCTAGATTCCATTAAGGGTGAGTGAGGCAACAGCCCCTTTAATCCAGACACAACTCAGCCTATCTACTATGTACTGACTACCTAAGACTTCTGTGGTGAAATGTGTATATGTATGCGGGAACCACATTTCCAAATACAAAGGGTACAATCCAGTCAACATGTGCCCTAAATTTCATGGCTTGAAAAAGGCAGTCTGCCTACCACGAGTCCCTTTTCATGTTTCTGCAGGAGATGAAGCTAAAACACATTGTTCCCACTGAGTAAAGTTAACCGAGGCTTTTTGCTAATTCATACGACCTGAAGTGGACTCGCTCGCTGAGAGTGTGAGTGAGGAGGAGAGGCAGGAAAAGGGGAGGGTGAGCTTGGCGCTGTGTGTTTGTTCTGTTCAGACACTCTGACATTTCTTCTGCCAGGCTAAAAGTAGCGCTCCTTTAGTCATAATTCAGAGAGCTACAGCACAGCAGCAAAAGACTGACAAACTAGAGTAACTGTGCCATATACAACCTATTGTGCACAGATGACAGCAAACACTTCCTTTTCATTACAGTAAGTCTGAAGTCAGCACCACATGTAGGTTATACTCGTAGTTGTAATACAAAGTGTGGTGTCTGGTACTTTCTTTGTAGCCTATATCTTTCACTGAATATGTCATATGTTTTCACTGCTGTTTCTACACCTCCAACACCCTAAAAACATTGTTACATTACATAAGATCAGTGCAATACAAGCAATATAAGCAACCCTTGGACTGATTGCTGCAAAATATTGTACATACATTCATGGTGTCATTCGTGATCCCCTAACCGTAATCTAGCATCACAAACAGATCAAAGATTTAATTTATGCAGTGAAATATCACAACATCAATGATGCTGACTGGCAGAAAATTGGGTGCAGATATTCATGGTTCCATTTTCAAAATCCCTGTTGCTATATGCTTCTTTTGTGAGGATTTAATCATTTTATTTCTAGGACTCTCCTCACCAAATGTTCTACCAAAACACATTATTTCGCAGGGGCACTGCTGCTGCGCTCTTTCTTCTCTGTATTTCACAAGAAGTATGCAACAATAAGAGAAAACTCCAAAACATGATCATAATTTGTGGGGTTTAGACCCCGAGGCTGGGAACCAGTGCGTAAAACTTTTGCAAAATCACACATCCTGTACTTCCAGCCGAGTTCATTCAAAACTTTATTCTAATGTTGTGGGTAGAAAAGCTCAAAGATTTGCAAATCCACTACTAATGATGAAACTAATGATTCAGAAAGAAAATAGGCCAGTGGTAGTATAAATTTGCATTCGGCACCAACAAGAATGAAACAGATGAATATTCAACACAAAACACACAGTATAATTTCCATCACTAATCCAAAGAGCTAATTAGAACAGAAAATATAAATGATCTATATTCTGCAACCTTCAGCTCTATCTGCGAATAACCACACTGATGCCTGCTGGGCCAACCTCTACACAAATCTGTGCGCTGTGATTGGCTGGTTTGTTGCGGAGAGTCAGCTGGCTGCGTACCTCCTGGCTGTGATGTTCAAAGGGAACGTCACATTACCATCGGTGTATCTCAGTCAGAAGTGGGTCAGTGGAGGCATTAACATACATTACACACCAAATGATGCAATATCAGGGAATATCCCAGCGCTCACTGTCCACTCATCATCACTGGAGCTGCTGCAGAGCACTTAGAGCCAACGTTGAGCTTAATTATGTCTTACAGTGTATAAATACACCAGTGTTAATGTGCACAATGCAAGCGGCGGTGTGTAAGTAAACACTTCTCTGAGCAGTTTAAAGGATCATACATGACAGAACAGTTGGGCATGTATGTGTGTATGGCTGACGATTTTGCTATGCTGTGTGTTTGTGTTTCGGGGGGGGAGGGGGATTCATCAGGGTTAAAGGAATAGTTCACCATTTTAAGAAATATTTGCCACAGTTAGATGAGAAGCTCCATGGTTCTCTTATCTGTCAGTTCAATAGATGGCTATGCAGCCCCGTCTTCTAGGAATTATGTTTATGTACAACTAATATGAAACAGAAAATAAATTTTAAAGAAAATTTAATGCTGAATGAGTTTCTATTAACAGAGTGAGGAATTGTTAATGTACCTACACATTGCAAAGAATGCAAAATATTCAGTGAACATATTACATTTGTTTTCCACTAGAATAGGCACATTTACAATACAATAGCCAGTCATGGCATTATTTAATTTTTTTTAATGAATTAAACCACAATCACTGTATTTCCTTACCTTAGTCAAAGTGTTTTTGTTGCAGGAGTCTGAATACAAATTCTGGATTTTGGAGTCACACTGCTGCACTTCATATGCATACCATCCATCTCCTTGAAACTCCAGTGTGTTACAGAAATGTACTGTTTCATTCCTTCAAAGAGACTCTGACCATAATCCAGACAGGAATTACATTGTCACGATTGTGTAACTACAAAAACAATTTTGTAATATGCAAACCCAATTTTTATGAGACAGAACTGGGCTGCAGCCAACAGGCGGTTATCTTAGCTTAGCATAAAGACTTGAAAAAGGGAAAATCACTAAAAATTGTCACTCAGTAAGGACCAGGTTATAAGTTGTTTGTTTAATCCGAGTGTAAACAGAAGTGTAAAACTCACAGCTTGCAGAGTAGCCCATCCTCGCGGCTAGTAATGCAATGCTATATTAGCCGCTACTAGCATACACACTGAAATAGGTCTGGGTAATAAAATGATAGCGATGTGTGTCTGCGATTGGCACACCATCAATAGCAGTAAGGAAATAGTTAGATAAAATTACTTAACTAAATTAAATTTAAAACCACCATGAAAACATGTAACAAATGTGCCCTGGCTCATAAACACCCAGTCATATGTGCTACGAGTGGCAAACAAACAGCAGATCATTTAACAGGTGTGTTGCTCGATTGCACAATCTACATGTTACATAACAACAGAAACATCATGGAGTAAGAAAATTAAAGAAAATTTCTTTTTTTTTTTTTAAGTTGCACAACTATCAGAGGCTACAGTCGGTGCTTCTTTGTGTCGAAAGGAGCCCGGTGAGTTGGAGGAGCTGGAAAACGTCGCTGGAGAGACGGCTGTCAAGCTTAGCCTGTTGCCACCACGACCCCTGCCCCAGACAGGAGAATGAAAATGGATGGATGGGTGGATGGACAACTAACAGTACAGCGTCATGTGTTAACTGCAGGCACTGTGCAGGAATAACATCCTAGCCAAGACTCTTTGATCACCTTAGCCGCTTCCACTCTTTGGAGAACACAACATGTCCTCGGTCACGACTTACATGATCAATGATCTATATCACCGAAAAGATGTCTGTTGCAGAGAACACAGAGCTGAAAAAACTACTAATCTAACATGATCACATGCTCTTGCCCTGGAACTTGAAAATTTCCCTGTTGTGGGTCTAATAAAGGACTATCTAGAACATGAACACAACCATAGCTCCACCAAAATCTCTGATTAAACTGTTGGTAGTCAAGTTGCATTATGGGTAATGTAAGTGCCAGGTGGGAAAAAACACACAACATCTCTGCCTCATGAGTCCAAGCACAACGCTACATTGGTGGACTACTCTTTAAACACAAAAAGCATTATACAGTATGATACACAGAGCGATATGACAAGTGCTGAGCCAATCTATGAAGCATTATTATCCATAATGGTTTTGCCACAATCCTAGTCAGAGGTTATTTTCCAAATGGCTAAAAAAAACAATAACAATACTAACTTGTTATACAACCTGACAGCATTTTCCTTTCTTCTTCCTCTGAATAATCATCAGTCAGGTCCTGCTGTCATTCCACTGCTCATCACTCTTCAGGGATCCAACTGAACGTAAGTTATGATTAGAGCTGGTTTTAGAATAAAAACACTCACACAAAGTACAGATTTTCTTGTGGTGCATAATGCTTGGTTAAAAACATCTGCCTGTTATACAAGAACGCCCACACTGCAGAGGGCACGGCTGCTCTCTGCTTTCTAAAAAGGGTAAAAGTTGAAAAATCAATAAACAAACTCTGCACAGAACTCCTGCAAATGGGAGCTAAAGGCAAAGAGCATGAAGTTGTCATTAGTCAAGGACTCATTACTGATTATTTACATTACATTATTAGAATAATCACATGTAATAATTTTGACTTTAACCTGAGAGTTTCCTTTTCTTCACTGAGATAAATCAATGTTTGGTGTTGATTTTTAACATCAGTGTGTGTCAGAGCTACTCAACCATGCAGCGAACATCCCACCTACACAGCTGAGGAGATCCCCTCTGGGACACATTTCAGCCATCACTTTTAACCTCTTCTTAACCCTGATCTCAACCACAAGTCACAAACCAACCAGTCTGACCTCACTGTTGTCCTCGAGCAGCCCACCTGTAAACCCACGCCTGCTTCACACTTCACAACTGACCCTTGGCAAAGCTTACCGTCCTCATAGAAGACATCCTCCGCTTCCTCGCGCATCATCTCATCCAGGTCATCCTCTGCAATGTCGGTCATAGCCATCACTACTCCTCTTCTTCCTCTTCTTCCTCTCCTTCTCTCCCCCTCGTCTCCCTCGGCTGACTAATCGGAGCTTCAGAGAGATTGACTCGGCTGTAAAATTGAATCAACGCCGGCTCGGCCTCTTCGCTTCGGGCGACAGTCCGATCACCGGCAGGCTCCTCGCTCGAGTAGCACAGCACTGGGACTGAGCTCAGCTTCAGCTTTCTGCACCAGGATGTGTGTGTGTGTGAGTGTGTAAGTGCCAGGTGAAGTGTGTGTGTGTGGGTGGGAGAGAGGACTCCCAGCGACCTTCACTAAGTTTCAGCAACACAGTGCCTGTTTCATAACATCCTGTGCAAAGCTGAAGTGAGAGTGTGCTGTTTGGAGAGCACTTGTATGAGTAAGTGTGCGCATGTGTGTGTACGATATGGGGAGGGTCAGTGGTGTGTGTGCATGTGTGTGTGTCCATATGGTGCTCCACAATGAGTCAGCTGGTGATTAACAAGAATAATTCTGTATTTTGAGCCAGCAAGGACATGCGAAGAGGGTGTGAAAATGTGTGTGTTTGTGGGTTCATATGTGTTTGCGTGTACGTGACATGTTGCGAGGCCGTCTATACTTGTCATTCCTTCACAGCTCACTAGGAATCATGGGACCGAACTGATTGCTCCCTCTATTTTTTCACTTGGCCCACATTGAGGAGGCCTCCGCAGAGCTGATATCGTCTGGCGTCGTCTGCTGCCGCTGAGAGTCTCCATGGAGCTGCTCGGGATAAACACACTCACCTGCTCTGAAGAGGACACGTTCACACACTGTGGGACGCTCTGTTTGTGCCTCTCTTATAATCATAGTTTTTACATTTGGGACTTTAGCATTGATGAGTATATTTGAGACACAGAGCTGCAGTAAACGTCTGTGTTTTTGCAACATAAATATGCACAACTCTGCAGGTTGTTTGACTCCACTTATTGCTGTTTTGAAGATATTTCCAGGATACTAAAAGACTCATCTATCCAGCTGGAAGGAAAACTATTTTACCTACTGCACAATAAAGGACATTTTTAACAATTTTCTCTTTTTCTTTTCATCCAACCAAAGATAGTAGCTAGAAATGACACTCCTCCTTCCTTGTCTTGTACAATGCAACACCAGAAATGTTATTATCAGTTTGATTTAGCTTTTTGTATTACTTTATATTACTTGACTTAAAACAGTTACCATAAGGTCCACTCAGTAGCTGCTTTGGAGCTTTCAGTCATACTAAAGATTGTATGATACAAATAAAAGCTCCAGAACATCCAGCAAAGCAGAACCGCTCCCTCTGTTTTAATTGTAGTTGATGCCTATTATGCAACCTTTTATTTTGAGCAGAGAGAAGTAGAAAACGGTTTGGTTTTAGCTCCACTTCCTACATTAATTTAAGCTGTTCATAAGGTTCGTTATTACACCATAAGTTTAGCTCAATTTGTGTGAATCAATAACGTTAAAATGTTCTTTGCTTCAGGTGGTTTTTCAAGTGGACTGTTAAACCAAAAATAACACGTTTTATGGAAGGGACGTATTTTTTTTTCACAGTTAAAACCATCACTAAAACCACATGTCATTTACTCAGACTCATCAACAACTAACTTGTGATGAAGTGTTTGTTACTGATGAACACCACATACATGACCATGCACTGCTTATTCTAACAGGACAGTGGTGTAAGCAGCATAGGGGACGCTTAAAAAAAACAACTTCAAAAAGTTTTTATGTGTGAATTTTTTCAAAAGTGGAGTTAAGAGGGAGTATAAGTTCATGTTTTTAAAGTTGGGGGACGTGTCCCCTCTATTTGCAATATGCAGTGTTGTCATTGTCTGATTCTGAAGTAATCCAAAAGTATTCAGTTTAGATTACAGTGTAATCCAATTGATTATGTAATTACAAAAAATCCTATGTTATTTGTATTCAGTAACTGACGACATTTTCAACTAATCTGACCCCACGTATACATTTTCAACTCATCCAACACATCTCTCAGTCTGGACCAAAGTGATGGGCTGAGTCCAACTTGTGAAGAAAACTAACTCCAAACTCTAATGAAAATGAATGAATGAAAAACTTTCCAGCCAGTCACAGGCAGACTGACCTTACTTTATCACTTTGAAATAGTTTTCCAGCTTTTTAAAAGTTTTGCACCATCCCCAGGGGGCCCCTTACCAGTGCCTCTCAAGCATTTCATGTCCAATCCCAAATCACTGGTAGCACGTAGTCTTGTCTCTTTTTGACCTTTAATTTATTCTAAGTAAAAAAAAAAGCAGCCAGACACAGAAATTGTTCCTCTTGCTCACACCAGGCCTCCATCTGTCTTTACTGTGCAGTTTCCCTGACTCACTCCCCATTTACACAAACCAATTCCCAACCAAAATAGAAACTAGGCCTCAAGTCAATTCATTATCACTTTTCCTTCAGACTTCCTCTCCCTTGCCACTGCCTCCCTTTAAGGCCAAAGCTCGAGGGAGCGAACTTGGAGACAAACTCATTTTCACTGAGGCTAGTCCAGACAATTCAGATGCATCGCATCTATCAGGAGGTGGGGTGAGGGGGTCTGAATATGTATGAAGTGCATCTACTGTGGACTGAAAGATGTGTGTAATTTGTTGGGTTAATGGTGATGGTTACAAGTTTACAGGATGGGAGGATCTCTCATTTGTCTGAGGTCAGTGAGGAGGATGGTGTGATATAGTGTGTGCACATGTGTTTGCATGTTATCTGTCAGTGTGATCCAGGAACCAAAACTGTGACAGCAGCTAAAACTGGAAGCAGAGATAGAGACTCTGAACTGCTTTGGCCACAACCCAAAACAGTCACGCCCAATCAGCTCTTTATAAACCATCAAAAGCTACTATAAGCAGTTGCATCACAGTTTCAGTTCATTTCAGAATGTACAACAGTAAGTGAATGTGTCACCATTCAATCTGCACTGATTCTGCACTGAAGTACATTCAGGTTGTCGCTAGTCCAAGCTGTTACATTCAGGTCTGTATGAAACTAACCTGTGCTAGCAGGGTTTACAAGGTTAATGGCTCAGCAGTCACTGGTTTGCAACAGTATTCACAATATGATGCAGCTCTCACTGTCTTTTAATGAGCTTTGAACAAGGAGGTATCATACTGTGGGCCACTTCTGAGCTGACAGCGGTGCTTTGAGTCACCATCGAGGAGCTCCACAGCTGATTCGGTCAGTGACGATGATGATTCATTTGTACATGCACTGTGCGCCTCTAGTTGTAGCACAATTAACCTCTTTGTATGGCAGAAGGATAATCATACAATCTAGAGCTGAAACAATCAGTCAGTTAAACAGAAAACAAATGATCAACCATTCTGATAACCAGTTGATCCTTGAAGTCATTTTTAATGCAGTAAGGCCAAATAATACCAGATTTTACAGTGTGAGGATTAAATCTGACACCTTAAAATTGTGATGGGAGAGCAACTTAATGCAAAAACTGATCTTTTTTGCCATTTGATGCCCCTATAGTTTCTGTCATAAATATGGAGAGCTGTACATGTGCATTTGTTATAGATAAATTACGTGAGTTGACGACTGTGCTAACACAGCCAAACATCAAGCAAGTACAGCAACACAAGACAACGAGCCAATAACAAGTCAAACAGCAAGAAGGTCAGCTTGATGTCTGTCTTGCAGCCTTTTATTTTCACTGAGTTCTCACCAATAACTTAAAGCCAGTCTGAGATTTAATGTTAGTCTTGTCCAGCCTCATTTTCGATCACTCTCTTTTTCTGGTCAAAGCATCCTCTGTTAAGGTCCTCTTTGGTCTTTTCACATCTGCTATATAGCACAGAGAGGCTGCTGAGCTCCGATGCCCATTCTGACCCTGCTCCTCCACCCAGCATTGCTTCCCGGTTCGCCATCATCCCAGGTGTGAAAACCTGCTTGTCCCAGCGGTCCAACACTCCTGTATACTGTAAACACCAACACTCCCCAGTGCTACAAGTTTGCTTGAGCAAACTACTGTCGCTAATGGCAGCTGTAGTTAGCGGTTACTTTAGCAACAGGTAAAGCTATCTGTCTATCAGGAAACACTTTAAATCAGAAAGAGCTGAGGACATCAGAGGGAAAACCAGAAAACATTTCTCCCTATGGCTTCAACAGTGTTGGTGCAGTGGGTCCCATCTTACTCTAAGACCCCCCTTTGCAACCCACCCTTGACCATCATCCTGTAAGGGAACGGGTTGCGTTCAGCCAGAGGAAGGCTTAGACCTTCCTGGTGCAACAGGCCCCTATGAGTGTTCTACACGGAACACTCAGGCTACGAGTACGACCATCGTAGCCACGGGCCTGTTGGCAACCCGCCCCCCAAGTCATCCTGTAAGGGAGCGGGTTGGCTTGAACTTAGTCTATAATCATCTGCTCGACCTATATATACTAACTTCTGCACCTGTGACATCACTGTGATGTCATCAGCTGTGACATCATCTGTGATGTCATCATCTGTGATGTCACAGCACATGCTGATGCTTCTGAACTGGTGACATCATCTCTGAGCTCACATAACCTAAAAAAATATGTGAACTGTAACGTGATCAGTGAGGTAATAAAACAGGCCAACCCTTTTATTTGGTTGGGCACCTTGTTTACTGTATTAGGCACCTTGCAAAAATAAATAAACAAATAAATAAATACATAAATAAATAAATAAATAAATAAAAGCTGCCTGTATGGCTGACTCTGACTGGGCGTAGGATTCACTCCTGGTCTAAGTTGGAGTTTCATCAAAATCATCATAGTGTCATAAAGTACTACACACACGTCTCGTGGGAAATTGTAGAAACCCAGCGACCCAAGTTGCATTGTGCTAAAATGAGATGTTTCGTTACATTTTGAAGTTCTTTTTTAAAATCTAAAATAAGAAAAAATGTGGCCGAGATGCATAGCACCTTTCAGCTGTTAATCATATCTCAAATGGCTTCTTATCGTAGGTGTTTTCATTAATTTGTTTTGTTGATACTGTGAATGTAATATCTATATGGTTTGTTGTCTGTGTGAGTTGATTTGGTGGAAAATTAGTTTTCTTGTGACGGATTAATAAAGATAAAGTTAGTTATTAATTGTACTTAGTTGAAGCTCAAATGCAAACATATTCAAACCCAAATACACGTGCAAAATACAAGACAAGTCTTCTGGACAGTGTTTCACACAGTGAGCAGGGTGGGATACAGCAGGTTGAGAACACCCTGCTGACAGAATGGAAAGAAACAGCTGTTCATAGATTCGACCAATGCAAAATGAGAAGTGGCACAGAACGGTACATGTAGCTTCACTAAGACAGTCATACAGCTACAAACTGCAGCAGCAACAGGGACTTACAGAAAGTGGAAATAAACTGCATAACAGAATAATCAAAACCATGAAAACACAGTGTGAATATAATATGAATTTATTGTAGCTTCTATTGTGTATAGATGTATTTTTAATGTGTCCTGCTTGGATTTGATAGGTTGTGTTTTTAATGTACTTGTTTTTTCTAACCAATATGGCGTTTCACAGCACTCAGCAGGGACACCTTGACTTAATGATCTGGTCGTAATAACATGATGCGGGCAGTGGAGAATCACTGGTCATGCAGGCCAGTAAACAGAAAACACAGTCACATACAGAACGCTGACACACGCACAGCAAAGCCCACTGTCTTATGCAGATCCGTCCCACTCCCATCTGTTTGCCGCTATAATCATTACATGTTCTGGTGACTGTATCATGATTTATGTGCAAAACATCTCTGAGATTAAACCCAGAGTTACATTATCCGCAACAAAAACGGCTCCAAATAAACAACTTTCCTTCTCTCAGCAGCAACTTCTGAGCTACTTCACAGGGAGCGGTGCCAGAAAACAGGGTCAAGTTTAGGCTGCATTTGCCCTTCTGCATTTCAATGACTGGGTACATTGTTGTCCCGAGCAGAGCAAACCCCCTGCTTCGGGAAATGCAAACGCATGCTGCTGGGATGCTAACACACAATGCAACAAACACACGGACACACACACACACACACACACACACACACACACACACACACACACACACATCCATATAATAATACTCACACACAATGCCACCAAAACACTGCACAGACAGACAAAAAACGTACACACACACAGTTGTTACTCCAGCATTGCAAAGTGTAGCACAATCAGACCCGCTCGGTACAATGGTGTTGTTTGAATGGGGTCAAACAATGGAGCTCTTTGGCATCTGAATCGAGCCAGATGATGAGTGTCCCAGGAGGCTGAATAGGCGGCTTCAGCCTCCTACACACTCGCTCTTCTGGCCTTGACAATATGCATCAGTGCGCCGCCTGTTACTGTGGACTAAAATATCCGTTATTAGCATGGAAGCAGCGACTCATTAGCATCCAGGCTAATTCTATGGTGCGAGCTAATTTGCATGTATGCAGCCTCTTGCACAGATGCTACAAAACTGGCCATAAAATACTAGAAAGCTAGAGAAGCATCAGACAACAGCATACCTAAAGTAAAATAACCCTAACTTTTAGGTGCTCTGACATGATTTACTGTCAACTTCTCTGGATTGTCTGAATATGTCACAACATCTCAACATGCAGACGGTACAAAGAGAATTCAAACAAGTTAACTTTTTGCAGAGTTATAGATAGCATGCCAAATTAGGAAATATTTAAAAAGCAGTTTCACAACTCAGATCATGCAATTTAAAAAAAAAAAACAGAGTTAACATCAGAAGTTGAGTTTGTAAGATAAAATGGTTGAGAAAACAATTTGTTTCTCAACTGTTTCATGCATTCATTCACAGCAAGAGGTGGGTTATTTATGCTACTTTTTTCCATTGTAACTGTAGCACTTTTTTGCTGTAGCAACCACTGAGGTCACTGAGTTCATGCTCTGTTTTTTTCTGGAAATGTAAGGTTTTTTAGCAATGTGGTGGGAATCTAAATTCTACAATGAAATAATAACACTTGTAGGATATCTAAGAAGCTGATTCCAACATTTTTTTTAGCTTGTTATATTTAAATTTGGGTGGTTTTACGCCAATACAAATAAGTGAAAGAAGTTTAGGTGAAACTTAATGTTGGGAAATGAAATTTACAGACTATATACTATGTGAGTAGGAAACAGAATTACTAAAACATTAAACTAAATTTCATGACTTGGCCATGGCTCTGTGGCAACAGCTGAACATTATTTTAAGCCGATGCAAAAATAGTTGCTGATATAATGTAATAATAACATGTAAGAGTTCCAGTGTTTAAGATTTACAGGATTTTTTGGGGAGAATATGGCAGAAATTGAATATGAGAAATATTTATAATCAACCGTTTATATCTACAGAGGATATTGCATTGCCATGTTTTAGTAGCCCAGAATGGACAAACGCTGGCAAATGTGTTTGCAATCTGCAAGCTTAGCACTAAATGCTACAAAACCCTAGACACTGGTCCTTTAAGCTCTAGAATTTGGGAAATTAAATTTACAGACTATATAACTGGGTAGTGAACTGAATAAGCACTCCTGCTGCACTCTTGAGTAAACATACCAGAAAACAGTTTATTTCAAATGTGATTTCAAGCTAATGCATAAAATGGGTTGATTGATTTTGAAAGACTATGTAATTTCATGTTTTCTTAACAGAATATGATGAGTAGGTCAGGACATCTCTGCAGAACAACATTTAATTTAAAATGATATTTTAACTCACATTTTACCTTCTGCTATTTGAAAATTGCAGAAGACCATATTGCTATTTCAATAAAAAATTCAATGAATTTTTCAGCCCTAACAAAACTTACTGATATAATAATATAATGTGACTCAGTGGATTCTATTAAGGACTGCAGAGTTCTATGAACATATAAAGAAACAATTAAACAGGCAATGAAACTATAAAAATTACAAGCATGAATGAAGAGTGGAAAATACACCCATCACACAACAGGATATTGTTGCAACACAAAAAGCCAATTCATAAATCCTGTGGAAACTGGATTTCCGAGGACAGGGAACTTGAGTAAATGTGTGTTGCAACAGCATGTAACCCCAGGCCCAGACAGCTCACAGATATCAAACACACAGAGAGGGAAGTTGGGGAAGTTTAAGGAGGATACAGATGGTAAAAAGTTCTTTTCTTTCAGCCTGACTTCCTCTGCCAAACCATGACAGACAGATATGGGTCTAAGGTGATGAAAAAAGACAGAAATTTAATGTCCTTTTTGGAGGATGCTGCAGGAGCTCCTCGGTTAAACTCATCTTTGATAATTCCCACAGACTAATGTCAGATGACGGGTTAAAAAGAGACGTCTTTGGACATCCTCTCTCCTCTCCTATCGTTCCCACTTTGTTCCCTCCACCACAGGCCTTTTCTCTCCCTCTAAGAAGGATGACAAAATGGGATGATTGTGAAGGGGTGCCTGGTTACCCTGGTAACAATAATGAGGGCATTGCATGGTAAATCCAATTTGCCATGGCACTCTCTGACTCATTTGAGGTGCACGTGTGTGAGTTAGTGTGTGCGTGTGACACGCTCTGGCTTCATGTGTCTGATGGAGGGCAACCATAATGTACCATGCTGTATCACATCATGCACATACTCATGCATGTGGACACACACACGTGAAGACACGCTATCTTTTTTTTTTCTAGGTTTGCAATTTCTTAACAACCAAGAGCTGTTATTATTTGAAGAAACAACATCAACAAACTGGAGATCACAGAGTGGATGCTTTTTTGATGTTTTTGTACGAGAAGCCTCAGACATAATCACACCAAAGATACAAGCACGCACAACAAATATCATCCACATCTAGATTAATTAAGATTATTCCATATGTATGTATGTATTTGTATGAAGTACTCATCGATCGGTCAATGTGTTATGTACATGAGAAAGGACATGATAAATAAAACCGAGAGCTACTGCATAAAACATAGCGCAATCAGTGTGAACTGCTGATTGAAATACCTCATGAATACCTGGAGTCAGAAGTATTTAACCAGAAAATTAGTCTGTGCAAACAAGAGAGCATCAGAGTGTCTGAACTGGCAAATGAGTCCTGAATTTCTAATTATTTCAGTTCAAACTTTACAGTTTCATAATAGCATTCAGGCATTATTCAGACAAACAGCACCTGGACAAACATGCAGCCTGTAATTGTTTAAATATATGCTGCCTGGTTTAGTGTGCAGGAGGAAACAAATTGCCAAAGTTAAGTTAATAAACAGCCAAAAGTTAAGTTGGAGGAAAATAACTGGTACCTACTGTAAGTATATCGATATCTTTTCATCTTTATGTGGTTGTATGTCCTGACTCTGCGGTGCCGGTACATGTTAAAGTATAATCCCAGTGGACGCCTTCTTGTCAGAGTGAAGCCTACAACTCCTTATGCGCTGTCACCAATTTCTATTTCTGTGTTCTCTCCCCGTCTCTCCCTGTCCCTATTGTATTTTGTCTTTCTCTGTTCCACAATTGGATCCCTTTCTCTCGCTCATTTACTCTTTGCCGTTCTGTCTCTGTCCCAGGGTGCACAGAGGGCATCACACAATGGCAGCAATACAGCTGCTGCACTGCCAGCTGTGCAGACTGGCACCACAGAGATGGCAGTGCCCATGTTGTGCCCTGCTGCTGCCGGGTACACCTGGAGGGAAGAGATAACAGCGGCTGAAGCACTCAACCAAATGAATCAGCAGACCACAGCTTTATCTGTTCGTTTGTGTCCGACCCTGAGTATTAAATTTACACAGATTTACACAAGACAATATGGAGGTTGATGCTATAAAAACAAGCTGAAAAGTTTAGATCAGGTCTTCATAGGCTGGATTTGTTTCGGGAGGTGTAATTGACTGTTTGCTAAAATCCATCCATCAATCGAAAGCTGAATCTCTGTGCCAGGGCCTGTAGTAAAAGTGATTTTCCACATTTAAAGTGTTTGGTTTCTGCTGTTTTTAATTCCTCTCCTTTCCAGAACCAAAAACATAACAGCAAAAGTGTGAGGAACAGGTTTAAATTTAGTTAGTTTATTAGTTTATTTGTAGGGAACAAGTCCAGGAAAACACTGACAGTTGCGTACGCAGCGTCTGATGTACTTGTAAATGTGTTTTCAGCTGAAGACAATTTCCAGCACCAGTCCCTTGATGGCTATTGATAGTCCAAGCAATTGTTAAAATTACATGCATTACATTTCAGTGTAAAAATCTTATGATCAGTCCATATAGCAATCGAGAACAGGAACAACAATTATCCATGACAACATGCAAACAAAAATGCAAACAGAAACAAAACAACAAAAACACAAAACATCAGGAGCTCCAGAATACAAGCAGCCAATACCTGCTTCATGTCATGATTACAGTTCTGGTTAAGTACAAACCAGGATTTGACTGTCGTAGAAAATTTGGATCTTTAAACTGGCAGGTATTCCAAACAATATGTTCATCTACATACACTTTTAGATTCAGTCTTTTATGACAATATCATGAATGTAGCCGTCAAAATCATATTTCAATGCACAATATGTAAGTTCTGCTGTGAAAGGTCTCTCATTAAAACAATGACAAAAGACGTAGTTAGATGACGACGTGAAGTAGTGTGGGATCATGGGAGTTGTTGATGAGGATCTATATGACACAACACAGGCAGAAATCATGTTCATGGACGAGATAATAAATTAAAGTTTTATTCATTATGTTATTCACGCTTGCTGACTTCCTCTTGAAGTTACAGCAACTAGTGTCTAGTATGAAATGCACAGACGTTACCTGAAATGAATTTCAGATTTTTCTGGGTTTGAAGAAATGTTACATATTATAGCTTTTCAACCAAGTCATGAGACGTTAGCTTAATGAGCTAGCTAGCTGCAGCTGATAAAAGTTTCTGGCAACATTCGCCAGGCAAAAGGAATGGTTGTCATTTAGAAACGAGAAGCCTGTTTTTGTCTTCCCCTATTTGAAATCAAAGACCAATGGTTTCACAAATTACTGTACTAACCATTTGAGAAGTGACTCTGCTGTCATCAGTATTATTGTAAACTGCATGTGCTGTGTAAGAATGACACTGATGTAGCAACAGAAACTAAAGGCCATGGCGCTCAGTGATCAGTCAGTTAAATAAACATAAATGCAAAATGTCTTTGAGTTTCTGAAATTCTTGCCACAGCTGTCAAATCACCTCGTCATGACTGAGCAGAACTGAGCTAACATTTCCCCACAGCCTGCGGCAGCTCATTACATATTGCATAATGCAGTGCTATTTTTGACATATTCCTGTTGGGGAGATCCAAAAAGCAGATGAGGAAGGTTGCACCAGGGCGGGGCAACACGGTGGCAAGAGCTTTGAAAACCGCGGTTTCCTCTCCCACGCCGCCCCATCCCTGTGACCCTCAGAGCACATTATGGCCAACACCTGCCAACTACAGAAAGAGGAACTTTCAAAAGTAAAAAGCACAGGCAGTGGATGCAGTCTTACCTACTGTGACTGTAACCTTCACTATTACTTGCGCTGTGAAACTCACAATGTAGGCATGTTGCACTAATCCTGTAGTGAACATGTATGTACCGTTACATTTTTACAACCATAAATGTCTGTATTCAAAAGACAGAGTACGCAGACAGAGGTGGGATGCTTTTACAGATAAACAAATTCTACCAAGCGAACAGGAAGGGAGGATATCATAACACAGCTTCTGAGAAGTAGGGTGTGGACATGGAGGGAAGGTTGGGCAACAGTGTGTAAAATAACATTATGTGCCTGTTGCAGCTGTATTTCTCTGAGAGCACAACAGAGTGCACTCATGCCACAGAAGCCGTAGAGGGTGTCACAGTTAAGAAGTGGGCGTTGGATTATTCAGAGTCGGAGGTCGACTGAACTGGTCAGTGAAAAGTGTTACACATGTAGCCTTTCTGCCCCGATGGTCAGAGGGGAGCTGGGCTGGAAACTGTAGTGACAGCTCATCATCGCGCATGAGGGCATCTAAAAAATGTCCTGTAGTGTGTGTGTGTGTGTGTGTGTGTGTGTGTGTGTGTGTGTGTGTGTGTGTGTCTGGCTTTGTATCAAGTCCCTCCAGAATGATGACATCTGCTGTGACTACACATCTGTCCTCCCCTGGAGTATGAGAATGCACTAGTTACACCAACCATATATGACCTACATGCATCTACATTTTTGTCAATTAGCAGTTTGTTCCTGAAGCTGGATTTACTGTATTCAAGTAGCCATCTAATGTTGCAGCTATATGATTTTTACATCACAGTTTTCTATTTTGCTGAAAAAAAAAAAAAACAACTATCAAAATTATGATGATATGACATTTGTTTGAGTTTGTACCAAATAAACATCCGGAGAACAGGCCAGGTCATCTCTGTATCGCTACAGACTCTACAACAATGATATTTTGCCACACATTTTTCCCTTTATCAAACCCTAATGCAAATCCTTAAATGAAACCGAATGAAATCTGTAAGTCTATTCAATCTCAGGTCATCTGTTGCTATATCTTCTGGGGCAGCAGAGAGAAGTGAAAGCGAATAGTAAAAATGCTTCATTCTACTTTTCCCACAATGCAACATTTTTGTTTAAATGAACCCTCCCTGCATAAAATAAATAACAACACTTTCTCACTCCAAGCTCATCAAATATGGCAGCTTGTCACTGGCCCTGATTTCTTCAAACTATGAAGCTATTAGTGCCCCTTTAGTGTCAGTTTTGTGAGTGCAGGGCCCCACAAATTTGTTGCTTTAGTTTAGCCGTAAAAAAAACACCTTATTTTTAAGAATACAGTCTTAAAGGAGTAAAAGTGGGACTGAAGATATTTAAATCAAAGAATAAAGAAATAAGACTAATCTGACCATGTGTACAATGTCTGCATTCAGTATTTGACAGTTTTTGGGACTCACTGCTTGGTTGGTACATTAAATTAAAGATTGACACCCAGCCCTGGTTAACGTAAATATATTTAAAATTTATTACAAGAAATAGATTTTGGCTGAGAGAAATAGACATAGACTCTCCCACAGCTTTGGAGAGTCGAATCAAGGCCTTCTTTCCGGTTCATCAGCATTTGAATGTTTCTTCTCATCTGTGAAGCCAGCATGAGTTTAACTAAAGCCAGCATCTCGCTTTCCTGCACGCAAGAACACACACACACACTCACAATTATGTTAGCCTGGCATCTTCCTGGGGGGAATGGACACTCAATAAAGCCACATCCTGGCCACCATGAAAACCCAGGAGTTCTACTGAGAAGCACAAAGAAGAAACTGGCAACCCAATGACATGGGAACCATGAGCTCATGAGCTAGTGTTGCCATATACTCAGAGGATGCCAGCTCTTCCAGCCTTGGCCTTGGGACACTGAAGCTTGCATAAAGTTTGATCAGTCAACCTTTTTTCTATTCAGCAAGAACTTTTCACTTTTGTCCCAATGAAATTAGTGAAGCGATGAGGTGATGGGGGGGTGTTTTTTTGTTGTCTATGCTGTGTTTGGTGTCTGATAGCAACATGTCATCCTGAGACAAGAATCTGGACACGTGCCGAAAAGAAGAGGAGAGAGAGCCAATAGATATCGAGAAAACAAAGAGAGAGGACAATTGATCAAGTTTTTCATGTCATAAAAAAAAGTTTACATGGACTTTTCCCCAAACTCATTCACCCTGCTTTGCTTCAGATCAATGTCATGTATTTGTTTTTTTTAAGCAGTCCAGGCATATTGTCCTGCTGCAGTGGGATATTACAACAAATTCCTCCAAAAAAAATGACAAAACAAGCTCATCTGCTCATTGTGAATCATGTATTTATCACATAAAGAACAGGTCTATATCTCTGATTCATCACAGCACATTATCAAGTGTTTTCTAAGTAGTGACTGTGTTGTGCTTTTCAGTCATGAAAACTCTTTCAAACTGTGTTTTCTTTCAAACATCGAACCTCATGACTCATCATGAACTGGGTTTATGGAACAAAACAGCCAGAAGACAAGGTCAGCCTGAACTTTCCTTTAATGACCTCTGGCTTCTAACAACAACAACCACATGTTACTTGATCAACTCTATTTGCTCTTTCCATTACACAGAGAGGTCAAGCTTGGTGACACAAATACAAATAAACACATAGATGCCACATTGTTCGCTGTTGCGATGCATCAGCACAACTGCCATATCGGTCCGGGGAAGCTGGGTATCCTAATGCGTGTAAGTGTGTCGAGGAAGGAGGTCGATCCACAAGTAAATTCAACATGAGTCGTGTGTGTTTTTGTTACAAATGTCAAACATGTATTGTGCTGTGTCATCAGAGATGTTGATCATGTAATCCTACTCATCCGTCTTGCAGGGTCACCATGCACTTAGCTTACCTATTGTTTGCTTCATATTCTGCTGCTTATTCAACTTGCACAGTTAATTTCTTTTTAGCTTTTCTAGTTTTTACATTGCACTGGCTGTACCCCAGTGTCTGCTGTTGTCTCAGCTTACTGTATTTTGCACAACCCCCTCCCTGACTGCTCTGTATGTATATTCTCTTTCATGTGTTTCACTTATGCCTTGTCTTCAGGGGACAAAAATAAAGTTATGAAGTTCAAGCCGAAGTTGAAACGATACTTTTTTAAATGAAAAAGGTTTGACTTTTTTGATGGATGACCCTGCGCTGTTTTGCCAAAGACCTCATTAGCTGTGTTAGCTGAGTTGCTGGACAGACTCCAGTCAAATAAATGAGAAGCCTGCGTTTTTTCACACAGGTCTCAAGCAAGTCTGAATGTCTCCTTTGCGCCAACAACTGTTTATCTTGATGTGCTAAACTCACTATTCGCAGCAGTTACAGTAGTGGACAGAAGCATGCATTCATTTTCTTTTACTGATTTTCTGGACATTATGTTAAAATGTGCGTTACATTTGGATGGAACTTGATAACTTATCCAACATGTTCTACTAATCTGGTGTCTAATTTGAAACCCTTGAGGAAATAGTTTTTGCTATCTATACAGAAATTTTAATCAATATTTTTATGTAGTGACAAACAAGTAAAAGCATCCAACTCTTCAGTTGCCCTCAGCTTCAATTCATTGTTTTGGTTTTATAGTCAAAATTTTGTATCATATTTTTTTGGCCTCTGTAGGCAGATTTGTTCTCAGAAAAATTAACTACTTCACATTATTCTTTAAGATTTTTTTTCTACTTGTTGGGAAACAAAGGCTACCAATCCTACTTGTAAAAGTTTAAGTTTTCTCGTACGTGATTCTGGTGTTCACTTATACATGCATATTTGCTTCAGTGGATATGAGATACGACTTGAAAATCGGCAGTAAAATGTGCTGCAGCTGACTGGTTTGCTGGGTACGAGTGTTTTTAACTCTTGCAGACTTACTGATACTCAGTTCAAGCTCCTTCAAAACGATATGTTCAGTTAACCGTTGACCAAAAACATGAGCATGTTCATGCACAATACTTGCTGACAGGTTAGTCGGATCAACTTAAAAGGTGGTGACAGGTCAGTGTTGTGTCACAACCTGCTAAAAAAAAAAGCAATTATTGCAGCTTCAAAAAGTCTGTTAACAAAAATTACATAAAACAAATATATTTTTTCATAGCTTTGGTCAGTGGCAAAGTCTTTTTTTATTCGGATGAACAGACAATTTAACAGTATAGTTTTGATAGTGTAATAACAACAGGAAGGCATACTGACATACTACATGAGTTTATATGCATTATGATCAATGACTGAAAATAGTGGCCTATGTTGAAGACCAGAAATAAAAAAAGTAACTACACGTGCCCTTCTTCTTCTTTGGGAAAGCCAGGCTGTGCTGTATTTTGTCCTCTCCTCCCTCTGTCTCTGACACTCTCCCCTTGTCTTCCTCTCTTTTCCATTAGTCTTTCTCTGTGTGTTCATAAGCAGCCCACGCAGCAGCCCTGCTTGTTGACTTTATTGTGTGAAATTACAGAGAAAGGGCCGGCATGATTCTCTCACACTTGCATGTGCCCTGAAAGCCTGAAAATTGAATTCTTTTCAGGCTGAGAGAGGGACACAGAAACGTCCAGATAAGAAAGACTGCGAGAAAAAAGAGAAACAAATGAAAGGAGAAAAAAGAGCTGGAAGAGAGTGTGACTGAGCTGCTACAGCTGACAACTGGAAAATGAGCCGAGGCGATATGTAATCTCCTCTGATGTAGTTTCACATCCCAACGCCGCCTCCTGCATCAGTGGCAACAGAGGCTACAGTAGTGAGGAGGCGCGTTGCTATGGAGTGGGAAGATTTTCAGAGTGAGCACCATTACAAATCTGGTTGGAGAGAGGAGAGAGGAGAGGAGAGGCAGGGGGATAATGAAGATCTGGAGCGAGGGAGAGGAGGAGGACTGGGGGAAGGTGGGTGGGAGGGAGGGAGGGAGGTCGCAGGGCACGAGGACGGTGAAAAGCAAGGAGGAGAGAGGCTGAAGGAGAAAATGAGAAAGAAAGAAAGCAATAAAGCAAATGCAACAAAGGGCAGAGGTGAGGGGCAGAAAAAGAGGCGGGATGACAACAACAGAATGACGGAGAAGAAAAAATGTGCATGAGTCAGGCAGGTCACAGAAACAGAATGATGACAATCTGGTAAAGTGTTTGATTTTAATCACCTCCATTAAACCTTCAGCTCCATTTAAAGTAAAAAAAACGACAGGCTGACAGATAATGAGCAGGAGACAGGTTTCTCTTGTTCATGTATTATTCATAAAATCAGTCAGATGATCCTTTAAAGTAGCACTTTGCCCTCAGCTTGATGCCAGAAACAGGAAGAATAAATTGCGAAAAGACGTTTTTATTACACGGCGCACACGTTACGACACTGTAGAGTGGAGCAGAAGTGTAATCTTGGTGTTGCTTCACTTCCTTCTGAGCTAAGTAGAGGAACATACAGTATAATGTGTGTCCTGTATGTTAGTGGTGAACTGAAATGAAGGCAGTAATTATATTATTAAACAGTGGAGGCCCCCTACTGGTGACTACTGGGAACACAAAGAAGATGGAAGCAGACATGATGACATTTTTGTAATTTTTAGGGAAAAAACTTTCAAAATAAATTCATATGGAACTATTGAACACTTTCAATGTTTTCAGGATTGAAAAAAAAAATAGGCATGCTGGGGAAGTTGTAAGGTGTTGGTCTTGTAAACCAAAGGTCATGGGTTCAACCCCCATCCAGGCCTAAATGCAATTTAGCAAGGTTAGAAATGAAAAATCTAGACTGCAGACCAAGAATGCAAACCCTGAAAGACTTAAAACATGTACCAAACTGTAGAAAATTGTCACTGTAATGGGTGAAACGCCAAAGTGCCAAAATTTGCCTTTAATATTTTGAGAGAAGAATACTGAAATAAATATGTATGGCATTATTTAACACTTTGGATGTACTGTGCGCCCTGCAAAATGCATATCTAGATCAGTCAGCACAAAGGATAAAATAGAGAAGTTCTACAAAAAATGTAGAAAGTGTTGATGTGCTTGATGTAATTTAAAAGACAATACACGATAAGTAGATTCAAACAAAAGTAATCCCTTTCAATCTTCACCCAAAACCCACCAAAAGTGTGTGGCTCCATCTGCAAACACTCCAATCAAAAACATGTATTTGACATCCTGGGAATGAGACTCAACAATCATCTTACCGATACGTTTGCCTACAGCAACTGACAAATCCTACTTATTACCTTAAAATACCTAAAACTAATACATAATCTGACTGGATTTACTCACTGCAGTCCCAGACTAATCTTACAAACAGACGTGGGCCCATGTCACCAAATATGTATTCAGCGAACCCAGCAAACACAATCTAAAAACATGTTCAAAAAGCGGAATATGTCTTGCAAAACAAAGACATGAACCTAGTCTCATACAGCAATGTTAGACTGTGACAAAATGAAAATGCTGGAAGGCTTAAGGTTAGCTTTTATTCACAGCTCACAGAGCAGAGGTGCTCTCCCAGGACGGTGATATAGTACTTTATATTTGGCAGATGATATTTATCTGAAGTGACTTACACTTCTCTCACACATCCTTGAATCTGGAGAACTTTAAGGTTCACCGTCTTGCCTAAAGCCGCTACAAAGAACGTTTATTTTGATTTGGTTTTTGAGACCCCTCTGGTTTTGATGTTATATTTTTGTACCACTTTTGTCCAAAGTTATCTAAATAAAAACCTCCTCCTGCTTCTTTTTTAACGAACATGTTACTCACTGTGACTTTACCTGTAAAAATGTAAACACAGACTCTTCAGGTCTGCACGCCATAAATCGTTTCATCTGATTTCAAGGAGAATCTGACCCAGTGGCAGGAATTAAGAATAACTATTTAGAAACACTTCAACATGCCAGGGATTGAAACACCATCTCTGCAACTAACAAGCACTCAGTCTACAGCTGCTCTAAGAAAAATGGTTGTGGGTGATTTTGCTGTAACAGTTCTACATGCGTCATTTATTATTTAACAGAAATAAGCAACGTCAGATCATGATTTCTTTGTTTATTTACTCATCTTTTTGGCTCACACAAATAGTTCTGCCACTGGACTGGACTGTTGCTGAGCAACACAACACTAATGTTAGCTTGTTAGCTACTTTGTGTAGGTCTACATGTTACCTCAGTGCAGCTCTCTAACTTAGTTGTGTTGATAGATCAATAAAACTGCCTCAATGCTGTATTCAACTTATACTTCTTAAGAGACTAAATGTCCATGTTTATATTTTTGAGACGTGGACCAAACATCAGGAGAAAGAAAAACACTCATGGAACGTCTCTCGTCCAATCAAATCACTTGGTCAGAACTGACTGTATGAATTTGTTCGGCAGATTATTATATTTTCTTCCATACGCACTTACATCAGGGGCAGTTTGAAGTTTAAAGTCCTGCTTAAAGCCACTTCAATATGCGGACAGTAGGATCCAGGAATCAAATCAACAACCGCACCATTAATGACTGAGCCACAGCCTCTGAAGTGTCTCCTACATTTTTTGGCTCCTGTGTCTCTCTAAATGTGGCAGCGACTGCATCATGTCACAATGTTAAACTCTGAGAATGTGGTTCAAGGCTGTTTCTTTTGCTTCGTGTTATTGTCCACCTTCCAAGTTTCCAGTTAGCTCAGTGAAAACAAAAGACATTTTTGGTGTTACAATTTAGCTTATCTAACCGATCTGTTTCTAGATCAGCGGTATGTAACAACCACTGTGGTGCGCAGCGTCCTGTAGGCAATAACAAAGGATATACGTGCTGTCAAAGTGACTCACCACTGATTCATAGATATGAATAACTCACTCTGAATTCAAGTGTGTTGCCAAGCCTATGAAAATTTATGACACAAATGATTTTAATTTATTTAATAATACATATACAAGTTAACAGAATAATTAAGAGGTCTAGTGTGTAAGATTTGCAGGGATTTAGTGGCAGAATATGGAATGTAATATTAATAAGTATGTTCATTAGTGTATAACCACCTGTAAACAAGAATCGTTGTGTTTTTGTTACATTAAAATGGCTGTTTAAATCTACAGAGGGAACAGGTCCTCTTCCACCACCGTGTTGCACCGCCATGTTTCTACAGTAGCCCAGAACAGACAAACTAAACACTGGCTTTAGATAGAGCCTTTTGAGGTTTGTGTGAGTTTTGTGGTGGTCACCATAAGGTCTCCAACACGCATGGAAGGGGAGGGTGAAACTGCAAGTTCACCACTAGATGCCACTAAATCCTACAATCTGGTCCTTTAAAATCTGATCCTTCAGAAATATGTGACTGGTTTGAACCATCGGCAAATGAATCAGTAAGAGGATTTCCTGCAGGTTACACAGTGAATAACTCAACACTTTTAACCAACAAATGCAGTCACTTAAAATCAAGAGTCTGTGAGCAAAGTATAAACAGACTCATTCAGGTTTAATCAGTATCTAAGATAAGACACAATCAATTTTATTGATCCTGCAAGAAAGAAAGCTTGATGACCACCATGAAATGAAAATATGGAACAATAAAAACTCTCTGGACCAGATAATCTGCAGTTTATCTGCACAAGCACAACAACAACAAGGCTTAATGAAGGACTTTCATGCTGTGCATTACAACAAAAAACACCCAGAGGAACGTCACTGTTTCCTGTTAGCTGGTCAGAGTGTCTTTAGAGTTCTTAAGAGTACCATTAAGAGGATGACTTAACTGTAGCCTCTTTCAACTCCCTGTTTTAGCCGAGTTACTATTTTAGCCTCAGTCTGATGAAAGCCTGCAGCATTTTATTTTTATCAATAGTTTTTTGTTGGTAATACAAACTTTGATACAGTCATCTGCTGGCCTTGACAGAACAGTTCATATCAAGGTATATCAAGCTATTTCTTTGCTCAGAAGTGCTATAAGAATCTAAAATCATATTACCATATGTTCCAGTCCTCTACAGTACTCTGTGGTGCTGCTGGTAAAACCAAACTGCACTCCACTCTATTATGACTAAATACTTGTACTGATTTAATCAGCAGTGGATGGACAAAGCCACTCACAGACATCAGAAGAAATAATCAATATTCTTCAAACTCAGTGCTTCCTCTTTGCTGCTGATAATCGGATTAAAAAAGGGGCAGAGAAAGGAAACAACAGCGAGAGAATGAAAGAGATTATCACACAGTTGTGACCATATGATGCTGCATCTCTCAGTCTTCCTAGATTTTCGATAGTCTATCTGGACATTGTTGTGGGATGTTTTACATTTATGTAGACGAATGTTTAATGTTTAGTTTGGCAGTATTTTGACTCTCGTGTCTTAGTAATGGCTCCTAAACAGATGTAACAGCTAAGTTACTATCTGTACCAAGAAAAGGATGCTGTGAAGTACTGAACTCCAGGTGACTGTAAGATGGCTCTTGAGGTCAGACTGGTCAGAAAGATTTGGAAAAAAGAAGAAATAATAGTACTATTTTCCGTCTTTGTCGTTAGGTACATTTTTTAAAGAGTAGCTTGATGCTGTGTTAGTATTACCACTAGTGAGAGTACAAAGAGAAAGGGAGTTTATTTTGATGAATTTTGCAAGAACGTTTAATGATTACATTTCAGTTTGATCTCATTTCTACTCAATTTCTATACAATTACAGTGTTTTCCCATTAGTAAATGATTTCTCTCTTCCTCCCTGTGTGGCTGTCACCAGCTTTTTATAGTCAGAGCCCACCTGTGAAGGTGTAATAGGTTTCAGTGCCTCCATTAAGACAACGCTGATCAAATGCCCTCCAGACAAATTGAATTCTTACATGAGACGTGCTCTCCTAAAAGCGTCAGCATTACAAGTCTTTACCCTGTCATAACCACTCGGCCTATGATCGCCCCCTCACTGCCCCACCTGCCTCCAGGCTGGAAAAAAAACCCGACGCTGAGCACACAAGTAGCAAGTCCATCACACATACTCACACATGCACTCTGCAGACTAACAGCCAAACACAAACCTTTTATGCTTTGTGAAGAAACAAAGCTTTCCACTGATCCCCAGAGAGAAAACTGAATACTTTAGCGTGCAGAGAAACACATTTTGCTGTCTCACTCTGCTCGTCTCTGCGTTGAAAACATCCTCATAAAAGAGCACTGACAGGATGTGGGATGAGGACTAAACTGCATTTTGCTCAAGACAGAAGTTGTGGCACAGCAACATTCAGACAATAGCAGCCAGTGTGCACTCACTCAGTCGATCCACACTCCTGATGTATCATGATATGCACTTAACAGGACACACATGGATCCACAGTTCATATTTGTCAGACAGCAAAAAGGGAAATGTAGGTCTTTTTAGGACGTTACAGTTTGTAAGCAACACCAGATCCAAATAATGAACCGGTGGACCAGCTCAGCACGGCCACAGGAGCGCTGTAGTCCACTATCTGTACAATCTGATCTTACACAACCAACACAGATGCTGTTTCAATTAAACATTCAGTCAAACAGACTACAGTGTCAACTGACCACTGTCTCCATGTGAGACATCCAGAAACATGTCACTAATAAAAGAACAGTTATATATATTATATACATTATATTGAAGAGAAGGCGGACATCTCTACGGCTGATATTTCCAACTCAGCAAATCACACCAAATACATCAATACATCTAAAAAAAATCTAGATGGATAAATAGCGATGCAAGCCAGGGGGAAAATATGGATTTTTGATGTTGGGGTGAACTGTCCCTTTATACTTAAAAATATTCTACAAGCAAGATGAGTCATGGTTCAAACTCAAGGATGGATCAATACCGGCTGCTTGTGACATGACTTCAAACTTGGAAGTTGTGAGTTTTGCCATGTTTTATGCTGTTTTAGTGTTTTAGTGTTACCCTGTTGAATTTGGTATTAGCATGTTATTGGCTAATGTGGTCGCTACCACAGGCTGGTTAACTAACGTAATATTGAGACACAGTCTAGAGAAACTGTGTAAACATTTAGCCTCATTTGAGGCTAACCAAATAACACAGGTGGTAGTGGGTTAGATGTTTTTTTCATGCTTTCATTGGTTGCTTCTTGTGAAAACTTAGTGTTCTGCTCTGTGATGCTCTAAGATGGTTTGTGTTGCTGTTGAATGTAAATGTTGCTGATAGACAAGCCATGAAGGCAACAATATAGCTGTGGGAAAAAGAAATGGTCAAACTGCAGAAATTCAATTGCAATGTTGTGTGTGAAATGTATTTGCGCTAATATTGCATACTGAACTATTGAGCTAACGCTGAAGGAACAGTTGTTCCCAGAATGAAAAGTACTTTTTTTTTTCCTCTGGCCTGTAGAGCTATTTATTCATTGAGATTTTTTGGTATCAGCCATAGAAATGTCTGTCTGCTCTCTAGTATAATGGAACTAAATGGAACTCAGCTTGTGGCACTCAAAGAAAAAAAAAAAGCATTTGAAAAATTGAAAACCTGTATCTCTTTCCAAAAATCACGACCTGTTTTTGGCGCTTTGTGCGCCACAAGCTGGCAGCGGCAGCCCCACTCACAACAAAGTCTGTGAATAGTCTTGAGTCACTCATGGGTCATGATTTCTGGAAAGAGTTGATTTTTTCAAATGCATTCTTTTGGTGCTTTGAGTACCACAGGGAAGAGGAAAAATGTGTATTTTGGGGCGATCTATCCCTTTAAATTTCTCATGGAGACACTCCCATCTTGTTTGACTCTGCTCATTAAAATTGCCATCAGGTGTGACTGACATGTGGTTTACAAAACCGAGGTTGGTCTGGAGATGGATTCACATTTTATGATTCACGCAGACAGAAGCTATTAGAGAGGTTATTGTCATGAAATTTCATGCAGCCTGGTGTACAATTTTACTGAGACATTTCCTCACACAATATCACGCACAGCATCAATCTTATCTGACACCCAGTCCACTGTGGGGGATGTAAGTGGCGCCTGCTTGATGGAAAAAGAGATGGAAGCCCTCACTGAGTGCTCACGTATTACTAATCTAAAACACAGAGAATGAAACCTGGAGGATTTTTTACAGAATATTTACCTGCTTTAAATCATCAAGTACTATCAGAAAGAACCATAACAGTGTCAATTATCCACAGCATGAAGCGCATGGGGATTTGCTCAGAGCAGTCTGCAGGAGTCACTAACAACACTTAAGTTGACAACACAGAGATGACTTCACTGGGAGCTTCTCAGGTTCACAGCAGCACTTAGACGATTAAAAGAGGCAGAAGACAGACATTTTGGAAGGACAGAATAAAGATCAGACTCTCCAGGGTGATTTAATGCATTTTAGTTGAAGTCAAATGATCATACAACCACTAATCCCTTCATTCATTCAGTCTACTTACGGTTGAACTCCCTGCGGCAGACATGAGGCCTCCAGGGTCGGTTTCGTATCCAGTTCAGGCGTCGAGGCAGCTCCATGATGCCAAGCTGGTGCCAGTGTGTAATGTCCACTCACCCATCAAAGAGCAGCAGCCCAGTGCTTCTGTCCATCCCCAGGACAGTGTCTCCCTGCAGAGCATCAGTGGTGCCAGGTACCACCTCAGCAGCCTGGACCTTTTAGAGCTTCAGTTTGTGTACAGCCTGTCCTGTATTCTGTGGGAGAGATGTTACAGTAGCTGTTGTGCTGCACGGCTACATTTCCCCTCCGCTGCTTTATCTTTTATGCATGAGTCAGTGGAACCCAACTCCCTCGGTCCTGGGGAGGGACGGAGCAGAGGCAGGCCTCTCCCCACAGGAACGGGCACCTATTGACGGGCAGCATCTGAAGTGAAGAGTGCACACCCAGCTGAAATGTGATGCCTCTGCACCGAGCACCCCAGGGAGACAAGGTGGATGGATGGACAGGAGGGGGTGGAGCTCGGCCAACCACCTGAGGAGGCTGCAAGGAAGACGGTCAGTCAGAGACAACAAGACATGAACACACTCATAAACTGTGTGTGTGTTTACATGCAGACAGAATTTGGTCTGAATCTATGAATCTTGTAGCTATGACTCCAAACATTGATGTGAAGCATAATGAAATATATATTGTACGGCTTATTTCTTTTAAAGTTCCAACTTTATATATTTATTTTGGTATTTATTGTTTTTTAGATGAGTTTGATGTTCAGTGAGCCAGATTCATTCGGGTTGATATCAGCATTTAATCAGGTATCAGTTTTTTTCCTGCTTCAAACGATCATCAAGTTGTCTTCTGTTGATGTAAATTGTCTTTTGTTTTTGTTGTTTTGGTTGTTTAAACTTACCTTGTTAAATATGATGTGTTATTTTAAAATCTAGGCGTTATAAAATGTAGCTTCAGCCTACACCTTTCTCCGAGCGCAGAAGTTATATTGAGCTACTGTATTGTGATGCCCTCCGTTGTGATATTTATATATCTGCCACTTTTTGTGTATTCATGTATATGAATTTGTAGATTTATACACAGTAAGCCAATTTCTATTTGCAGACTCAAACTCTAAATAAACTATTTTTGAGGCATTTTCAGAAATCTCTGGCATAAATTGGAGGCCATGCTCACCTTGAAAACATGTATTTCATCAGTAGTTTTATCTTTTCAAGTCATGTGGATTCCAGGTGGCATGAAAATGGGTTTAAAACTATGTGCAGATTTGCAGAATATTATTGAAATGAATTTGCTACCCTTGCTTCAAGATTTAAAAAGCAGTCTGTATCAGTGGAAAGTAATTAAAAATGAAGGATTTGTATAGAGATGCAACATTTAAAACATACCAGGAGATATAGTTGATCAGTTTAATCTGAAAGGGAAGAGAGAATTCTGGGAATAGTGTTAATGAGAGTGGATAGACCAGCTCATACCAGAATCCCCTCAGTCCTCTCGGAGATAAAATATTTTTACCACTGGGTGTCACTAAAGCACAGTTTGGTTTTATGTTAACTGGTTTCATAATTGCAGCAAGACTTGTTTTTATGAAACTGGAAAAACACAAAACCCCAGAATTCACTGTGTGGGTTACACTTGTGATGGAAACTGCCTCCTTTGGATGCTTCTTAGATTGAAAAATTAATTTAAAAAAAGGGGGAAATTCAGTGAAGTCTGGAACAAATTTTTTCCTTTTCATTATGGGCACAGCACATTATTATGGATTATGGGTAGACTGGTAAAAATGAGTTTGGTGGTGTAGTTGACCTTTTTTTTTGGTCTTTTTTCTTGTGTTACTTTGTTCTGTTTTCCCTTTTTGGATATGAATGTCTGGAAATGTTTACACAAAATAAGACATGCATGAGTCATGTGATTGCATGTAAAATGAATGAAAGAAAAAAACAAAAACTTAAATGACTAAAATAAATAAATAATCAATTTTACTGGCCTTCCAAAATCCAGTATCTGTCAGCCTCTTGTAGTTAGTGATGTGCACTGCCACCCATCTCAGGTTTGTCAACACTTTTTCCTAAAGGCTGATAATATATTACAAACAAGATATTGATTCTTTCTACTGCAATACTCCAAGAATCTGCTCTTCTATATTGAGGAAACTGTTAAGTCACTATCAGGACAATGTTTTAGTGACAGAGAACAGTGATTCAACCCAGAGATGCACTTTCTAATAAATATTTTAATCTTGTGGTGATTTTGTACTACACTGATCTGCTGTTGTATACCTGTATGCACTGATTTTCAGGGGAAAAATGTGTAATGTCATTAAAGAAAACCCTTGAAAGGGTGCAAACAATCGGTTTTTAATCATAAAATCCCACAAACTCACAAATGAACCTAATAACCTGTCTTTGGACTTTGGGAGAAATCAGAATACCCGGATTGAACCCCACACAGACACAGGAAGAACATGAAATGCCCCCCGGCATAACAAGACAATTAATTGATTTTCAAAATAGTTCCAGATTAAAGAGTTTTTTACTGGCTATCAAACAGTCTTAGTTTATTACTGATAATTCTAGGTGACCAAAACTTAGATGACCCATATGAGGATAAGCTCTTTCTGTAGTTATTTTTAATACCTGCCACTGGGTCGGTTTATTGGATTTGAAATCGGATGAAGCAAACCTGTGTTCGCATTTTCCCAATGTAAGCCAGTTAAAAAGAAGCTGGGGGAGATTTTTATTCAAAGAATTCTATTTTTGGCATTAAATTTTGTGGTTATTACAATCAAAACACTACTGCTTTTGTCCACAAGGGCCTCTATAATCAACAAAATAAGAAAGTTCTTTGTTGAAGCTTTAATTTTCTGTCAGACTTATGAAATGATCTAATTAGCTCATGTAGGAAAACAGAACATCCGTGCAGAATATAAATGGGGATCTAGAAACAAATTCTATTTACTAATCTTGAAATGAATTTACAGAAACAATAGAGTAAAGTGTGGTGAGCAGCTTCAATACAGTTTATAGAAACACATTTACAGTAACAAAAAGGTACCTGGAGCTAATCAGCTATAACCTGGAGTATAACAGGATTTCATGAAGTGTTATGAGACCATGACCTCTAGTGGCTGTAAGCTGCCCACTGCAAGTAGAGGTTCAAGATGTTTTTAGTTCAGGTTTAGGACACAGTCAAAGTCACTGAAATGCACACTCTGCACTTTCCTTTATTCAAATAAAACACAGAACTTTCCTGCCTCAGTCTGGGCAAACAAGACTGAACACCACTGAAAAGCTTATCCTGCCATTTGGTTTGTCCACATCCATAATACGATAAATAAAAACAAAGAGAGTACATTAAGACACAATTCTACAAATACGTATGGAAAACGTGACCCAACCAGAACACACACATTAGGTACCCAATGAAACAGGAAAAATACATCACACTGCAATATTCAAGTTTTCTGAGTATATAAGTTCATAACATGGAAATATAGAGAAAGACATAGAAAATATTCTGTTTACTGCAGATATATGGTGGATTCTTCTTGACAACCCACAAAACTGACGAGTTTAACTCATGACTTTGACCCCAGAGAAGACAACATTAAACAAATGCATTAACTGTGTGCTTCTGCTAGCTGGTGTTGTTTGCCTGCGTCCAGACCTCTAAGTCGGATGATTCTGGACACGGAGTGTAATGAGTTGACAATTACATCTTCTGTCAGGCATTAATAATGTGGAAGTTCTTCTGGCAAGACACTAAAGATGGTTCAATCTAAGGCCTGATTATCTACAACTGACACTTAGAGGTCCAGTGTGTAAGATTTCTGGGAAATTTATTGGCAGAAAAGGAATATAATATTCACAAATATGTTTTCATTGGTACATAATCACCTGAAAATTGTCTGAGAGTTAGACTTTCTTTATCTTACGTTGGGCATACACTGTACAATCTTAGAAAAGTTATTCAATTCCAACTCCTACTACACAAATAAATGCCAAAGCACACAATTGATGCATTCAAACCGTTTGTCATGATTGCAAAGCCAACCTGAGTGCTCACACTGTATATGTAAAACAAAATGACCTGTCAGCTATTGAAAATACTGTCAAACATTTGTTTGAAAGCTTCACAGCAGGTAGTTTGTTTGCTCACAATAATGTTAACGAGGCAGAAACACGTGGTCTTAATCATCTGTGCCGAAATTAAGGGAAAAAAAGGCACCAGCATGCAAGAGAAGTTCTGACATATGCTGTAGTTTTACTGTCCATTTTCCACACACAACACGTCACGTTGCCATGGCAATTTCAGATGCTCTGTTTGCCACTTTGTGCAGGTGCAATGAGGGGAAAAAAAGGCACTGACATTAGGAAATCAACTTGTTGCTCTGCTTGAAAGGATCCACCAAAATTTGTCAATGTCAGAAATTTCATATCAGGAGTGACACCTGACGAAGCTAAAATTTGGTTTGACGCTAAAACGGGTTGCATGACTCAAAAATTGGATCAGAAACAGCTCAAAATGAACAGTGTATGCGCAGCTTTTGAATGAGTTGTTTATATCTATAGACGGCCCAGGTCCTCTTTCCTGGAAACTGCCATGTTTCTACAGTAGCTCAAAACGGACAAACTTAACACTAGCTCTAGATACGGCCTTTCACGTTTTTTATATGCTTGTAAAGGGAAAGTGAACCGAGGTGTTTGCAGTCTGTAAGCTCACCACTAGATGCCAAGAAATCTACACACTGGTCCTTAAACTGCGACACCTGAAGCTGCTACATTTTTTTTAAAATTAACCACCTGAAAAACATTTGGCAAACCCTACAGCAACATGTAAAATGATTGTGCTCAAGACACTGACTGTACACAAAAGCTACGTTACAACAATATCAAAAATAGACGAGGCCTTTGGCAGACCACACTCACAGAAGGCACGTACAGTTCTTAAAGTACTACCATACACAGCTAACACCACAGTTTGACTCATTTCAACATTTAGCTCAACACACAACAGCTATACAGTCATTTTCTCACTAGAAAGCAAAGACACTTTTCTACCGGGTCACTGTACTCTACACACTGTGTATCAGCCTGTTTCAGACCTTTGGTTATGCACTGTGAATAAATGGTGCACATTGGTGATATATAGGCAACATTACATTAAATATCCCAACTGTGAAACAAACTGTTCATCAGCCTCAACGTAAGCACATTAGCCTGGCTGATCCTGAGGTTTGTATCTATAAAGATTTTCTTAATCTAGCAACAATCACATGTAAGCTTAAACATTTTAGCTACATTCCTGTCACCAGTCTGTGCTTGTAAGAGGCTGAAAACAGAGAACAAGGTAATAAATTGACAGTAACAGCATCAACAAAAAAACAGTTTGTGGATGGACTCTTGAATGACACTTGCTTCTCCCTGGAAGTTAACATCAGCTACCACTAGCAGGCACCAGAAATCAAATGTAGCCCTGAAGATGCATTTACAGGGATAGTTTGGATTATTTGATATGAGGGATGAATGAGGTACTTCTCTAGACGGTCGGCTTGCCCTAAGTTTGGAAAAGCAGACGGGGGCACCAGGTAAGCAATGAACTGCTGTGGACATGATCAGCAGCAAAAGGTATTTTAGTCACTTTAAAAGGCCCACCTAAAAATGAAATTAAGCACAAATTAACCACAACAACAATATGGGTTTAAGTGTATGCTATATTTAGAATATTTTCACTGCTCTACCACTCACCGTCAGACAGCCTTTTCTGTCAGGAAACTAACATTATATATACATGGCCTTGATCTGTTATCTTGTTTGTATTATCATGTGACTTTGGTGCTTTAAAAGGATAGTTCAGATTCATAAAAGTCACACAACAACCAGAACAAACCAACAGATTGAGGCAGTGGAAACTCATGTCTTCAGTACGGTAAAATGACGCATTTCATTTGAGTTTGGTTGGTTTGGAGAGGGCAATATTTGACTTACAAAACAGTGGTTCCCCATTGGAAAAAGATGCCTGATGGCAAAGTAAAGCGGTGAAAATATTCTAAATATAGCACACACTTAAACTTGTACTGATTTTTTTTAGGTGGACCTTTTTAAGTGGTTAAGTTGCCCTTTGTTGCTGACCCTGTCCACAGCAGTACACTGCTTAGCCTCTGTGTTGGTACTTCTGCTTTTCCAAACTGGAGGTGTGCTGGTCGCCATCTACAGTAGGTGATACTCTGACTCAAAAAGTTAATGATTCAGCCCTACTTCAAATAATCCGAACTATCCCATTAAAGGATTTAGTTGAAATAGAATAACATTTCACATGCACTACGGTAACATATTTATGATATTCAAAGTAGGATTAACAGTTTTTTTTAAAAAACAAATCCATTCAACATCAACTGACAAACTTGTTCTAACTGCAAGAAACAGTAGCACTTCTAAACCATTGCTTCCTCCTTTTAAAGGTGCTAATCATTACAAACCCTCTGCACTCAAGAATTTGGTCCTTCACTTCATTAAATAGATCAGAATAAAGCTTTTCTATAGCAAAGGTAGGTGTAAAACAAAACTAAAAAAAGGCAAGATGTGCAAATTTGCCGCAGTTTACAGAGGTCTGTTAAAAAGTCCAAGAACAGTGTTTTTGGACGTTGTCTGGCTGCCATATCTACACAGCTGATGTATAAACTCACTTAAAAACCTCATATTTATCGTACATTTTTAAGTAACACAGACTGGCAAATAACCTCTCTTTTGTCAGAACCTTTAAGGTTGTATTCAGACATAATCGAGCCTTGCAGCGAATAGCCACAGGGCTGCATGTCAGTCAGGAACACATGCAAAGGTGTTTATTCTCTAAACAAGCAAGAAATAACATTTTGTTTCTATGATTCACTGGCTTTCTTGCAACCAGCGCTCCCTCCTGTCATTCAGTTTCCACGCTGCACTACATCCATTCAAAAGGAATGAGATGCCTGGTCTTTTCACTGCAATGCCCAAGTCTGTCTGAATGTACCCTTACAAGCTAAATCCAAGTGCTCCCAAGACTTTGGAGTTGAAAATTATGGTGTTTTTTCTTACATTTTGCTTTCTGCTCATTAAGTACCCAGTAATTTTGCTATCTTAAGGCCCAAAAATGTTCAAATAAGAAGGAAATGTGACTGTTTGGTTGAACGAGCCCCCATCCCGTGACATTAACCATGAAGGCTCGTCTTTCTCTCATTCACAGGAGAGTCGTGATCCAAGGCATGAAAGGTATTCAACGGATGCTTTTTTTTGTGTGTTTTTTTCTTTAACAACCTCCTGTTTGTGGATGAATCACCGCAGGGATCTTTGCTGAGTCAATCCCCTCTGGAGCAGGTCGTTAACTTCAATTTGCTGTAGTGTCACCTGAAGGCTTTCGGTAAGCTTGTGCGTGTGTGCATGTGTGTGTGTTAGCTTCAGTGTATGGGCATGTATAGAGAGAACTGTATAACCGACACTGCATTGTGCAATACCATGTGAATGTGCATGAGTTCCACTGAGTAAATCTGTGCAGTGCAGTTTGTTGGAGGGTTGTCATGTACAAAACTTTAATCCTGCTTCTTATTTCTATGGCTCACGTGTGAGAAAAATGGAGAAAAAGTGTATAGAGTTCATCTCTCCACTTTCTCAATCATTCTTCAGTCAAGCTCTTCGCATCTAAGTCCTGATTGTCTGCAGCTCACAGCTTCCTTTGTGTCCATTCTTCCTCTTCCATCCCTCCATACAGTAATTCAGCTGAGTACTTACATCATTCGATCTTTTCTGGATCTATATTGTCCAAGTCAATATCAGGCGAGGCCACACAACACATGCATAGTTTTTGTGTGTGAAGAGAGATCTCATCTGCAGTGACAGGAAAAAAAAACAGCAGTCAAGAGGTTACCCTTTAAATACTGGTGTTAAAACAAACAGCCTAAACTATTACTCGTTAAACATTTTACACCACCTTACTTACAGTATAACAACATATTGAATCATAACCTTTGTATTGTATCACCACATTCTTGCCAATACACAAAACTCCTGTACAGTCTGAGGGCTCTATATAACTGTACACCGACCTTTGAAACACTAATCTCAGTCACTCTTCAGCTCTTAACAACGCTAAGAAAAGCAGTATTTACATGTGCCTATGGTAGCCGGTCTACATGCAACTTGAGACTAATAAGCTACTTTCAGAGGTGATCCATAATATTATTACACAACCACATTCATTCACAGGGAAGTTTTACAGCTTACTGTTTGTCCTAAGACTTTGAATATTGTTGTTTTTCCTAAGAAAACCTGCTATCAATGCTGCTTTGTTCCACGCTGCTGTTTGTGCTTTAAATAACTTATAAAACGTGTTTTAAAAAGTCTGACAAACTGACATGCATGGCAGCACTGGCCGAAGCTTCTTACCGAGCATGTATTTGAAGAAGGCTGGCCGGGATGTGGGCGGTAGGTGGATGCAGAAGTAGTAGACTGGTGCACCGGACAATGCCACAGCAATTCCCACCAGAGAATTGACTGTGTCGCTGTAGAGGGGAACCACTACCAGGAAAACGCTGCACAGGCAGTAAACGATTGGGAAGAACAAAGACAGCTGCAGAAAGCAGAGAGGAAGATGACAAGGGCAATGTAAAAACAAAAAAGGGAGGAAGCAGAAAGGAAGGATGGGGGAGGGGGTGGCAAAAGGTTGAGGAAAAAAGGAGGAAGGTTAAAACTTAATACAATTATATTAATAAAATCATTATTAGTTTAAACCACATCTCTGGTGATTTAATATTGGTTCTAATCACCCTTAAATTGCTCAGTCAGCATGCAGTGCAGTCATTTGTGTGGAAAGAGAATAAAACAAATTGAGTTATCAAATTCAAACATCATTGGCCTTTAACAGCATCATTATTCATAACCAAAACTTTCACTGAGGGCAGACAGGCCTAGAAACTCTTGATGGGTAAACAAACAAATGTAAATATAAGGTAAACATGCATGAACGAGTATAAATAGCACCTTTTCTATCTGACTCTAGAAGAGATACATTTACTTGATACTCTTACTCTTTATGTTTACTGTTGATATACTTTTCTGTTCAGCCACAACATCTAATGAGGGCTGAGGGCGGTTGATGATATGATGAGAAATCACTTGGAGACTTCATGAACTCACATCTTTGACCAAAGGATGGTCCAGTTTATCCAGTATACATTTCTCTGACAGGTTGAACGTACAGAGAAGGATATATCACACATTTACAGATGTCTAGAGTCTCTTTGGCTCAAAGGAGAATTTATAAGCAAATATATTAAATATCTGCTTTATTTCTTTGGTCGGAGTTGCAAGCAGTGAATGTGAGGATGCTTGAGTTTACTGATAAGACTTTGATGAGATTTTTTTTATATATATTTTTGTAAATCTGCCAATGTAGAAATGAATGGGATGTTGGGTAGCCTTCTGAGATTTACTTTCAGATTTACTTTGATTCAGACGTTTCAAGATGTCCAAGTTTCTCAGAAAAATAATCAAAACTGCATTATCACAAACATGTCACTTAAGGATCCTATATGAGGCTATTTTTCTTTGTCACTGTGGTCACCTGTCTGAACAAAATTCCACGTCTCAGTTTCTCTGCACAGTGCAGTATGAAACATGCTGTGTGTGTGAGTCACTATGGTATGTAAACATGCATGTTAGTACTTACACGACATTAATCTTATTACCTTAATAGGTCGGGGCAGATCAGGAGCTTTGAAACGAAGGTAGATCTGACTGGCTATTGACAGGCCGATAAACAACCAATAATTAAAACTGAAGTAGTTGATCAGCTGAAAAACGTCGGGCACTGACAGGTAGATTAGAGACATGCCACCCTGAAAAGAGAAGACAAAGCACACAACCACAAAAATGAACATCATTTGAGTTTAGAAAGCAGCTGGCATCAATGACACAGGCAGATGTGATCAAACAGCAGTTTAATTTCAAAACCCACAAAAATGTGTGATACTAACATTGAAGAGCAGTGCAGGAATTGGGGTGTAACGCTTAATGTGGATCATGCACAGGACATTAGGTAAGTGGCCTTCTCTGGAACCAACAAAAAACAACCTGCAGAAGACAAAAACACAACATCACCTTGTTTGCTCATAGTTTTACTCACATTTTAAAACTCAAGAGTACAGGTAGAAATAGGATCTTGAATAGGGTTTTGTGGAGTAGAGAGGTAAATCTAGATCATGGTGAAGCTCATTAGAGTGGTGCCAGGTGTGCTTGTATCTACTCACCGGGACGCAGCGATTATGGAGGAGTTCAGTCCTCCGTAGCAGGAAATGGCCACAGACAGAGGGATCAGCCATCGAGCCCAACCCAGCACCTCATCTGCAAATGTCTGAGGAGATATTCAACAGTGTTTATCCCTCACATGAATTTATTCATACGAGTGTTAGCAAATAACATTAAAAATTACCTATTATGCTATATCCTGATGATAAATATTTATATATATTTAATATAATATCTGTAAAACACAATTCAAATTTTAAGTCACTAGAGTGCACAATGATGGGTGCCAATTCTAAAAATATTTTAACTTATCTGACTAACCTGCTAATCTCAATATGTAAACATCCCCGCATGTTTCCTGCTATTTGCCTTATGATTTAATATTTCTGACTACAAAAAGTCAGTGTAGTTCCTAAAAAACAAACAAAACAAACCAAACAAAAAAAAAATCTACTAATGACCAGCAGTAAAAGTCAACTCAGTCAGTAAGAGAGTTGATTGTTGAGTCTCATTCCCAAAAGTCCAGTATTTGATGACTTGGGAATGAGACTCAACCATCTAAAACATCAATCAGCTTTCTCAAGAACTGCTTACTGCATTTTTTTAAGAGTAAAAGGTTCTTTGTCAAGATTCGCAAAGATGTGCCTCAAGATGTCTGTGTCAAACAGGATTTAGGTTCAACAGCCAAATATTCCTTCTGGGGTTTACTAATGGTGCATCTTATGTTTAATAAAGGTGTATCATATCTTAAAATATTAACTTTTAGTGGAGTCTTTAGTCTAACCTGCTCTGGAGCACACTCTGCCCCACACAGGTTACAAAATTTGGATAAAAATATGTTCAGTGCCTTTTTTACTGGGCACCAACCTTGTGTTTATGTCTGTAAAAAAAAAAAAGAAATTAGAAAAATAAGAAGTCTAAATAAACATGCAGACAACTGCATTTATCAAAATGGGAGTCTTTCTGTTCAAAGAAGCATTCAAATGAAAACTGTCTGACTCAAAATCTAACAAATTCAGTCATGGAACAAAAGGAAATATATTACTGTCTCTTGGCTTTCAAATTCAAGACAGCACACAGCCCATGGCTTGGTGGAACATTGGGAAACCATTAGAATTAATACTCTAATAAAAAAGATTAGCAAATACCATTGTCAACAAGCCTGAGTACAAGTGTTCCTACTCCAATGCACTAATCACATCATCAGCTTCCTCATGTTCCTGTGTGGGGCGCTAACCTCTTTAGCTAAATAAGGTTCCTGTTATCATGTAGACTTTTACACAGATAACAGATAACCAAAAGGGAGTACCGAACCAGATACTGGAGCCAGTGGCTGCCAGCCAGGCTGAAAGAGATGACAACAGAAGACAGGAAGGTGAGTTCAAAACCTGCTGCCCACATGAGGCTGAGCAGATGCTGCCAATTTGGATAAGTCCTGTGATGCACTAATAGAGTTAATGGGTAGACATTAGTGTAATGCACATAGCCAGAGAGCTCATATACAGCTTCTTTAGCGCACAGGCTACTCACCACAGCAACAGCTTCACTGGTGAGAACTGTGTCGGCATCCATTACGACATAGTAAGCTATGTTGGTCAGGATGTAGATCACTGTGACAACGGGCATGGAGATGGCAATGGACAAGGGCAGGTTCCTGCAAAAGAAAATGACAAAAGTATTTTTTTTATTAATAGAAATTCTCAGTTGTATCTTAAATATTTACAGAAAAGCTACAGAAGTACTAAAGGCTTCAAGCAGGGAATCTTGACTGTACCTGGGTGAGATGAATGATGGGCATGATAAATGTAAGACTACTTGGTTTTTAAATCAGATTTATGCAACACTAGATTTACAGATTAACAGTATGTAAAGGTATGTAGTTAAGGAAAGCAATTCCATCAGGAATGAAAATCGCTTATCGTAAAATATTTTCTGAAGTATTGGAGCTTGTACCTCTCTGGGTTTTTGATCTCCTCTGTGATGAAGTTGAGTGTGTCCCAGCCAGAGTAGGAATAGAGTGCTGAATACAGGGCCAGGGCCATGTCCCCAGGGTCCAGCTTGGAGCCTTTGAATGAGTCCTCAAAGTTCTGGTCAAAACCTACAACAACACGGGGTTGTTACATGAACCCAGCACATAAAGCAGTGTTGATTTTTTCAAATTTTCTGAATATTTAATCTAGCTGAAGCCTTAATCATTATTATTTCAATATTTAGATAACCAGTATGCTCTGTATGTCATATATATTTTAATACATACACATATACATTCCCAAACCGGTTAATGAATAGAAATGAACAGAAAAGAAAAAATTCAAGACAGTTCTATGTATGCAAGATGCATAAAAAGTATAAATACACTAATAACTAACCCATTTAACATAGGCAGCAGTGTTTCCTCTAGGATTTTTTTCAGCAGCGGGGGCAGGCGTTCTGTTTCTCTTCTTAGAGAAATATTTCAATAAACTCATCTGAAAAATGCAGTCAGTTGTTACATAATGGTGTGTAGATATTAACGTTAACCTAATACTATCAATTAGTTTACTCACGTTAGCGACACTGAGTTGGCACCGGGCCAAATTAACTTAAACTACCGATAAGTTACGTAACGTTAGCTGGTCATCAACATATTGTGAACGTCTGTTTAACTTGTAAAATCTATGTCGAGTTATCTCAAGCTAATAACTTACGTCTACCTCTTCTCCGGCCGGTAATTCGCTGCTTTATTGTTTATTTGTAATTCGGGAATTCGCTCCTCTGACTCTGCCCCGTCGCCTAGGTGCTTGACGTGCTTGACGACCGCGCCCCCCAAACAACGCTAGCATCATGCAAATGAGCACGCGCAAGTATATTTCCATACTGAGCAAGATAGTTATCTGCAGTTTACCTTAGTGCTCGCAAGTACCCGACAGGAGTCTGTTTTGAAGGTGGAGAGATGCGGCGGTGGTGTATTTGCGTCAACAATAAAAAAAAAAAAAAAAAAAAAAAGAAATTTGAAGGCGTGGCCGCCACTCCTAAATGAATGTAGAGGAAACACTGGGCAGTATTTTGAGCAAGCTGGTCCAATGTATTTGTCAAGGTTTCATTAAAATCGGAGAAGTGGTACAGCAGATACAAACAATATCACTGATGCAAAATGAAAACATTGTTTCATATCAACATCTTTAAGATACACCTTTATTTTGAAACTGTCACGGCCCATCTTTGTCTATGAACCCTGACAGATATTGAGACAAATTTTATATTTTTATGTTTGTTTTGTTGTTTTTGTAATGTTCTTGTTAAGTCATGTGTGTTAGTAGAGTCAATTCAAAGTAAATTTTACTGCACTTAACCAGTTCCAATTATTTGTTTTTTGTTGTTGTTTTTTATGGCTAAAAGCAGGAAAGAAAGAGGTGGCAACTTCTTCTGTAACTGTATGAAATGATATGATATTGTCTTGATTGCCAGCCCCTAAATTAGGGTTACAAATTTTGTGTATTTTCTTTCACAGAGAGTTGAAGTTGAAAATGCTCACAATGGATTAATGGATTAATTATTCATCATTAATTAACATCCTAAGACATCAGTTAAATTCATGAATTCCTACCTTGAGCCAGCTTAACCAGGCCAGTAATGATGATGACAATAAGAGCGAGGACCTTGGCTACGGTGGAGATGACTTGAAGAATAGCACCCCATTTCACTTTCATACAATTCACAAATGTCAACAGACCTGATTGAGAGAACAAGTAAGAAAAAAAGCAGTTAATCAATGCCAACTAAAATTTACAGTCAAGTACTTCTGAATTTGTTTCTATAATTAAGTAAATAAGAAGTGGACTTCATGTATCAACTTGAAAAAAACTGTTTTGCACAGTTTATATGTGGTAAGAGCACAAACACTACTGAGTCAAGGTGTTTGATGTGGGCCTTTAAGAACTGACAGGATTTCCACATTAAAGCTCACTGGCAGATTGTCCTGTTGATATGGTGACATACCAGTCTGACACCCTGCTTAATCACACAATTCCTTCCTTGTATGCAACAGACTTTGCACAAAACCTTAGACCACATCTAAACTAATCCAACAGGTTTAACGATGAACAGCTGTATTTTCATTTCCATTCTAGACTTTACACAAAGCTTTAAGGCTGCTATTTCCTAAACACAATAGATCCAAGGCGTTCAGAGGAAATCAAAAGGTATTAAGTCAAGTTACACACTTATCCCTTTAAGTGCAATGAAAACAAATATGAAATTCAGCAGCCATGTTTGGAAAAAAAAACCCAGACCATGCATGACTTACCATGTACCAGTAGTGCTGGTATCAAATACTACAGAGGCTATTTTGAAGAAGTGTATCCTTTAAAGGGTAGTTCTGGTATTTTTAAGCCTCGGCCCTACTTTTTTTTTTTTTTTTTTAACCTTTTAAATAATAGTAGAGTAATAATAGTAATAGTACTCGCCAACTATTTTGATAGGTGAATAATTGGTTTGAGTAAGTTTTCTGAAGAACAAAGTCAAAATTCTCAAATTCCAGCTTTTTAACTGAATATTTTCTGGTTGTTTTTGCTGACATTTCATAGACTAAACAATTACTTGAGAAATTAATTGTTAGTTGCAGCCTTAACGATTGAGTACAAAAGGTTTTGGAATTGGCTCAGTAGATCACCTCAGGGGGGCAAATGTCAATCAACAGCTTCAGACAGCAAACCTGTACTGAATGCAGTCTAGCACCTCAAAAAATAAACTGACACATTTTACTTGAACCTGTGATTTTCAGGACATCTTAACGTACTGTCTGTATGGGGCTTTAAGTTGCGACAGACAACAGTGCAATTAAGCAAGCAGGCTGATAACCAAAAACATAAATAGGATAACTATTGCCTGTTCTACAGTGTTTGCAAGTGAACTGCAAACCCACATGGCCACATAAACATCAGCCAACAGTTTTAAATTAATCATGTCCACACTGAGCAAGTGATGAGAGCAGAGTCATCCTAGGTCGCAAAAACAGCTGCACTGCGTCTAGTTGGTTCACCAAGCCTTTTAAAATGATGCTGCTGGTTAAAATTACATTTGAAGGGCAGTATTTTTTTATGCTGGGGATTGAAAGAGGCTGTCTGGTCAAACCTTCCTGCCACAACAGCCCCACAATGACACTCACTTACTGCAGACACTACTACATAATACTACAGCTGTAAAACATATAGACACTCACTCAACTGTGTCCTTTCACCACTAATGTAAACACACACAAAACAGGGTAAGCAGAGCATGTTAAGGGTGTTCAGTAGAGGGAGAGCCTTACATATGATGGCAGCAGCGATGAGGCGGACAGCATCATTGGGGGCTGAACAGGTGGGATAGAAGGGCTGGACCAGGTAGTTGGAGAAGGTCAGAGCTATCACCGCCTGACAAGCTGGCTCAACTATCATCAGGGACGTCCACAATCTAAAGCGGAATATAGGGCATAAATATAACATATTGTCAATAACAATTAATAAATCAAACCTCAATTGCAGTTCTGTACATGCTTGATGTTAGTGAACTTCCTCTTTAAAGTCTTCAAAACCTGACCAAACATACAGCAGAAAGAATAAAAGTGTACTGAATATGATGTTCAGTGTCACTGGTTAAACCTAAGTGAACCCTGTACTTAACATGCCAAACCATATGGGTGTATGGATAAATTTAATTTTAGCTGCACTATACTTCCTGTTTAGTAGACTTGAAAGAATGAACATGTGGTATAATTGTGTGTTCACACCAAAAGCAAAGCGTATTTTCCCCTTGTGTTAGTTTAACCACTAAAGGATTTTGGGAACATTTTGGGAGCTCTCCTCTCGCCCATAAACAAGTCTGCATCATAGCAGAATCATAGCAGTGCAACTCCAGTGTTTCTTCCTCCAGAAGCTCCAGTCTGCCTCCAGCACTCTTCTCCAGGGCTCCCCAGCTCTCAGCAGTTGTTTGTCAGCTGTCCCATCACACCGCCCGGTCACCTCCCCACAACACCCAGCAAAAACCCACGATAGATGCAAATTTTTTGTTCAAGTTAGATGCTTTCAACTTGTGTGAACACACAAATGACACATATTTACATTAATTTTGTGTGTCATCTACTTGTGCCAAAAAAAAGTATTGGCTTTCTGTGTGAACATGCCACAAGTACTGAGACTGTGCTGTTTGTTGTTTCTGATTAGGCTGTGTTAAAAGAGTGTGTTAACAGACAGAAAAAGAGAAATGACAACATACCGAATAAAAGCCAAGAAACCTCCAAAGGCTTCCAGGATGTAGGCGTAGGACGCTCCAGATTTACGGATGGTGGTACCCAGCTCAGCATAGCATAACGCTCCAAATACAGAAAATACCCCTCCAATGGCCCAAACTACCAGGGACAGGCCAAATGAGCCTGTGTACTTCAGAACCCCCTGCAGGACATCAAATGAGATTACAGAATTAGATTTGGTGCAGTTAAAATTAACTTTGCATTGCATTTGCATGCTTGTTTCAATTTCGCTAGGATGGTGTGACAAGTGTTACTTGATCTAAGGTGCAGACTAAACAATGGCACCAAGATCAGCAACCTAACTAGTGTGAACAACAAACAATCATACACACAGTAAAACAAACCTTTCACATTACTCAATAGGTATAGATAATAATAGGAAAGCTGAGACTCTCACCTTGGGAGAGACGAAGATTCCAGAGCCGATCATGTTTCCTACAATGAGACAGACCCCATGGAGGAGAGAAATCTCCTGCTTCAACCGCACACCACTGCCCTGAGACGCTGAGTCTGCCTCGGCAACCATTCTGAAGGATTTACAGCCTTCAGCCTCAACTCAGGGGAGGTAACAGGGGAGAGATGGGGGAGTTGTAAAGAGGACAGACTGATTCCAGGCAGCACCAGAAACTGAGACAGAGTGAAAGAATGGAACAAAATACTGGACAAATTGAAAAGAGGGGCGTGGACCAAAACAAGAGAGATGGAGGTGGGAGGGTTACTGGAAGGCACAGATTATACCCGCCTCATACAGCCATTGTGGAAACTGAGGAGTAACTCTGCACCAGGTTAATCTGTAAGAAAAACAAGGAAAGGAAAGGAAATGCATGAATGATCCTGATTCAGTGTTTCACAGGCGTATACCTCTATGCCACCTAATAGACACTTGACAGTAGCTGCAAATGAGGAAATGAATGAATGAATGGATTTAATCAATGCCTTTCAAGATTCATCCAGGAAGCAGTAAGTAAAGAACAAGCCTGCTACAGAAACCACAAACCAGTCTCTCAACAAAGAGAGCAAAAATACATGACACTATTACTGATACACAGTTGCATTGGCCTAATAACCAAAATCACAAAACGTTGGTTGGTTATCAAGAAGCACTGTTAGGGGATAAAGAACAATAAACACACTCCATGAGTCTATTGATTGATTGAGTGTGTGTGTGTGTGTTTATTTGCAGTTATGTCTAATTATTAGAAGTACCAGAGAAAATTGACTGATTCAATGCCCTGATGTCAATTAGGATTTAAATAAAAAATACTGGCCTATAAATCCTTATAGAATTTTTTTAACTCTCGATATCGATCAGGCTTTAATTGATACCCCTTTAATTTTAAGGACTCGAGGTCAAGCCAAACAAATATCACTCCACTTGCAGAGGTTGCGTTTGACTTTCTTGTCGTCTGTCATTTTGACAGCCAGGCTCATAAAAATTCTGTCATCTATTATTAACCATCATTTTAATGACGCATTATTTTCAAAAACAACTCGATATGACACGACTTGCAATAACATTTGATACATAGAACAGCCTTATAGATTATGTATTTATAAGGGCACAGGGAGAAAAGATGCACAGAGACACCGAGTGTGTTCTCACTTTTCATGTCAACAGTAGAGGTCTGCTGACAACACAAAGTGTTGCAAGTGGTTGATAATAGTAGTATTAGCCATTTGCTTGTCCTTCATCCTCCACCATATAAATCCCTCTTTTCTTAACAATTATTAATTATAGTTCAGTCAATTAAGCAATTGTTTCCCTAGATTTAGTGACTTTTCAGACCCTCTTAGCTCTTAGTAACTTTACTTCCTAAAAAGCGACTAGTGACAAATATAGCGACTTATTCAGATGATCACGGAAAAGGCAAGAAATTTATTTAAATATATTAGGCTCCCTCCTTGTCCTCTTGTCATCTAGCACTGTACACAGCCAGACAGGTGTAGCATGTGGGTGTGGCATGTGGGGCAAGCAGGTTTGAGCTCCTCTCTCAGTCTTTGCCTCCAGGTCTAGATGTTCTGTAGCTTGTAAATACCTAAATAGTACATATGATCTTCCCTCTACCTTTTTTAAAAACTTTTTCCCCCCTTAAAATACCATGTCCCTGCAGTGAGTTTGATTATTTGGCTAAAGATTTCTCTATTTAAGATGATCTCTCCTTTGCTGCAATTGACAAGATCACTTGTTACAGTAGATCACCTTTAGAGTTTTAATCTGTCAAAATGGCAGAAAACCTTCAGATTTCAATGATCAAAAATTCAATGACTGAAAATATTTGGTTAACGTGACCTCTGGCCTCTTTTAATCTGATGCTTCACTTAACAAGGAGCATAATTCACAGGTAGCACTAAAAAAAAAAAAAACGAGCTTGTCACAGCTTAACCATAACTAACCAAACTTGTCTTTCTTGGAAGAACCTATACAAATAAGTTACAGATGTCCATAACAAACAGACCAACAAATGAGACTCCAAAAAGACATGCAACATTTCCTTTTTCCCATATTGAAACAAAAACAGTGAATTGGAACAACACTTTAATAATTTACACCACAAATTTAGTTAATTGTTATTTTTTTCTAGTTGTTTTCATGGGTTTGATATTTCCACCAGATTTAATTTTGTTGTGCTGATTCAGGTGGTTTTACAACCTTGTGGCACTACGTTCTAACACTGCAGCTATGGCAAGACACTGCTTGCAAAGTATGTGCTTTAGAAAATCATCTTTTCCGTGTGATCAAAAAACAGACAGACTTTACGCCTAGGGTTATCATGTGATCTGTATCTGTATTTGCAGTTGAGTAATGTTTGATGAGTAGTGTTTTGTCCATGGAGAACACAATGCTGTATGACGGTACAACCAAAGATAACACTCTACAATAGTTAAATATGAATATAAAGTATCACCACTATCTGTACAGCTTTAACTATGAACAGGCTCCCATCTCAGTGTGTGCACAATAATGTCTATAACAAGCTGGAATTAACAGGCGTATCTATTGAGCAAAGTTATTCTTAAAGCTTCAAAACAGAAATAGAAGAGTGGTCTACAGTTAGCACACTGACTGCGCAATTAGTTGTGAAATAATCACAATATGGCAAAGTGCAGAACCCTGCAATTTTTTGATAAAACACTGTGGGGACATTGAATAAATGGAAGTTTTAATCATTGAAATTGTTCTCTTTTGGGGCAGACACATTTTCTGTTCATTAAAATAGCCATTATTGATGGAGAGAAAGTCATAAATGTAACAGATGATTCCATACTTTAACAGTTGTGTACATGTGTTAAATACACGTTACATTCAGCTATATACACCCTCATGCCCCACCTACTATACACGCTCTTTTCATGTTTGAAATACAAACACAGAAACCGTGAAACTACCAAAACCAAACAGCACCCCCTGATAAAGAGAAAGACTTATAATATTGCTCCCACAGAAACATGGTGTGGTGTGGAGGTGGGGTGGCTTCAGTGTCCAACACAACTCATTATATGTTCAGTTGCTCAGTATTTTAGCTACAATGCAGGTCTGAACAAAACGAACTGCCCATTTGGCTGAGACAAGAAAAATGCCATGTCCGGTGAGAAAATCTAGCGACTCACCTGCCCATTGAACCCTGCATGGCTTTTTAGTTAGTTAGTTTTTAGTAGTTTTACATTCTAACTGTACACAAATATTTTTTTATACTATGAATGACTAGGACTGCACAGCTGTGTTATGTACAATGAATACAGCAATACTGACACTGTGTTTGGAGTCTCTGCTCTGGTGCATTAAATCCAGTGCTTCCAATTCACTAGTAAACCCTGAACAGTCAAGAAAAAAATGTTTGTGCACACTGTAACCCCCACTAAGCTTTCCAAACGCATACATGTTCTGATTGCAAAGTTCACTTTGTGCTCCATTTCTTATGAGCAGAATGATTGTGAAATGATCATACACCACCCAACAGTTTCTTAAGTGTTGGATGAGGATTCTGAAAAACTGGTACTTATTAATAGGGCTAATGATGATTTTCACTGTCATTCAATCTGTTGATTATATTCTCAATTAATTGATTAGTTGTTTGGTCTATTAAGAGTCAGAAAATGTCAGTCATTCATCGATACACACGCACAGTATATTAGTCAACTTACAAAAAAAAAAAAAATCTAATTTACTCACTTTTGTCATTCATCAAGCCAAAGACCTAGTTACAGATTGACAGCTGCTAAGATTTGATTGCTTTTCCCTGTTTTATGTCATGATTTTAGCTGATATAAGCACTGCAGACTCAAGATGTGCCTTGTCATCGTAACTTTCAGACTGGATAAACCACATTCAAACCACAGACGCTCAAGGAATGAAAACAGTAGAGTGATAAAAGGTACTTGACCTACTCTGTGTATTATCTAAAGGAGGTGGCTTTTGGCACAATCTTAGTTTGGAGAAGCATGGGAATACCAGTGTAGGAAGCTAAGCAATACTGCTGTGCAATATACTGATGTGTCTGTATGAATATTTTCACCGATTTACTTTGCCATCAGATGTTTCCAATGGGAGACCATCATTAAATATCGCTTTCTTCAAAGCCACTTTTGGCAAAAACAGTCATTTTAACTCGAAGAACACTGAGTTAAAAGTTTACTTCTGCCTCAATTGTTTAATATGTTTCAGCTATTTTGTGATTTCATTGTTTTAAAAAGGTTGAACTCACCAGAAAATCTCTGATTTCAGTTTTTAAATGTAAATATTTTCTTGTTTCTTTAGTCCTCTATGACAGTAAATTGAATATCTTTGGGTTGTGGACAAAAGAAGACATTCAAGAACATCATTTTGTGCTTTGGGAAACACTGATTGACATTTTTCCACCATTTTCTGACATTTTATAGACCAAACAACTAATCAATTAAAGCTAGGGTAGGCAACATTGTTTTGGTATCAGTGAGAAATAACTTCATAATAACCTTTCAGCATATTGTAAATCAAGTGGTCTGAGACAGAACTACACTTCTGCACCTTCTCTTGACTGTTTTCAGGATTTAGAGAATCTGGCCCGTGACAGTAGACTTTAACCAATTACATGTCTTCTCAGACCAGGGGCTCCTGTTGGCTGTTCTACTAGTGCAGCTGCACGTGCATGTTCCTTCAGTGAGACCCTGGATCAATACCTGTAACTCCTGCAGGAAAAGTCGCTATAAAACTGTATTATCAGAAAGAGAATCTTGAAGAGAGTCCAGCTAATGAGCAACATGCTCAGCCCAGGAGTCTGTCAGCTCACTCATTTACATACGAGTTCACCTTCAGTTGTATTCATTCATGTGTATTGCGGAGCTTTACTGCGGACCAAGAGGACCGGGCAGAGCTGAGAGACAGAGCCGACACACAGCTGCTCATAGCTGGGGAGCTCTGCAGGAGAGGGCTGGCGGCAGACTGGAGCTTTCTGGAGGAAGAAACAACAGACTTGCTCTGATGCTGACTACTTTATTGGCAGGAGGGGAGCTCAAAGTATATGTCTCAAACTTTTGGGATTAAAAACTGGATTTATTTTTATTCATACTTCTCAGACCTCTGAGCAGCGACGAAGAAATTGCAGACCAGCCAGAGGAGAGCTCAGCCTTTGTTTTTGAAACTTTTGGGATTAAAAAGTAGATTGATCTTCACATTTGCTTGTAAGCATGTGCGTAGCAGGAACTACGGAGGAGCCGACCGTGCTGTTTACAGTAAGATAACAGTAAGAGACTCTGTGTCCATGCTGACTGGAGGAGAAATGTATTTGAAAGTCATGGAGTGAGAGTAAAGAGTGGAAGGATGTAACATTAAAGGAGAGAATCGACTTCTTTGACTGGCGAGTAGTCTGTACTAATACACAAATACACACAAGGAGCTTCTGGACTGACATTTTTTGCTGTGCCGAGTCAAACTGATTGCACTGATTTGCATTTCCAGAACTGCTTTTATCGTGCTGAGCTTTGCAGAGCCACGACACACTTTGGAGCGGGGACACAGTGAGCCCGACTTGCTTCCAAGCAGGCTGCCATCACGTTGCGCCAACCACGGCCAAAACGTGATGAACCTTCTTTCTCCCTCTCCAACATGCGAGTGTTGTGATACTGAGCTCATATGTCTGCAGGAGAGCAGAGAAAAAGACATTTTTATAAGTCTCTTTATGTTCAGCTCTCAGTATTTCACATCTACCTTCACACTGAATCTTTATGTTCGGAAACATAGTTTATCCCGTCTGTCTGTGTTTTGTACTGTCAGGTGTCTGTTTTATTACACACAGTTGACGTTTGTTGGTCTGTGCTCGTTCATGATTAACTTGGTAAACTGTTGTCTCCGCACATTTAGTGCATGCTGCTTGTCTGGTTGGATGGGCTGAGGACGGAGAAAACAATGCCTAACTCAGATGAGACTCAACAATCAACCATTTTTCGGCTTTCTACCTACTGCAGCTTTAATCGAGAAAATAATTATTAGCTGCAGCCCTAGCTACACTTTTTCTGAATACTATTATTGGCCTAATTATATAACATTAGAATTTAAGAGACTTGTCTCCTTGCTTGTTTTTTTTTTTATTTTATTTTATTATTTTTTTCTTCTTACAAATACAAATCTACATAACACAAGACTGAAAATATTGAAAATCCATATGACTTAGCCTATAGTTGTTCATACAGAGGTAAGGCTGCAACTAATGACTGTTTTTATTATCGATTAATCTTTTGATCATTTTCTTGATTAACTGATTAATTGTTTGGTCCATAAAATTGCTGAAAATGGTGAAAAATGTGTTGATCAGCATTTCCCAAAGTGCAAGATGATTTCCTTATATATCTTGTTTTGTCCACAATGATGACAAAATGTTTTCTGTTCTAGAAGACTACAGAAACCAGAAAATATTCACACTGGAAAAGCTTAAGACAGAATTTGGACTTATTTCTGTGAAAAAACAAAAGAAAAAAAAAACTTCAGTAGTTGATAATCAAAATTGTTAGTGGTTAATTTAATAGTTGACAGCTATCTGATCCTAATCCAGATCCTTGTAGCTCTCTATACATCTCTGTTCCCACTACATGCACGCAAACATTTTTCAAATCTGATGATACAACTTTAATTGAAACTTTAGCAGGGAAAAAAAATCATGTTAAATACTTACGATCATAAGAACAATGCCTGAACCAAAAAACCTTCATAATCATATTTTATATTAAAATGAACTTATTCAGTCTGGTCACTAAGCACAATGTCAGGCTGTAGCTCCTCATGTACCCTCAGATTTTCAGTCGGGGAGTTTAGTACACCGAGCCACAGTGAGGCTGTGGTTGAGCAACATCTGTCTTGTCGGCACCATGTGTCCCATTACTAGACCAATGAAATTATGCTAGCATCTGTTCTCCGTGTTTAAGCAACATGGCTGCTGCTGTTGTTCGCGAGCTTAAGTGACATCACTGTGGAGAAAATTACTTTATTCCGCATCACTCAATAACATATATGTCCCATGTTCTTAACGAAAAACATATGGATACGTTCAGTAGAGCACCAATCTATTAGTTAATGAACTTTTCCGTTAACAGCTGATCACACATAAAGAAACGACGTCCTCATATTTCAGACAGAAGTTTCCCTCTCTATAAACTAGCTGTGCATACCGCGATCAGAGAGATGATAGGGGATGGCGTGAAACGGGGACACCGTTTTGACACGAAGTAGGCAACGGTCACTTCAGGTGTGAGACTTAATATTTTAACGTGACACCGATCAGTTCAGCTAGCTAATGAACCAAATTGATTCACAGTGACAAACACAGCCTGTGCTCCTAATGTTCCGCGCGAACACACAAATTCACTGATCTCTAGTTAATGATTGGCGCCGGTTGGATTGATAGTCTTATTAGCACCGGTCTGATTAGTACACAATTCTCGAGCTAACACTGGTCTCTACCTAAACACTGACCATATAAAGTCAGTGTGCTGCGGATCTGCAGTATGGCATGCGGCTAACGGTGGCTAGCTGATGCATACATACGGGATGCATCTACATGCTAACGTTCGTGTGTTGTATATTCTATATGATGGTGGCGATCGCGTAGAAACGCGAAAATATCATTTAGTAGCCCAGGGTGGAATTCAAAAGTCGTAGATAATATCTGTATCCATGCATAAAATATAAGAGAAACGAATTACCTTTGTTGTGTTGTCTTTTCTCCAGTGAAGTAAGCAGCAACATGCGAGTCGTGCTTCTGATCTGAGAGAACAACTTCAGTTAGCCAACATCTGCAACTAGTTCCTCCTCACCATCATCAACCACTGTTGACTCCACCCACTGACACTGTTAGGGGCCCGCGGCGTTCACACATAATTAGACAATCGGAAGGCCCATAAATGTGAGTGTTTTTCACACACTTTATCTTTCATCGATGATATTAACGTTTTTGACAATAGCCAATAGACACACGCGCACTAATAGGCTATTTACAGCATGGTCAGCGTATTGATCTGTCTGAGCCGTGATGCGGTCCAACAGGTGTGCCACTGTGATGTGGCACCGGCCGGTGGTGGAAGCATTCAGATCCTTTACTTAAGTAAAAGTAGGGCAGCTAACACCACACTGTAAAAACACTCTGATACAAGTAAACGTCATTGTTACATATTACAGGTCCTCGATTTCGTGGAAAGCAGGTGGTAATTAGATAGTGACATATCAGACATTTTTGAGTATCTGTACTTTACTTAGTATTTATTTATTTATTTATTTATTTATTTATTTTTGAAACTTGTGACTAGACAAATATTGTACTTTTGACTCCACTACATTTCTAGGAAGGCTGTCGTTACTCGTTTTTCTTTTCTAAAACGCAATTGGCCAGATGCCGTGTTCCTCACAGAAAGAAACCAATCACAGTTCCTGCTCTCAACTGAGACTGATGTAAAAACAGAAATATGTCACCCAGGCGCTCCATAACAAGCACAAGTGGGCTCTTCCTCTTACATTCAAACAAAGCTCAGTAATGGCAACAACAGGAGAAAGACAAAATTAAATCTCAAGATCGTATTCTAATTATAAAAAAGAGAAATAATTCTTGTAATATTGGATTGTTTTTATTGGGGTGGGGTCATGGTAGGTGGTAATTAGCTGACATGAAATTTCAATCAAATGAGCCCCAAATTACCTTAACATTTACCCTCAACTTTCTCTATTTTCTCTATATTTTCCAGAGATGTAATACTATTCATTTGATACAGGGAACTCATTCATATCTAATATTCACAGCAGGGCAGCAGGGGATGAATTGCAACTGCTTCCCTTATTAGTAATGTTTGCATAACAGGAATGTAACTGAATTGTTACAGCATAGTTTCAAAGCAGTGTTTGTCTTACTTCTGCTCATAATGTAAGGTTAACTTCTAACTAATTTCTGCTGCTGAGCTCCCTCGTTTTTCCACAATGTCTTTAATTTTATCTGTATGTATCTCCCCATGTTCTTTTTCTGTTTTGCCCCCATCAACATTTTGCCCCTGCAGCCAGCAATGGAAGCAGCCTGAAAGAAAACAAACAGGACAACTGACAGACACAAACACTGGAATAATGGAGTGCACTGATCATGTTACTTAAGTAGAAGACGCGAGTTTGGTCAGGACATTGTATCTTAAAAGTAAATGTATTCTGTGCAGAGAAATGTCTCCCATGCAGGGGTGAAGTATAGACAGTGCGGGCAGTGCAGTTGCACTGGGGCCCATGGGCTGGGGGACTGTAGAAAGGCCGGGTCATCCAACAGAGAGCAAGCCCTTGCAAGTGATTCAGATTGCCATCTCAGAAAAACACCTGTGTTCAAGGAAGAAGTCATATTGTCTTGAATACTGCACCATTGGCAATATATGTCCTGAAAAAGGCAGACCCATCTCCAATTTTTAAATTTTTTTTAGTATTTTTGTTGCATATAAATATGCAGTTATGATTGCTGGGTAGTATGTATGTTGATGTTGTTCCCAAAGTGACATCTTCGTAATGCCTGGTTTGCCCAACCAAAAGTCCATACCTCAAAAGTTTTACAATCAGTTGGTTCTGAGCGGCCAATACTTGTTATGTCCAAACACATACAGAATAAATCTATAAGCGCCTCTCTTTTCTATCTTGTTGCCTAGATACTTTATGTTTCAATGTTTTAAATCAACTTAGTGTGTCACTATGCTATTGTGAAATGTTAAAGATGATGACTAAGAAGATGACAATTATATACAGCTACACTTCTCGATCATTTTCTCTCTGTGTGTGACAATATGGAGGGAAACTTCCATCATGAAAAATTATTTCAATTATTATTGATTATCAAAATAGTTGTCAATTAATTTTCTGTCATTGGAGTATAACTGATTAATCAACTAATCATTACAGTTCTGTTTGACTGTTAAACTGTTGGGTTATTTAATTTGTAAACTGTTAAATCTTAATTCGTATATCATCTAAAGCTGTCAGATGAATGAAGTAAAAAGCACAATATTTCCCTCTGAGATATAGTGGAGTAGAAGTAGAAAGTGGCAGAAAATGCAAATACTCAATGTACTTAACAGCCATATTCTTAATATTATTCTTAAGTTGTTTTTATATGTGTATTTACCTCATCTATGCCTTTACTTTAATCTGTTAAATTGCACATAATTTTAATCTTGTTTATTTATAGTCTATTTTTATACTCAGATCCAGTTCTCGGTTCTTCTTTGTAAAGTCAATTTTTGTTTAAAATTTGTGCCCCAACTTGAACCATTTCATCCATTTGTTCTTTGAATGTCACATCAAACCTACAACATTATTGCAAACCGCAACAAAAAACACGCGCTGTATCTTGTTTTTGTACCTTTTTGTATCTCATTGCACTTTTTGTGATGTCTGAATGTTGCTGCATTCATTCTTTGTTTTCAAACCCTCTAGTGTTAATGAGTGACCATTCATAAGGTCATACTCTTGACATTTGTGAATCGTTTCAAACAAACAGTACATACGTAACTGCTTTGTTATCTATGCAAACATATGCCGTTTGATAAGGGACATGTCGTTGGAGTTGGTATATACTGTAGTGGAACTTACTTGTCTTGCTTATACATACCCTATAGTTGGACCCAGGGGTGTAGTGGGAATGGGGTGTGGGTGGGGGGATAAACCCAAGTAAAATCAGTTTATCCACCTCATTGAAATGAGGCTGAGAGTTTAATCATCTATTTTCAGATCAACTGTGTAAATCAATGAGAGAAAACAAGTTTAGCCACCTTTGTATTTACCATTACACCCTGGGGACCTCATGCATAGATTTAGCTGCTGGTAAAAGAAGTACAAACAGACCATTTACTGGAAAAAACCTGTGAATTAACCTGGACATGTCCTGCTGAATGTCTCTCTTGGTTTCCATCAGGCTGTGCATTCCTAAACTCATATAAGTTAAGATTTGCTGCCATCTAGTGATTGTTGTTTTAGTGATTCCACCCTCTTATTTGGGAGTCTATATGTGATCATCAGTATTTTCTGCAGTTACAAACAAATGATTGCTGGTATGATTTGGCTGTTTGATTGTATTCGTGGATTATATAGGGTGCTTTAGGTTTTGGGTGTCATCAAATGAGCTACATGAGGACTGGATAACTGCACGGAAACATGTTCCTCTACTGAATGATTTCTTGCAAGGAAGTACCTCAAACCTAGATTGGATGACAACGTTCAAAATAAAGAATGCTAAATCTAAATGTTATTCTTTGTAGAGTCATTCTTCACCTTTCAGCACCATGGACAGAGAGTGTGGCTGTTCTGCTCATCACCACAGAAACAAAGAGGGAAACACCCACACTGCTGAGGGCCTGAACTCTCCAGCACAAGGGGACATTGGATTTGTCAGGCCTTTGGTTAGGAGAGGCGCGTCAGGGGACTGTGGTAGCCAATATGCTCGAGGAGGCACATAAACGCTCATTACTGACCCAGTGTCAAGCCAATCACATTACATATTAAGACTTCCTGCCATTAATTTCAAAATAAAGCCATCTAATATGGTGCATCTTAATGTTGCGCTTGGGTGTGTTGTGGGTAATAACACAGTTTGTTGGAGAGGTGTATAGTACCAAATACCAAAATGCTGATCTGTTAACAGTGAAGATTCTTGGCACAATTATAAGTAACTATGAGCCACTGTCGAGTTGTCTCTCTGCTAATTGTCATCACAAATCTGGAGACTCACTTCAGGTCCATTTTAGCACCAAACAAGCTGGCAACTCCTGACACAAAACATAAAACATATCTAATCTGATGTGCACTGAGGCCTCTTGGTTCAGCCACATGTCAGACAGGTACAATGTTAGAGTTATTAAAAGTTGTCTACAACCTTAAATTCTGCAACAGTTATCATTTACGACAAAACCCAAAGATATTTAGTTTAGTGCAAGATAAAAAAACATAAAAAAAAGTGGTGTCAAATGGCCCGAACCAACCTGCCAAAGAGCCCAATCCAGCCCACTGGATGACTTTACAAAGTGTAAAAAAAATAAAATAAATGCAACGCTATCAGTAATTCCAGACCAAAATACAGTTCTCTGGGGAAAAAAAACCCAAAACAAAACAATGAATAGTTATTATTGTCATTTTTAAATATATTGAACATTGTGCAAATATTGTCAATCAGCATCTTAAATTCAAAATAATCTCTATCAGACATGTCTTAAAACAATACTGGTGAAACCCTATAGGCACTGCCAAAACTTTTGTTTTGTAAATGCTTTGTAAGGCAACAGATAATTTTACCATGTGCCTCATTAGCTTCCACTTTAGTAGGTGTTGTTTGGCAATGCCAGCACTGCTACACATGAGTGGAAATGTCTGGAAAATTAAATTAATCATTAAAAAAAAAAAATGGAGGTGTTTTTTAATTGACAGGTTGCATGCCACAATGGCTTTACTGGTCCGGCCTACTTCAGATCAAATAAAGTGATTATTACACCCTCAGACTAATTAATTATCAAAATAATTGCGGATAAACTTCGATTAATTTTAAAATCATTGTTGTTGTTATCAAATTAAGGTATAATGATCTTATCTAGGGCTATATTAAAACTGTGTCAGTCCTTGTCTTCATAATGGGACATGTTTATATGTCTTTTATTCTGAAGAGTGTGCCTGCTCACTTCCGCATGTATCCTAGTTATTTCGCGCGGACTTAACAGAGCTCAGTACAGACCACCAGGCGCACCGGCAGCCCCCGTCTCTGCTGACTCAGTGCCTTACCAGCAGTCCCTTCACCCCGAGATAACAGCATCCAGCAACCGACGCACATCCTCCGGCCAACCCGCTCCGACACCACCGCATACAGACATGGCTAAGACCGCAATCGGTGAGTTTTACACTCATAATCTCTTTATTTTTTCTAAGATAACAGTGCTTTCGCAGGTTTGAGGATGCTGGGAGGCTGTGGCGACACCCATGGCACAAAAGGATGCTGAGGGTGGATGAGAGGGAGCGGCCAAACTCCTCTGCAAGTCCTTAAAATTATTAAGTTGCATAACTGAGGCGTCATTAATCGAATTTTCCTCTTCTTCAGTCTTTATCTCAGTCATTTTTGTGGCGTTTGGATGATCCGAATTCCACATTAGTGCTGATCAATATGAACCAATTGGGAATTCAGTTTCATATCAGTGACGCATATTTTTTTAAATTCAGTTTAAAGCAAGAAAATTGAAAAGATTGAATCAATATAGGCGCAAAAAACATTTATTTTTTCCTGCTCACACAGCAGCATTTGGTCGATGCCTGCCTGCCGCACCTGCCCCTCACTGCCTGACTCAGAGCCGTGCAGCATAATGCAGCGCCAGCGACCCCACCCAACATCTCCTCCGCTCCCTTCAAAGCAAAGAGGCAGCCAGCCGCTCTGCTCTGCTCTGCTCTGCTCTGCTCTCTCCACGCAGGGTGTGAAGGAATATCTTCACCATGACCAATCTCCTTATAAAAACTGGGCCATCTTATGTAGCTGTTAGTGTGTAAAGCTGCTGCTGAACCAATTTTGTGGGTGACCGCTAAAGGCATGAATGAGAGAGATGGGGAGGGGAGGAGGAAAAAAGAAGAGCATCCTTTTCCAGAATTGCTTTGCAGTCGAGGGAAGAATTTACGACTGGCGATGAAAATGAATGTCGTCTCAGGAAGATCAGACTCCAATCCTATTAGAGAGGTTATAGACTGTGAATGTGGCCTATTATGTTCCATAACTGTATTATTATTATTAGGCCACAATGGTAGAAATATATGGAGAAATAAAACGAGATTGCGTGTTCGAGCAGTTGGTGGGCACTGTTTTGTGTCAACCTTTGATTTTTCCACATGAAGGCTTCATTTATTTTTTGGATTTGAATGTTGAAACATATCACTTTCCTACAGCCATATCTAACATTAATGAAAGTTTGTTTTAAGGGTATTTAAAGTGAAATGGTAGAAATTTATGGAGAATTAACAGTGAGATTGCATGTTTTAGCAGTTAGTAGGCTTTTGATTTCCACATCAAGGCCTTATATGCTGTATTTATTGGTGGGTTAGAATACTTAAACCTATGAGCTGTCTTAGGCCAACATTATGAAGTGTGTTTATCTTAAGGGCATTTAAAGTGCAGTGTGTGTGGCCAGTCTAGGAGGTAGTGTTTGTTTTCTGGTTGACTAGGCCCTTGATGGATGAAGGGGCATGCAGACAGACAGACAGCACTGAGGGTCCTGGTGTCTGCACTGGGGGACATCTAAACCTTGACTGTTAGCTCTATATTTATTCCCCTCTCCTCCTCCTCCTCCTCCTCCTCCTCCACCTCCTCCTCTTCCTCCTCCTCTACCGCCTCCTCTCCTCTCCTCCATGATTTGAGCTGTGGACAGGCAGAATGGGATGGGCAGGGAGCAGACACTCGGCGAGAAAGCATGCCAGTCAGCGCCCAGCAGGGCATTGAGTTCATGGCGGGTTGCTCAATATTTTAGGAATGCATTTAAGGACTAAAAGCAGGGCTGCACAGTTATTCAAAATATTATCAAAACCGCAATATTCAAGCTGGAATTTTTTTTGATAGAGGTAAAATGTGCGACAAAACAGCATTATGACGTTCTGTAGTACTGCAGAGATACCTTGGCCTACAAATCTTGTTCTAGAACTAGATGATAGAGCGTCATATCGTCATGATTTTATTAGGTTTTTTGTTTTCTGAAAATGTAAATTGTAATGCAAAAATGATCATTCCTACTAATTGTGAAGCATATGGCAATTACTTTTTTTTTTTTTTTTTACAATATTGTGTAGACCTAACTAAAAAGGCAGGATTAATACCCCTGTACGTATGTGCATTTGTTGTTTTTTCATTCTTTAGAGGAAAGCTAAAGATATAGACACCCTAAAGCCTCTATGTTACAGATCTATCAACTGTCCCACTGACAAACTCGTGCTCAGGGCCACTCCTGTGTGCATTAAGGCCTCCAAGCACTTCTTTTCCTGATCCTTATCATAGCACACTTGTCATATCCAATTAGGTGTGGCCATTCAGCTGCTTCCCTAAAAATCAATTCCTGAAGCTTCTCAGGCCATCGAACCATCAATTTTCAAGCTAGTCATGTACAAAATTCAGCTGTATATATTTCTCATGTTATCATCTGCATCGCCATTGTTGTAATGGCCCCGTGTGTGCATAAAGCTCCTGAGTCTCCCGGACCCATAATTCATCCTGATTTATCACTGGGTCCCATCGATCAATGCGGCACACTCCCATTACTGGTTCAGATGACTGTTGCTCTTTAAAGGAGGAGGTGACATCAATCCAGCAGTTGTGATGGTGCGGCCATATGCTCATGATCTGTTTGTCATTGGTGATAATCAGCATCTGGGTGAGATGGGTCAGACATTTTTGTGTGGTAATTTGACAAATTTGATTTTCTCTGATATTCTCATGTTGTGTAGCAGATTCTGGACATTTCACACTCCATTTTTTTTTTTAGGTATTTGGCAGTGGCGCAGTATCATTCTGCATGTTTAATAAACTGATCCGGAGCTGAAACAATTAATCAGTCCACTATTTTAATAATAGGTCAATCATTTTAGTCATTTTTCAAGCATAAATGCCAAAAATTCTCTTGTTGTAGCTACTCAGTTGTGAGGGTTGGCTGATTTTCTAGGTTTTATGTGACATTAAACTGAACATCTGTGGGTTTTGGAGTGATTATCAGACAAAGCAAGAGATTTAAAGGCCTCACCGCTGATCTCCATAGATGGGCCCGGGGTGCGGTTGATAGCAGGCCACTATTATGATCGGTCAATTATTCAAGTAATTTTTCAAGCAAATTGCCCCCAAATTCTCTTGTGACAGCTTCTGCATGATGAGGATTTGCTCATTTTCTTGTTTTTTTGTGATAATAACCTGGGCATCTATAGGGCTTTTAAATGATTGTCAGACACAACAAGACATTTGAAGTCATCACTGATATGAGTATTTGCATGATTATCTGCCATTTTATAAACCAAAAGATTTGTTTATTCATTGAAAATGATCTTTAGTTGCAGTCCTACATCGATCTCCTTGGACGGACACAGGGTGTGGTTGATAGCTGGTTACTATTTTGATTATAGGGCTATCATTTAAGTCGTTTTTAAATTAAAAATGACACAAATTTTCTTGACACACCCTCTCATGATTGTTCACTTACAGCTTTGGGCTTTTAAATAAGCATAACAAGACATCACCACAGGATTTAGGAAAATGACATGGGTATATTTACAATTATCTGGCATTTTCGAGACCAAAAACTTTATCACTTAATTGAAAATGAGCTTGAGTTGCTGCCCTGCACTGATCTCCTTGAATGGACACAGGGTGTGGTCAAAAGTAGGCCACTATTTTGATCATCGGACAACCATTTATGTCGTTTTCCAAGCAAAAATGACAAAAATGTCTTTTAAAAACTTATCAGTTATGAGGATTTGTTGCTTTTCTTGGTTTTATGTTATACTAAAAAGAATATCTTTGGGTTTTGAAATGATTGTCAGACAAAACAAGATATATGAAGACATCACCCTGGGCTTTGAGACAGATATTTCTCAAATTTGTAAGTGAAAAAATGTATTGATTAATTGAAAATGATCTTTAGTCACAGCCCTACATCAATCTCCTTGGACGGATACAGGGTGGAGTTTAGGAAAAACTTGCCAGCAGCCCATCCCTCCTCCAGCAAATGACTGGACCTGCCCACGGTCATCTGGGTACCACAAGGTTTCCTTTGATAGCCAATTTTGCCGTAGTAATACCTTCATAATTTTGCCATGCTGTAAAGGGCCTGTATGATGCCAAACCCATTCTGCTGCTGGGTTATAGGAGCCAGGAGGGCAGAAAACTCATATATGCAGGGTCACATTCTGATGGTAGTTTGCTCATAGCCATTTAAACATTGTGTTTCATATATTTTGAGCAAAAAAACACAAAATCTTTTGCTAATTGTTTGCCATTCTCTTTCTAAATTCTTATAGTGGGGATTTGGGCCTTTAAGAGGAAAAAAAAGGAGGATGAAGAGTGTGGTTGATAGAAATAAAGGAAGAAAAGTACCAAACTGAGGTGTGGTGGTGGTTCGTGCAGAATTGAATCTCCCAGGAGGAGATGCAGGGAGTGTAGGAGAAAAATGGAGGCAGATATGAAAAAACTGGGATTGAGAGGGAGAATACATCAGCAACAGATGAAACGACGGTGGCTTGGGGGATGCGGAGGGTGCTGGTGAAGAAGAGGGATGCTTGCGGGGGAGGAGGTACAGTAGATATTGATGATCTGTGCTCTTTGGCTGATGGATTGAAAAAGGAAGTGCAGGCTGTGAGTCTGTGGTCGGGACAGGAGGAGGATGCAGAGCTGACTGGTTGAAACCAGCCTGCTGGAGTGGAGAGGAGTGGGAACATTAAAGTGATGTCGTCGTGTCTGTCTGGAATTATTTTGTCTCATCTCAGATTGACAGAAGAACCTGACCCAGCAGTGAGGTTGAAACGCAGCCAGTATCTTTGAACAGATGCTGGTGTTTGGACACTTCCCTGCTGTGGAGTGTCATTCTGGATCATTTGTCATTTTTATGTGTCTGATCCGCCGGGGATGAGCTTATTACTACAGAAGGAACAGATCTTTTCCTCTCAGGAGAAATACAGCAGCAATTTCATATTTTTGCACAACAGAGAATCTCATATATTTTTGATTAGGGATATAAAAGAAAAATCCCCATGGCTCTGTGTTAGAGAGCTGTTTCAATTTACAGTGAGCGCTTATCTGGCAAGATAACAAAGACACGAAACTTACTCTGATACAGGCATAGTAAAATCCAAGATGTCCTCCCTCAAATAAAATCTGACGAACTGGAACAGAGTTGCAATGAATGGTCATTTCTTCAAGTAAAAATGTCAGACATTTGATGGTTCCAGCTCCACAAATATGAGAATTCACTGCTTGTCTATGCTGTAAATTGAATATTTTTGTGTATTGGATTTGCGATTGGACAAAACGTGGCATGATATGGGGTTTGGGCTTTCTCACAGTTTTTTATGTTTTATAGATCCAGTGATTAACCAATTAATCAGGAAAACAATCATATTAACCTATTAATTGTTTATTGCAGCTGTAAAAATTAAAACTAAATGTTCGTGTTTTTATAGTCTCTATTCATTGATTTGTGATCCCTTACAGTAGCTACTTCTCACAAAAAAGGAAACTAGGGCTGCAAATGACAATTATTTTCATTAGCGATTCATCTGTTGATCATTTTCTCAATTAAATGATTAGTTTGCTCCATAAAATGTCAGAGAATTGTTAAAAATGATGATCAGTATCTCAGGTTGATATCCTCAAATGCCTCAAAGATATTCAGCTTACTTTCACAGAGTACTAAAGAAACCAGAAAACCTCCAACTAATGGACTAATTTTTTCAGATCAAAAGGAAACCAAGGTATCAAATAACATTAGAAAAGCTACTGGATATCCCTCCTTACCAATCCAACACCATAACCGCAGCAAATAATACTCACAATAAAGGAAGAACATTAATAATAACATTAACAGTAATAGCGATGCATTTGATTGAGAAATTTGAAATAACAGAAAAGAAAGGAAAAGGAAAAAAAAGCGGAATTAAATAAGTAGGTGAAAAAAATATGCAAAAATAAAATAACTTAAAAAGTTGAATATAATAGAAGAGCATAAAGTAGAACAAGAATGAGCTACAAGAATTAGTCATTTTGTGGGTAAAAATGCCAAACATGAGATGATTCAAGCTTCTCAAATGTGAATAAGTGCTGCTTCTCTGTATGTCATGTCATTTTAAATTAAATATAATTGGACTGTTACTTGGAAAAATAAAGACATCTGATGACATTCCCTTGGGCTCCAGGAAATATATGTTTTATAGACCCACAATTAACTGATTAATCAGGACAATAATGTGACTAATTGTTTAGTTGCGGCAACTAAGCCACAAATCTCAATCTAAATGTTCAGTTTGAAAGGATTATTGAAAGCAGAAAAGGCCCCACCCAGAACTTGGCAGCAACCACTAAACAATAATCTGTGCTGATCCGCTCCATGAGCACTTAGCCCAAATTACCTGCTCCGCTGAAGTGTTAACTGTTCAAGTCTTCAGCTGTCAAGTGAGCTCGTGTGTGGGAGAAAATGGCTGCTGGGGTCTTGACGTATACGCAGCACTTAATGAGCAAGTGACAACCCCTCCAAATGTTCCCCCTCTCTTGTCAGCAGAAATGGTGCAGTCCGCTAATTACGAATTAAAGTGCTATCCACCTGAGGTGGCTGCTTCCATTAGCCCGTCCTGGGGGCAGTTGATGGCAGCTGCAAGTCCCACGGGGAGCACTGGGAGACGCCCCCTCTGCTGTTTTTTTTAATCCTCCTGTCTGACTGTTTATATCAGAGAGGTGTTACCATGATTGTAAAGCCACACCCCAACATTTCTCCATCTTCCTCCATCAGTTATTTCCTTTCATCTGAGAGAAATCTCACGAATTTCTATTTCTACGGCTGAAATGTACAGTTATTTTTGTTATTGATTAAACTATCGATTGTTTTCACGATTAATTGTTTAATTAAATAATTGTTTCATTTCAAAAATTAAAAAAAAAATTACATCAAAAATACATGAAAAAATTTCCCTAACCCTAAAGTGACTTCTTCAGATTGCTTCCTTTGTCCAACCAACAGCCCAAAACCCAAAGACTCATCACTGACAATCATAAATGACAAAGAATAGCAGCAAATCCTCACATTTAAGCAGCTGTAACCAGTGCATTCTTTGATATTTTTTGACATTTGCTGAAATATTTGACACAAATTTTTTTTTCAACTGAATAATCGATTAATTGATTATTCATTGCAGCTCTATCTGTTTCTCTAGAGCTGCACATTGCATCTGTATTTGTTCAGCTAATAAAATGACCTGTATCTGCATCTGTTCAACCAACATAATTATTTGTACGTGTTCAACCAACAAAATGATCTTTGTCTGTATCTGTATTCGGATAAAAGACCGAAGTCGTGTTAAATGAGGCAGATGTTTTATTTTCTAACCTGATATTCATTGTTGCATATTAAAACACTTGACTTGAGTCAATATTAGAATATAATTATTTATGAAATATATTTCCAAATCGCCTTACTGCATTTTTAATCTCTTTCTTTTTTGTTCTAAGTTTTAACCAACCAAGTTTTATGACCTGAAACCCAACTGGGGGACATTGAGCAATAAGATTTTTTTTTAAAGTTTCATAAACTCAAAGATTATAATTTGCATTGGAAATAGAAACTCTTTACAGATAGACACACAGACAATTATTATTATTATTATTATATATATTATACTTGCTTAAAAATAATAATTTTCCGAAATAATAACAAATGTATTTGGATAGAAGAATATCTGTTTCCATCACATTATTTGTGCTTTTCTGATTAATGTATTTGTATTCCGATGCATCCTTAGTCTCTACCAAACTCCATCTTTATCTCATTCCTTCTCAACCCCTCTCTCCTTTCATCCAGAATTTCTTTGTATTTTTTGCACCCCCTGCCGCACCCCACCCTCTCACACTACTTCCTCCTCAGGGAAGGGGTTAACAAGGCCATCAGAGAGTAGTGAGAGCTACATCTGAGAGTTGATCACATTACTGTGGCGTCTGCCAGTCTGCGGGGCAGAAAGCGAGACACAGAGAGAAGAAGAAGAAGAAGAAGAGAGAGTAGGCAGGGAATATGAGCAAAGAGGAGGATTTGGATTAATCATACTGTACACCGTACCCCACCATGGAGAAGCTCTTTCACAGTAAATCTCATTTCTGGCTTTGCTACTGAAGCCTCGCTGCAAATCATGAATCAATGTGGCACACTTCAACCCTGCAGGCCTTGTGCTCTGGGTGATGGATTATGCCGTAATATGACAGTCGGCATGCAAATCTGCACCGTGAGGCAGTGTACCTTGACAGAACACAGCAGCCATGTGCTAAAAGCAGAATATTTCACAACCTGCAGTGTGTTGCAGATATTTTTGCCGTTCTCCCTGCTGGGACTGCTGCTGCTGAACTCTGGGCTCACATTACAAAGTAGTATGTGCCAAAAACACAGGAGTAAAAAGGAAATCAAGGTTAGACAAGGTTGGTTGTTCTTTGCTTTTCTGTTTTTTCACCATTTGCCCCTTGGAGCACTTTGTCCCTCTCTATTGAGCTGGGCACAGGTTGCCAGATACAATCATTGTGATTTAATGCCAGCTTTGCGTCAGTGTTATTAACTTTTTGGACCATAAATGGACAAGGGGTGGACAGTCATATTGCTGGGTTATGCTGATAAGCTAAAGCCTTGCATATTAGCCTCTATCCATAATCCACAGACAAAAACGATAAGAAATAATCCAAAGATTATCCAGATATCTATTGTAAATCCTGTTTTTTTTTAAGTTTATTTAATTAATACAGGCAAATAATTCATGTAGCACTTACAACAATGTGAAGACGTTAAAGTATAATTCCCAGTGCCATTACCAATACAATTATAAAGTGAAATATACATATGACAGATAGAGCAGGCTCTTTAGAGTTTTATATAAGATAGTCCCACTCTTCCCAAGAACAAACTTTTTCCCATCTTTTCCCAAGCCATTATTTGATGTAGATAACTAGCTAGTTAGCCAGTATTTTGCTAAGGTTAGCTAACTTCATGTCTCTTTAACAAGTTCCCCAGCAACATCTTTTAACCATCTTCAGAATATGGTTTTCTTTTCAATGTAGACAAGCCTATTACAAGTTGCTGACTTAAGTAACAAGCTTACTCAACTGTTATTGGAGCACAGAGCAAAAAGGGGTGGGACTTAGGAAGGGTCAGTTGATTTGAAAAAGCTGAATTCATCATTTGTGTGTCACCCATTGAGTTAATTTTTTTTAAGTTAGCCCAACCATTCTCTTTTTTTCAGTGTGTTTTTAAGGACACTTCAGATTGGTTCTTGATTTAGCCTTAAATATAAATATTTGACCCTAACAAAATAATTGTATTTATTATATTTTATATCCAGAACCCACAATAGAATGTTTGCAGGTGCAAATGTAAAGTGAATGTCGAGTGGTCTTGTGATGGAAAATAAAAAACACACACATCTGATACTCTTCACCTCGTTACAAACCTGCATAATGATGATGTTGTTAAATGTTAAATATATTAAATTGTTTTTTAGTGGCAATAATTTTCAATTGAAAGATGCTAGAGTGGGAATCAATTGTGGGTTTGTAAAAGAATCCTGATTTCTTCCAAATTACCTGAAAATCAAAAACTAATCTCATTTTGTGTGTCTGCCAGAGAAGAATCAAGCTAAGTTTATTTATAGAGCACATTTAAAAATAACATTGACAAAAGTGCTTTACAAAGAGACTAAAAAATAACACAGAGAGAAGAGCAAATAAAAACACGAGAATCAAGTAAAACTACAGACAAAATAAATAGTAAATTAATAGAAAGCATATATAGATAAAAACATCACAAACAGTATTAGACAAATAACAAAATGCAGCATAAAATAAAAGATCTGAGAGGCAATAGGGCGTCGGTCTGGCTACGTTAATAAATAATAGACTAAAATGAAATGCATACCTAATGATGTGTGGAGAATCCTGTGGGCACGGCAGCGTCTTGGCTGTTGGGGAAATTAGGCCAAGTAAGAACACATCCATCCTGCTCCCCTCGCGGCTCAGTGAAAAAACAAAGGCCACAAAATGCCTACAAAACCCAGAGCGCTTCAGCTCCACAAGACGTCCTTTGATGAGGTTTTCTTTTTTGGAGGAGCTGATGAATAATTATTTTCCCCAAAAATCTGGATATTTACATCAAGGACCTCCTGCGGAGAAGAAGTGGGGCAAAGATGTTTCATGTTTTTGTGTGTTAGTAGGTTAATGATTTTGGATATGTGCATGGGTGTGTTTTTGCAGTGCAGGGAGTTTACACACAGCTGTCATGTTTACCTCCACAGCTTACAAAGAGAAGATGAAGGAGATCTCAGTTCTCTCGCTCATCTGCTCCTGTCTGTATCCCGAGACCCGCAAAAACATCATGGGCGACTTTGAGGGTATGTGGAAATCAGTCTAAACATTAAATACATTCACATTTGTATGTATATACATTTTCCCATATATATTCATACAGAAATACACACACACACATATATATACATGCCAGGCTTACATGTTAATCACAGTTAGAGTCATTTTGATATGTTTGTTATAACTTTATTTCTTTTTCATTAATGCACACACATGCAGACCTGGACATCAAGCCCATTAACAAGCGAGCCTCAGGTCAGGCTTTCGAGGTCATCCTGAAGCCGTCCTCCCCCGTGTCTGATGTTACCCACTGCATCACCAACCCCCCAAAGAGGGACCTGTCCCTGGAGGACATCCAGAAGAAACTGGAGGCAGCTGAGGACCGGAGGAGAGTAAGGATGTTTCCAATCATTTTTATTGCACTCAGGTGCCACATATCACTTTTCTTTAATGTGTGCCGAGACAAGAGCCACAAAACTAATTAAATTAAATAATTTCTGACCCAAAACAAAAGGTGAAATTCAGCTTCTTACCAGTAAATATGAGTTGACTTCCCTTGTCATCTAATTTGATTTCTGGTTGTTTGGTCAATTGTGCAAAACACTGACTGCAGCTGCAAAACTGCCATGAAAAATCTAATTTGGCTTTGGCTAATTCCCGTATCTCATTGATTTGAACGTCAATACAGTCAGTCAAGCAGCTGACACATCCAGCAATCCACTAACAAATCAATCACACAATCAATAACATAGTTTGACCTACAGTATTGGACATCTGGTGTTGGAAAAATCTGTCGAACATACAGCTGATGAAGGTGGAAAGGAGAAAAACTCTCTTAGGTTCAGACATTTTTATGCTCAGCATTAATGTGTGACTCTGATTAGTTGCACCGGCTCTGACTCACGCTCAAATTTTAGGAAAAATCAATGGGTGGTATTCGGTGAATCACTGCCTCGCAATCGACCCTTGCTCTATGACTCATTGTTTTTTGCTTCCCATCGCTCTTCGTCCTCCAGTCCCAGGAGGCGCAGGTACTTCGGGCCCTGGCTGAGAAGCGGGAGCACGAGCGCGATGTGCTGCTGAAGGCCATGGAGGAGAACAGCAACTTCAGCCGCATGGCCGAGGAGAAGCTCCAGCTGAAGATGGAGCAAAATGAGGAGAACCGGCTGGCTTTCCTGGCTGCCATGATGGAGCGCCTGCAGGAGAAGGTGAGGAGCAGGAGGGTAACCATGGTGTTAGATATATTGAAGTCATCACTCTAAGTCCTCTCTCCCCAAGAAATTTTGGCCAGACACTAAAGAAAAAGTCTCACAATTATTCTAATTATTTGGATTTTTAGCATTCTGCTTATTCCATTAATGATCCAGTTATATTTTCTGTACAGATATTTTCATTAATACAAACAGTAACTTCTAAATGCTGTTTACAAGCCATCACCACAATCAAAATTCTGGTACTAAAACTTATATTTATTTATTTATTTATTTATTTATAGGCACGCATTGAAACTAAAAAATGCCTACCTTTTAATTGTTGAACATTAACTCTTTGTAAAACACCCAAATCTACAGACAAATACGAGTACACAACCTCAGTGTCCTAAATTTTACAATTCATTCCTAGATTTAGTTACAGTATTAACTTTTAGTAAATCCATCATTAAGTTGCTAGTTGCTAGTTTCAGACTAGCGATTTACTACTTGGTTGCACCACAGTATATTTCTTAGCCAAAGACTTTGGTGATGTGCAAACCGATTGCGTGAAAAATAGCATCACAAGATGCAACATAACCACTATTTTATCTTACTGACCTACTGCTTTATATGCATGGATGTGTTTCAGAGTTAGTAGTGTTCATTTAGTTTAGGAGTGGGGAATATCTGATTACACTGATGTGACTGATGCTAAATCGCTAGTCATTTGTTAATTTGAGGTATATAATATTAAATTGGTGCAATAAAATTTGAAGTTTCACAAGTTAAAATCAATATTAAACAGCATTTTAATTAAGTGTCATGTCAGCCATTCTCCATATAGTGCTGCAGGGATGACATATTTTTACAGGCCAGCACAGACGTTAGCATCACTCTGGTTCCCTTCACAAAAACTCAATGGGATCATTCCACTGGATTTTGTATTAGTGCCAAAAATAACTCTGTGGCAAACTAAAGGCTATGATATTTACATATTTTATTCAGCAAGATAATCTTAAAATGAACATTGCTTTTATGATTTTTGAAACATAAATGCAGTCACCAGAAGCAAAAAAAAAAAAAAACAGGCTATAAATGAACTACACTACGGTCACGTGACTAAACGTCACCACCATTGCTTCTTCAAAATTCATGAGTGGAATATTAACTGATGTGTTTAATATTGCAGGACAACACATGAATATCTCTTAAGCTTGTGTTAACCACAGACCTTATTTCAGCCAAATAATGGAAAACAGGGCACAGAGGTGCCAATATGCTAACTAATTTCTGGGTTTTAGGACCGCAGCACTCTATTAGCTACCTCTTTTACTCTTCACTCTGAACACGTCACCTCATTATCTTTGTCAGTTGGTGCTGTTTGCTAACAGTTACTCTGGGCAGTTACAGAGTGCAAACACTCAGTTACAAGAAAAAGCTATTTTCTAACCTCTAGATCTCACTGAGATGAAGAATCTCTTTTTCAGTGTGGTGCAACCAGTTTTAACCTACTGTTGTGTAAACACTTTAATTGTAGCTATGCTCGTCTGAACTAAGGCAGTGCTGGTGCAACTGCAGATGGGGGCAGATATGATGAGAGGGAAATGAGGGACAGGAGAACGTAAAAAAAAAAAATAGGAAGCCTGGAGGGGTTTGACAAAGATACAGATGCAGTTTTGTGTGTGAAGGGTGGGAGATAAGAAATTATATGAGTGGGATGGAGGAGGACAGGAGGCAGAAAAAGGAAATGAAGTCAGTCATTACTGCAAAGGCCAAAGAGGAGAAATTGCGGAGTGTGCAAGAAACAAATGTCAGCAAAAGGCCTGGCAGCAAAGAAAAACATGGCCTCCTCACTGTGTTTGTGTTTTCTCCAGGAGAGGCATGCTCAGGAGGTGCGCAGGAACAAGGAGTTGAGAGAAGAAGTGGCAGCGTGAGAAGCCCCAGCAGGTTCTACGTCCCACCCCCCAAACCCCCCCGTACCACCACCCCCGACCCCGAGGAACACCCCGCTCCCCACCTTATCCCACATGTCCCCACCTCTCCACCCCTCCGCCATAACTCCCCCATACTACTATGAAACTACCACAGCCTGAGACGCCACCCCGAGACAGTGGGAGGTTCAAATGGGGTTGGGGGTGGACAAAAAAAAGCAAAAATAATTTAAAAAATAAAAATTAATGTCTCCCACCCACTCTTCCCAAAAAAGAATGTTTTTGCTCCGTTTCAAAATGAGAAGAAAAGAAAAAAAAATCAAATTGACAAAGCGACAGTGGGTATTGGTTTTTGTAAATACTTCTTTTTTTGTTATATACAGTACGATACAAGCAGCAAAAGTATTGATTGCAGTGTGCCATTTTTCTATATAAGTTTCCTCTCCTTGCATATATATGGATGTAATAATTTGTTCATTTCCATGTTTGTTTATTTCAGCCTGAGAATCATCTCGGGCGTAGGTGTTTGTTGTGAGTTTGCCAGCTAGCTGATGTTGTGCTGCGACTGGCTGTGTCCTCACAAGGTTCCGCATCCTGGCTCCGTTCCCTCCTTGTCCCCTCCTAGTGGGCACTTACTCATTTGACCCTGCAGATCTGGAAAGAAAATTGGATCTCTGTTTGGTCGGAGTGATTTTCCATCCACTTCATGCCAATGTTCCAATTAGCGAGGGACATGTGCAGGAAAGTTGGCAGAGGGAAAGGGGGCAGTTTGCTGCTTTTCTGTGGGGACTGCGAGCCATCGTTGCACATCTACTCCTGTGGGGTAGACGGTACCACAGGAGAACACTATAGCATTTAATGAGCCCATCCCCATCCTCCTTCCCTCCGTCTGCAACCTCTCCATCTCTACCACATATACATACATACCGTAGAAGAAGCACTCACTCACATGCTCTCCACATGGGCAGGCGTTTAGCCAATCATAGCACAGAGCTGCTCAGTAGGAGCTCGCTAAATTCTGTCCATCTGGCACCGGAAAAGCTCACATAACATCCCTGACCAATGGCGGGCCTCTTATATTCCTCAGTAACAAGCTTCCGATCACCAATCACTGTAATATACAACACAACTGAGGTTAAAGTGCATCTGAAGATCAGACTGTGAATCTTACACGGGAGAAAATACAAATAAAACTCACTTTTCCTCCGTTTCATTGAGGCTAGAGTAGTGCTCGACATCATCAGCGCCTACTGGAATCATTGCACTTCACTCAAACACACTGTCAATGCCACTGAAAGGTCGGCACGAGAAAGATATTGAAGCCATAACAGGTATCGCTGCAACAATGATCCATGAACACAGTATTGCCATCTGTAAAGGTGTATATGAGTGTATTAACGTATCCAAATAGTTTGTAACCAGGGGTGTTGAAGCCTGAGGTTGAACCCTGTCGGTCACGCACACACGATATAGGCCCATAGATGTGTGTGAGTGTGTGTGTGTGTGTGTTTCAGAAAGGGCGGGTAGATAAAGCGAATGTTTGTGCCATGTGATTTTGACCCGGTGAAGTGTAAACCAACAGCATTACAGTGTGTAACAGCTGTCACGAGTACATCACAGACAGTGACTATCCTACCTGCCTCTATCTCTCTTATCTCTCTCTCCTCTGTCCATTTGTGTGTTTCCCCCTCTCCACATATATCTTTGTGAGCAAGCAGTGGTTAATAAAGATTTGGGGTTCAGTGAATGAAACTGGTTTTAAGAGTGACTTCTTTCATGTAATACTGCGGTCATTTCCAGTGTAGAAATCCGGTAGTGCCGCTTGGTTTCATTACCATCTTGATATTTAAGGTTGAGATGAAATGGAAAAATGTCTTTTAACCCTTTTAGATCACATGCAAAGAATCTAATTTTAAAAAATCTAATTCAATTTGAATTTTTATATCAAAATCATGGAAAATCTCAAAATGTTTTCTTCTTGTAAGACAGAATACAATGTGTTTACAATAATCTCGAACCAACCAATTTCAACCAATCATATCACAGCACACATGTCAATCAGTCTTCAAACTTTACTGGTACAGACCTAAGGCAGATTCGTTAGTTAGCCAGCTAACAACAGTATGTTATGTAGGTGTGTTTTTGGGTCATCACCATGTCAAACCTTGTTGTGATTCCTCAAAATACTGTGGTTTTGTGCCCACTAACTAGAATCCATTCACTTTGGGGAAAATGTTATCTGTGACAGCAGATTATGAGCAAGGCATTTTATCGTGGACTGCTTCACCAGCTAGATAACGTTAGCTGCATGGACCATATGATGGGTTTGGGCCTGGATGCTATTAGCTACTGCAGAAGGTCCCTCCCTAACTGTCTGTTTTAACAGGGAATGTCGACTTAAATCCAGTGTTTCTCAAACTTTTTCTATGTTTTTCAGCAATGAACGATTCTGTTAAATATAGAGATATTTAATATAAAGTGTATAAAATGGTTTGAATGAACTCACATTTCCATTTTTTAAAAACTTATTATAATATCATTATTTTAGTTGTTATTCATAACTAATATTTTTTTAAATGAAAATTAAAAAATTATCACACACCCCCTGCAGTACTTCAAAGTACCCTTAGGAGTAGCTTGCTAGTAACCACAGGGATACAGCTAATGATTGTTTTCATTGTAGATTTACTGGTCTATTTTTTTAATAACCAAAAATCATTTATTCATTTGGTCTGTAAAAGCCTATATAAAACAAAAACAAAAACAAAAACAAAAAAGCTATGGAAAATGATCACAATTTGTAATTTCTATTGACCCTTTTTAAGACAGACATCTCAGAGCAAAAAAGCAACAGGCAAATAATGCTACTGATACTGATACTATTAATTAAACTATTTGCTGCTTCCACCACATCTGTATTTGACCCTTCACTGGTGTTCCTGTTCTTTGGTCTCAGTTGGTGAAGTACCATGAATGACCAGATGGTGGAGCCAAAAGACAAGTTGTCTCCACTAAAAATCTCATTGACCTTGTGGTTTTGGCTGCAGCGAGGCTTACATCACCACCTGGCCTTGCATCATTCTTGGTAATAAAGGAAAAAGGTTAAGGAGAGTGACGAGAGACATCAAAGGGGGAAAGACAGAGTGGACATTTTAGAGAAACAGGGGTATTTTGGCGTGTAAATAAACTTTTGGATCAGCAGAAGAGGGGATGGCGTGTAGCACTGAGAACAGAAGGTGCAGCTGGTGTGAGCTGAAACGATGGCAAAGGGACAATTTTCTGTTCTCTGCACACTTCCTTTCTCACACTTTTTCACTCCTTCTCTCCTGCTTTCTCTCCTTTGATCCCCCTGTTCTGTTTCTACACCCAACTCCATCCCTCCTTCCTCTCCTTCTTCATCCTCTTCCAACCTTCCCTCCCTCCTTCTTTCCTCCTCCTCTAGTTCCCACGCAGCACATGGGGCCAGCCGGGCTGCTATTGTCCAGGATATCCCCTCCTTGTTAATGGTTTCCTGTGCACACACAGAGGGCTGCTGAGAGAAACAAGCAGCCTCATCTGATACCAGGCGTTGCCACGTACTGCGTGTCCACACACACAAACACACACACACACACACACAAACTACAGGCATCAATGAGTAAACACACATTCACACCCACGTGCACAATCTCAAACACTCTTGAACAAACAGATATGCAAATGCACACACAACACACATAAAAAGACGCCGATAAAGCCACAGGTGATTTATCTGACCTCTTTTATTACAGGGAAGTTGTCATTACCACCAGCAACAACTCTGAAAAGCGGAGAAATCTGATTTTTCCTGGCTTTTTGTGCTTTGTACAACCATAAAATATACAAAGTTACAGTGAGGTTCACCAGGAGACACTGAAATCTCAGGTGTAAAACAGGAGTTAGTCTTTCTAAATGAGAAATAACTGAAATGTGTTGCCCTGTTTTATTACAACTGCTGTCACAGATACAAATTTAAGTTCCTACAAGTAAGTTTTAACTGGTTATGAAACTGTCTAAATATAACGGATGCCTCTATATGACCAATGTAAACAAATGAGACCATCAGTCTGTATAGTTATTCTTCATACCTGCCACTGGGTCGGCTTCTCCTTGAAATTAGATATTACGAGCCTGTGTTTACATTTTCACAGGCAAAGCTGCAGTGAATAGCATGTTAGCCTGTTAAAAAGAAGCAGGAGGAATTTTTTATTTGGATAGTTTTATTTTCAAAGTTATATTTCGTGGTATTGTGGTGGAAATTGTACCGCTTTTGTCCACTGGGGCCTCAAAAATCAATGAAATGTGAAAGTTCCTTATATTAGCTTCTAAGCAGCAATGAGTAGCGATTATGTGTGCAAAAATTAGTACAGCAGTCCAAACAGTGAGTTGGAGACAGACTGTATATTAAATAGGTTAAATCCCTGTTCAATATACATCCATCCTGCCCTGACTCAGGGAAGCTCTGCAGGCTGCAGGAGCTCTGCAGGACACACACAACATCATAAATTAACAATAACAAGCGTTGGCAAGTCCTACACTGTAAGCCGATCAGCTGTTTAAAGCTGTCAATTGTGTGTCAAATTAAAGTTAATCCTGTTATCCTGAAAACAACAGCCCACAGCTCTGACTGCCTGTCTTACTGCCTGCAAGACACCATTAATATATTGCTTGATTTAACTGTTATAATCATCTGCTCCTCTACTTTTAATGATTTCTTACCACTCATAAACAGTCACTTACTTCAGTTAATATTCAGCATTAATTTGATCTGTAATTAATGTGAAACGTGCAAACAAAACAGTTGTTCTGGCACGGAATATAATTTTCAAAGGGGGATACTGCAGTTATAGTGTTGAAGTGAGTATTTCAACTTTGTTTCCTTGATTTCTGATGACATATCATGGTAATTTTATGATTTATTACAGTAAATATATTACAGACTTCTCCTTTTACCCAAGCATCAGTTACATGAGACAAGAAAAAACAAATGTGGAAGAGCTGGTACAAACTGGTAAAACAGATGTGAAGCCTCGATTGTTAAGGTCAAGATTTACTAGAGAGGAAGCATAACTTGAGGAAGGCGAGCTTAAACAATGGCGCACCATATGAACATCAGAGGCTTGTGGGTAAATCATGGTTAAGTTTATTTCAACCAAGCTGGTAGCTAACTTCTGTTCCCAGTATTTAGTCAAACAAACACCTGGTTTCGGTTATTCCACCCCATAAAATGCTGTAAAAAGGGGGTGACTCTCCACCACCTCAGGGCCTCCTCTCACTCCCCCTCCTCTCTGAATGTAACCAGGGCACCAACACTGCTCACAGGGGACAAACAAAGGGGGGGCAGTTTCGCCCAGGAACTTGACGGGCGGCGACTGCTTGACCATCTGGAAAAGCCATTCCTGATAGGCTGACAACAGTGGGTGAAACTTCTAAAGGGGTGGAGATCAATCACAATAAATCACTCGTGTTGCTTTTTAGTCGTGGTCTCCCTCCTCACTGTTTTTCTCTTCTATACAAAACACAATACATCAGCAAGAAAATAAACATCCTATAGCTATAGGCGTGTCCTCAGTCAACATCATAGAAAAAATAGTACTTTTTTAGTTGGGAAAGTAAAAAGTCTTATTTTCTGGGAAAATAAAAAGTCTTGTCCATGAATGTCCAGCTCAGCTGGTAGTGAGTCTATTTTCACTTCAGTCAGAACGCTCCTATCTCCATCCCCCAGGGTCTGTAGGGTTTGCCCACATTGGATGTTGGGGCTGGTGGGCTGATGGTGGTGGTGGGGGAGATGAGGGGGAAGGCGCTGAAGGGGAAGGGGAACGCTGAGAGGGAGGAGAGGAGAGGAGGGGAGAGCTTGGACGCTGACGACGAGACCAAGGCGGGGTGGACGGTGGTAGGAGCAGCGGTGGTGGGGGGGACCCGCAGAGGGCCTTGATCAGAATGGGGGGTTACGCTGCCGCTGCGCCTGCCAGGAAGGTGAGTCTCCACGACCGATGAGGATGATGAAGAAGAAGAGGAGGAGGAAGAGGTGGATGAAGTGGATGCAGACGACAGAGGGGTCTGTGGGCTGCTGGTGGCGCTGCGGGGTAAAGGTGCCAAAGGTTGGTGCTGCTGGTGCTGGAGGAGGAGGGGGTGGGTGAGGTGGGCAGGAGGGGATCCGAAGGCAGAGCCCCACGCCAGGTGACTCAGGCCGGAGTGAGCCTCTCTCTGACTGGCGTAGTTGTTGAGGTGGGAGACCAGGCGGAGACGCAGAGGGTCTGTGCTGTCCAAGCCCTCGATGATGCTCAGGTAGCGGACCGTCTCAGCCAGACACTCCCTGAAACCCAAACCACGGTAGTCCATTGCCAGGGCATGAGCGTCAAAATAACCTGAGGGGAGAAGAAGAAGACAGAAGATTAGTTAAAACAATCACACCATAAAACAAGTCTGTCCAGAACTGACAGGAGCTCTATTCAATATGCCTCTGGCTTTGAGACGGTGAAACAATAAATAATCAGTTACAACAAGATGGATATAATCAGCAAACCTGCCAGACCAGTTTGAGTCTATAATCCAGACATTAACTTCATTAATGTATGTTTACTTATTCTTTTTTCCAAGAATGAGAACAGGGTTTCTGCAAGTTTCCACAAGTAAAATTTCAAGCTTTTTAAGACCTATTTCACATCCGTACAGGCAAAAAGTACAAGCACAGTCTGCATTAGTTGTAATTGGGTCAATGTTGGTTTCGTTTTGTAGTTGTTACAGCATGATCAATACAGTTTTTTTTTTTCCTGAAAACACATTTAAAAGTAAGACTGAATTTAATGCACTTTTATAAAAGTAATGTTAACTTCATAATTAAGACCTGTTGAAACTGTATTTAACAATTAAATTATTATTATTATTATTATTATTATTATTATTATTATTATTTGACATTTTAAGGCCTAAAATAGGGTTGTCATGATTCCAGAATTTTTAGAAAAAACAACACTCAAAACCTTTTTGCATACCACAACAACAAGATAAAAGTCCTAAGCACACAAAATAGGATAGTTTTATTCTGTTTTTTAAATGTAATTAAAAAGCTGCACACAGTGCTGATACAGAAAAAATCCATGGACAAGGTCTGGTTTCGCTGCATGTCAGAAAAGGCAGGAAAATCAAGACTAAACTGAACTGATAGGAATTTAGATCTTTTTTTTTCCAGCTTTGGTGCTTTCGATACTATAAAAAGTTAGTATTTTGTTATTTGTGGTATTAAAAGGTTGACTTTTTAAGACTTTTAAGGACCTGCAGAAACCCTATACATGTTTATTTATTCTTTTTTTTTTTTTTTAAGAATGAGATTCAAGCAGGGACAAAAGGGGGCAAAGTGTCTTATTTTCCTCCCCTCTTAAGCAAATGATTCATCGACAGTTGAAAGGTGTTTTCCTGTAAAAATCAATGCGTCTCAGACATACCTTTGCCTCCAGCAGCATGAAGCATCTTCAGATGGTCAACAGTCATCTGCAAAATCTCTGCTTTCTCCAGTTTGGCTGAGCCCTGCAGGCAGAAACGAGCAAATCAGATATAAATAATCCAAAAAAGGAGCATAAGTGAATGAATTGATTTCATATTTCTGGAAATGAAAGTTGTGTTGCCTGTTGCTTACCTGTTTCTCGAAGGCGCTGGGAACCAGCCTGCGGAGCTCACTCAGGCTGTTGTTGATTCTGTCACGGCGCCGTTTCTCAATGATCTGATGAGAGACGCAACGCATTTTATAATATTGATAATATTTGCGTATGGCAAAATCATGCACATGGTCTCCAACTGCGCAAAATCTTCTAGAAATATAAATGAACTTACTCCTCGACGCCTTTTCCTCGCCTGCACCTGAGTGGATGTGGTGGGAGACATGGAGCCGAGAGGGGAGCTCATGTTCCTTAAAGACATGAGACACAGAGGCTTAATCAATATCCTTTTTAATTTTAGATATATGTTACAGGAGTTTTGTCCATTTAGGCGAATCTAAAAGATTTATAAATGGAAAAGGAGAAAATAACTTACCCATTTTCATCCGCGCTCTCCTTCTCCACCTCAATAGTCTCGTCCAGCTCGCTGTCCGAGGAGCTAAAATCGTGATTCCTTTTCATATTTGATTTTTTTTTTTTTCGTCCACAATAGTCCGTCAGTGTTCGGCGTGCAGTGTGTTGTGTCTGGTGTCTGACGTGCGTCTGTCCAGGTTCGCCCGGAGCGCCTCCGTTTGAAGCGCTCAGCTTTCCCACGGTGTCATTTCAACTGTGGTGCCGGCCAACAGGGGCGGGGCCTCGGGCCAGACAGACCAATCACAGAGCAGAGGTGGGTTTGAGTGACAGCACAGTTGGCCCAAGCGCATCCTAGTGCGCTTTGACAAGTCAGAGAGGAGGGGAAAAAGTCAAGACATCTCACTCTGTGGGTGTTACTGGAAGTTGTGAGGGTGTAGCTGTCAGTGAGATTTAGCCTCTGGTTTATTGTGAAAACTTTTGAATTTAATTTACAGCAAACATAGCAAAAATAATAAGCCATCCAGAGCTAAATCTAGTTGAAAGTTTGTAACTAAAATGTCTATAAATCTGCAGATAAGTTATTAGGTCTAATGAATATATCTAAAAAAAATCCTATACTGGCCATTTTGTACCCTTGCTGTGGAATTTTAGGTGTTTGAATTTTTTGGGGGGGACTTTTACCAACGGTGGCTTCAGTCTGAGATTGAAGTTAGTTTTTGACATTGCAAACATCAGTCGTACAACTCTGCCAAGAAGGAATATGATCATAAGTTTCATACAAAAGTTTCTCAATGGAGTTTGTTTGAGACTGTTTTGCCAATTGCTGCTTCCAAGGTCAGAAATAAACTGTAAGTCTTTACATTTTAAAAGTTTTGATACTTTAAAAAGGTCTGGTACGTCTGTGAGTTAAGTCACCGAGAACTGTTTCATGAGCACTCTCCTAAACTGAAACTGTCCTTTTAACGTCAAGCTAATGGCTTTCAGTGGGCAGCTGTTTCACACAGACATCTTTGCAGTCTTGTCACTATTTCCAAATTACAGATATAGTCTATTGCAACAATGCCTTTGTCAGTTCCTGTTTATAAACACATTACAAAGATAGTTGACTGTTGAGTCTCATTCCCAGATTGTCAGATAGCACTGACACCGATGCCCAGAAATGTCCTGAACACAGCTAAGTAATGATAAAATAAGAAAATTCAGGCAGAGGGCAGACTCCCTGCAAATACATTCACCAACACACACTTCATTTTTTTTTTCTTACGCCTGACACTTATAGTAAAGGTTTGACTTTATTCTCAACAGTTTGACATTTGCAACATTCTTAAAATGCAAAATAAATCTTCAAAGTTTACTTCTGTTTTCATTAGTTTTATATAATCTCCTTCCTTGTGCCTGTTGCTCTGTTATTGAAAAGTGAAGCTCAATAGGTTTTTGTGTCACATGTCACATTGGAGTGATTCATCTTCAAAACATAGAGGATCTTTGCAGAGACTTTGACAGCGGTCCAATGGACTTTCGGTCCGTGACTGCCCCCAGCCTCCCCCTCCTCCTCCCCCTCCTTCCCCCCTGTGTGTGTCCCGGTGGTGATGAGGAGTGGCTGGCCGGCTGTCAGCACGCGCTGGCCGTGGGAAAGTTCCCTGCTCGGCGCTGATAACCAATCAGAGGCCGGCGGCCGTCTCCGGCGCTGGAATGAATGGAGCAATTGGTCGGGGCGACGGGCGGTCTGCGAGCGAGCGTGTGAACCTGTAATCCAATACTAACTCAGCCCGGGAGGAGAGACAGGCAGCAGAGGAAGCCACCAAGTCTAATCTTACCCCACAGAGACACACAGCGACCTCATGCTCCGTAAAGACGCTGTGGGGACTTCAAGGACTCACTCAACAACAAAAGAGAGTAATGCAATCAAAGCCCAGTTTCCACATCATCACCACCACAAGACTGACTGGTGGCTCCTATAATGCTCGCACACACTCCACAAATAATGTGACAGAGCGGCTGGTGTGTGTTTGTATACATGGAGGGCTCGAGTTTCTTCATGTGGAGCTGGACCTCTTTACTGGAGGGTCTCCTGCAGAGACTGCACTATTTAAAAAACACACTGTCATTAAATAGACAAGGATAATATTATATAAGACAGGCTATTACATAACTCAAGTCTCTTTACATCAACTTGTAAATGCTAAGCACCTTGTAGTTCTGTTTCATTATTATTATTATTATTGTTATTATTATTATTATTAACATCATCATCATCATCATCAAGTACTTTGTGGTTATGCAGCATCATATTAACCATTTTATAAGCTTGCTGTAAAGCAGGTGTGTTTTTAAAGGAATAGCTTGACATTTGGGGAAATGCACTTTTTTTAAGGCAAAATGATGACAAGAATTACACAAATACTTAATATGAAGCTAAGGTAACTAGTTTGAAATTTTTCCAAATACGCTAATTGGCTTTCTTCTTGAGAATCAATTCCACTGTCATATCTGTACACTGATACCATTTTGCATAACATGCATTGCTTGTTTGTTTTTTTAAATAAGGCTAAACCTGCTAAAATAGGCTAATAGTGTGTTCAGCTCTCAGTAGTTTTGTAGCTTCTAACTGAATCTCTTTGGTTTGAAGTTTAATTTTCCTGTTAACATCCCTGTTTGTGGGCTATTTTCAGGTTTCTGCTTTATTTTACAGTTTCATATTTGCTTTCAGCAGTAGTTTCATGCTAGTAAGTATCAAGCTACAGCTAGCTGCTGGTTAGCTAGCTTAACATATAATAATAATTCCCATCCATCAACTGTGCAAATGGCAAAAAAAAAGGTTCACTTTGAATTTTTTTATATAGCGTAAAGAATGTGCCTTTACAAAGTACTAATACAGTAAAAAAAAAAATCATTCATAACCTCTTTTTTGCTTTGTGTTTTGCAATAATGATCTGTGTTTGTCAGGTCATCACTCACCTGTCTTGCCTCATTGGAACTCCTTTTGTGAACCACTGCTTAATGCTAAGCTGCTAACCACCTATTAGCTATACCTTTAATACTTACCATACAGACATGAGAGTAAGAAAAAATAGAAGCATATTTTACAAGAAAAGTGATGCCGTTTATTTACTTTGTTGCTCAAACCTGTTATTTTCATTAAAACTTCACCTTAATTAAAAAATAATACTATTACGTCACATAGTAATGATAATATATTAAATGTCCTTTGAAATTAAGTGTTTTATCTCTGTTTACATATGAATTAGTCAAATTAGACCATTTTAAAAGCACTTAACAAGGCCAAAAATGAAAATAAAAACAACAACAACATTGTTTACAATCCACATTAAAAGCAGTTAAAGGACTAGTGTGAGGGAGTTTGCAGATTACAACCAACTCACTTCACTCTTCCCTTCCAACCGCATGGGATACTGTACGGTGTCCCCAAAACTCACAAAAAAAACTTGTAAGGCCCTTTCTGGAGTCAGTGTAGAAACACAGGGGTGCAACATGGCGGACTCTGTGGAAGACGACCCGCGTCCTCTGTAGATATAAGCAACTCATTCTAAGCTAACAAAAACACTGCAATTCTTATTTTCAGGTGATTATACACCAATGACAACATACTTATTATATTACATATACTTATATACAGAGTCTGCCAGTAAATCCCCATAAATCTTGCAGACAGGACCTGCTGTACATTTTGAAGAAAAAATATGGTTCAAAATGTCACTGAAGGTTGCTTTTTAAAAAAAAAAAATATATATATATATATATATATATATATATATATATATAAAATGCCTCCTGTGAAATATGCCCTCCAACAAAACTGAAAGGCAACGAGAAAACACAAACTCATGATTCATCAGACACAAAACAATAATGCAATATGAATTAGATACACCACCATTCATTCTGTGAGGGAATGTACTGTTACTGTGTGAATAAAAATCAACAGAAAATTATGGATCAGTCACACACACACACACACACACACATGCAGTAGTATGTATGGTGATCCTTATCAGTGGGAAGCAACCAAAGGCGTAATAGTCATCACAGAGAGAGGAGGCTGCCTTGTTTGGTTTATATGAATGAGAGGAAGCACTTAGGGCTGTTTTCATCTTATTGTTGTTGTACAAGGCTACGCTTATAGACACACAGATGCACTCCCACATTCATCGAACTGATTATTGGTGAGCTCTGTGTATGTGTGTGTGTGTGTGTGTGTGTGTGTGTGTGTGTGTGTGTGTGTGTGTGTGAGTGTGTTTGTTGGGGAGTGGGAGTGTGGGAGCTGCGTTCACACACGTCCGAGTACATGCAACCTGAAGCCTTTGTCACAATAAACACAGGTGTGCATCCACATTAGCTGCTGACTGTGTGTGTGTGTGTGTGTGTGTGTAACCAGGGGGAGTGGGAGGGGGCGGGGGGGAGGAGGTGGGAGTGAGCCCTCTTGTTGTATTTCAAGTTCACCCAGAGTTCCCACGCTGTTATTTTCTGCACGGCTGTCTTTGTTCTACCGGTCTCATCACATGTTGTGATTAGTAGGGCCTTTCAGGGGCCGCCCTTTGAAGGTGAGGGCCCGCAACACGACATCATCAAATCCCCACCTCCCCTCCTCCTCCTCCTCTTCTCTCGTTGCAAATCAGGCCACCAAACCAAACCGACCCAAACTCAGGGGCCAAAATAATCAGGGCTGCAGTGACGGTTCACCTCCACTGCTCTCATATTCATTTCTCTTTTTCTTTCATGTCTAATTTCCCGTTTTCACATATTTTCCTGTCTTGTTTTCTTGAATCGTGTTCTCACTCCCTCTCAATCAGTATTTTGCTGTGAGACTGAGCTCAGATGTAATTTTGTCTCTCCAAACCCTCGCTTCAGCTGCCAAACACTGAATGTTGATACACATGGTTAAAAGTCGGTTCAAAGGGGAGACATTAAAAGGATAGTTTGGATTATCTGAAGTGGGGCTGGATGCTCATTGATAGTCACTGTGTTATTAGTAGATGGTGGTCGACGTGCCCAGTTTGGAGGACCAGCATGAAAGCAATCAACTGTTGTGGACAGGGTCAGCAGCAAAACATATTTAGCCACCTAAAAAAGGTCCAGTTTTCTGCAAGGTAATGTTATGAGTTTCATCAATGGAGTCTGGTTGAGTTGGAGAGAACGTTACAACAGCTTACATGAAGGCAGTTTTCTGTCAGAAAACGTTGTCTGATGGCAAAGTAAAGTGGTTAAAATATTCTTAATATAGTGCGCACTTAAACTAATATTGATTTTTTTTAGGTGGCTTTAAGACCTTCTCCAAACTGGTGGCACGTCGACCTGCATTTGCTGCAGGTAACACACTGACTATGGATAATATGTCATACAACCCCACCGGATAATTCTCTCCCTTTAAGATTTATAAATTAAATGTAGGGTCATCCAGAAATTTTGGCCAGAAAATGATACATTCCCATGTCCTCTGGCCACTTACACTGTAAAATCAAAAAGGAGTTTGAATTTCAGTTTATTAGTAAGCCACAAGTGCATTTTTTTCAGCAATAACATATCATCAGCGCAGACATAAATTGAGTCTAGACTGTCTTACCAGAAGGAAATGATTGGAATTATGTGTGCACAGTCAGGCTTTGAAGTTTAAAGGAGGATTCCACCAATAAATTCACTTCAGTGCTGTACACGGTCCATATTTTTTGCATCATGTGTAATTGCTTCTGCTGTACATAAGCTGTATCCACAATGGTCCACATGTCATCAAGTGTTTGGCTGTACTAGTTTGTTTAGATTTGATTTCCTGCAGAGAGCTCATGTGATACGTGACTTCAGAGAGTATAAATTAAGCGAGGCTGCAGTGTCGACAGAGTGACATTGATGAATGATGTTGATATCATGTTCAGGAGCTCTCAGTTGCTCCTTAACCAAACACAGTCACGCTAATCTGTTAAACACTTAAAACATTTTTGATGGTGTCCGACTCATGAAGGTTGACTTGAGACAACATTTATCGGTACAAGCACACATTTATATTTATTGTTCACTCATTTTAGCTGTGTTTATAATAGACACAAAACACATTAATAAGGATGATCACATAAATTTACTCCTTGTCCGGGTCAAACCGAGGGTAAACTGTAATTCCAGTACAAAGGAAATACATTAGTTTACGTCAACCGTACAACATGTGAAGCAGCTCTGATTTATAATACAGAGAGTCATCAGCAGTTAAAGTATCAGTTAAACCTGCTCACCACTTCCCCCTCCTTGGTCAAATGAATCATATCCTGACTGACTCAACTGATGACTGATATTAAAGGATAAAGCTGGTGGGTTTTAATCTGCCTGCCTCCTATACATCATCCTGGGATGTTCTTATCCCGTGTCCAACTTTTTTGCAGACTATAATACACTGTCAGTTTGATTTATATAGCCCAAAATCGCTTCAGAGCTTGACAATTTGTACAACAACCTCTATTCTACAAAGCTTAATTTGGAAAAACTCCAATAAAAAGAAAAGAAAAGGTAAAAAAAAAAAAAAAAAGCACCTCCATGGGAAATAAGAGAGAGTGGTTGGTGGTGGTTGGTTTATTATATGTTCAATAGACATAATTTTTTATTTTGCTTCATTATAAAAAAGTCATTACACATCATGTTTTGTGATAACTAACCTGCCATCTGCTGGGAAACAATCCTTCAACACATGTTCAAATAGTTCAAATAGTTCAAATACATTCTTGTGTTTCAATTAGGGTCATTGTTTACGGGTTTATCCTACTAACTTGGGTATCTGCAGACCCCAGCGGTCTACCTTTCGTTATATTTCACAGGTATTTTATTCTATCATTCGTATTTTTCGTGACTTTGTCGATCAGTTTGTTCCTAATATCTTCATATCATTGTTATCTGTTCCTGTTTTAATCAGCACATTTTAAAAATAGTACTGTTTTTGGGGAGTCCTGGGGGACAAAAGCAACCAAATCCATCTATGCAGTTTTAATACAGAGCTGAAAATCAGTCATCAGTCATTTTGAAGGAGACTGATGATGACCTACACCTTACAGAATCAAGAATGTTTTGAGAAGAAGTAGTTTATTCTTGGGTTCCCTAAGGATTCCTGACCTTCTATGTTAAATATGTTGGTAGGATGAGGGTTAAATGTGACAATAACATAAATGTACAAATGTAAAAGAAAAATGTAATGTCAACAGGACATATAAATCATAGAAAAACTGCAGTAGACAGATAGCTGAAAGTTTCCCAAGCCACTGACCATTGGACCAATATATTGGACGACATATTGGCTTCCAACTATGATGTCAAAAAATCAGCTTTAAGGTGACCAAAGAGAAACTTTTTCTTCTAGTGTCAAGCTCTGTGCAAACATGTCCGTCTGCACAGTGAAGCTCAAACATCCACGAGAAGCAACAATGAGCAAATCACATTTTTGAGTGGAGGCCGACTTTAAATATTTGCTCAAGTCAAATACTACAGTTTCTAAAGGTGAGTCATGGTCAGACATGGAGCGCTGCGGCGTCTGCAGGTTAGCCACAGACAGATGTTCGTCCGCCGTGAACAATACGGCGAGCCGCTCTCTGGCGAAACCCCGCGGAGGGAGGGCGAGCCTTGTTATTGTTTATAAATAGAGCTGTGTGGAGCTCTGAGGAAGGCCAACTTTGTTTCCCCTGACAGGGAGAGGAAGCGATGGCTAATTCTGCTCCAGACGTGTGTGACACCCACAGACCATTGTGCCTTAGAGAAAGACAGGGGGTGAGGCAGAGAGAGACATTGTTTATGAATGTGAGTGTCTTTAGGAGGGTGGGCTGTTTGTGAGGCAGGGGTGAGGACTGTGAGAGAGACACCCTAGTATTGTCCTTCAGGAGGGTGGGGATCTGGACGAGGTTTCATTGTTTGCTCTTTCTATCACTGACAGTTCCCCTGTGAGTTTTGTTAACGGGGTCCTCTTCTTCACATTGGTTCATTTCTGTGTGTGTGTGCGTGTATGTGTGTGTGTGTGTGTGTGTGTGTGTGTGTGTGTGTGTGTGTGTGTGTATTGAGGAAGTGAGGGATGTGTCAGAGTTGACCCACTGACACTCATCTCTGTCTTGTCTCCCCATGGGAAGTGTTCAAGGGCCTCTTTCTGTCACACACTCACAGAAACCCACAGAGAGAGAAACGGACTCTGTCACAATGACACAACACAAATGTTTTTTGAATATGCTTTTTTAAATATAAAAAAACAAAACATTTTATTCTACTCAAGTACATTTTTAAGCAGCTCTTAAAATCCGTTTCAAAGTCCCGATTATAATTCTTGAACACAACACAAAGAAACAATTTCTGGTCTCTTTAATTGCTTGATTTATGTAGTTATTTTGTATTTTGTGTTTTTTGTGTGTTGTTTTCTCATTATGTATTGTGTTTTAGTTTTTGCACTTTTTAAACATGTGGCTCAAGTGGTCACTTCATATTCTTTGATTTCTTTCTTGTATGTTGTTTAATGCTTTATTATAACTGTGAAAAGCACAATACAAATAAATGTCTTTCTTTTTTCTTCTCTTGTTTAGTTGGACTATGGAGTAAGGATGTCTCTCAATTATTCTCTGTTTTCTCTAAAACTTGATTCAAAATTTATCATCACTTTATCATGAATTGCTTTGTAAGGCAACTTGTAGTGCAACACCGACAATTTCATTCAGTCCAATTCAACTTTACTGTCATTCTTGCATTCAGAGGTGTACAGGAATTTGTTTAAGCACCAGCGATGCGTACATGCATGCACACACATGCTTTAATTATGGCTCTAAGTTCATTAGTCAGCTATAACTGATAATCACATGACAGACTGACTTGATTCATCATGTAGAGAATAATACACAGCAGTCAGTCCACATGAGCGCTCGCTGTCTCTCTTTGCTGCAACTACGAGTCTGCATCACACCACCTTTCTTGCAGAACATGGTCTTGCTCCTTGTAGGCTTGTAGATACTGCAATTCACCTGATAAAAGTTAGAAAATACATCATTTAAAAACATAGAAGCTAATAGGTTAAATAGTGGTGCAAAATTAAAATTTAGAGTATGAAGGATCAAGCATTTTTCTAGTTTTTCTTCTAAAAAAACCATCACAGAAAAGACCAAAATCACAAGTGTGTTATTTTGTGTCTTGTACTTTCTGACTTCCCAACAGTGTCCGTGGCACTCAGCCCAAAGCCCGCTGGGTCTAACTGAAGATGTAAATCTTTAAAAATTACTCGCAAAAATGAATAGTTTCGTTGTTAAACTAGAAGACATTGAGAGAGCACAGACTACCACCAAGACTGAATGACCTATCCCGCAATATTAACTAAAGTGAAAAATAATTTGAGCGTCTGCCCCGTGATTAGGACCCACTGCAAAAGTTAGGTTATTTTTCAGGTCACGCTACACCCTTCCACCAAGTTTCATGAAAACTGGCACAGCAGTTTTTTCCATAATCCTGTTGACAAACAGACAAACAAACAAACAAACCAAAATGAAAAGATGCTCTTAAAACAGCTGGATCCTGTACCAGGTAAGTTTATTTATCATTTTCAGATGTGGATTAATATTCATTTAGTGCTCTGGGGAATATTAGCAGCTGAACTGTGTTTGTGTGATTGTCCCAAAATAAACTTAGCTCCTATATTCATTACAACAGACTACTGGGTCACCCAGTGTGACTGTGTGACTCACTGATGTGTTTTTAATAGATTTTGGACAACAATGGAGCTCTATGACACAGAGGAACATGTTACATATGCAACAGTTTGTAGGATAAATTAGCTGTTACTGCTGAATATTGCCAAATAATTTAAAACAAGATAATAATAATAAATAAATACTAAATACTCTGCATATAAACTATGCAGTTAGCATCTGGATGTGGGCCTCTCAGGCACCTGTAGCACTTCCCAGACAGCAGAGTTGAAGGATATTTGCTGCAGGGATCATGTCTGTGATTTTTTTTTTTCCTTTGGTTACAGGAAACTCAGATGACCTGAACACACCCCCTTCATCTGCAATTCTCTGATCTTCTAAATGTTCATATAATCCTCAGTCTGGTACATTTGATATCTGAATTCAACAGGTGGACTGGAGGCAGGAGTTGGTATTTGCATCCACATGTACCTGCTGCTGAACATTAACAAGACGTCATAATCGACGTCGTCTGACTTTAATCTGGATCTGAAGTTGAGAGCGGAGCGGCTGGTTTTTTTGGGGGGGTATTTGGGTGTGACTCATGTCTGGAATCAGCCGAAACTCCTGGTGGGTGGTCACTGTGTGAAGAGAGTGAGAGAAAGTCATTGAGAACAAAGGCAGTTATTTAACTTTCATCTCAGCTTGAGGTTATTATTCGCTTTGAGTTTGACCCGGTCACACTTTTAGACTGGCCTTGTGCCCCTGGAAAACTGTGGACTGTGTCCTGTTTGGACATTTTATACACACTCTTAAAAATAAGAGTTCCAAAGAGGTTCTTGATGAAGGGTTGCGGTTTTCTGAGGAAAGGGTTCATCAAGGGTTTTTTTTTTTTTGTGAGACTTGAGGTTCCATTATGAGCCCTTTTTTTGAGGAAAAAGTTCTTGAAGGTTTCTTTAATGCCTGAGTCTTAAAAGAAGTCTTCTCAATGCAAACAACTGTAACATAGATCTTTGAAAAAAAATGGATGATGTATTGCCTTATCTGTAAAACGTAATGTGGTTCTTCATAGAACCCTCAGAAAACAAGAGGGTTTTAGGTGAATCGTTATGAAATGGATTTTTAGAATCCCCTTGGTGGGTTCTGCTTGAAACCCTTCAAATATAAAAGTGTCTTGGTAGAACCTTGAAATATGAAAAGGTTCCGGGTAGAATATCATGGGTGGGTTCTAGATGAAAACACTGGAAGATAAAGGAGTCTGAAGAACTCTTTCTGGATTAGCACATTTCACATTTCTCAGAGTGTGATGAGGAGTATATAGGACAGGAGCAGCGGCTCAGATTGGAGACAGAATAACCTGCTGGCATGCGACAGGAGTCACGAGTAGCATAAGAAGTTCATGGTTTGTGCCTGAAGACTCAAATTTGCTCCTTTGATATGGCTGCAGTGTGACCTCTGGGCCTGACATGAAAGTATGTCGAAATGTGAGGAGAAAAACAACATTGGTTTCACGCGCGCACACACACACACACACACACACTCCTAATGCACACAAACTTCTAATCGCTCATCTTTACTCACTAATTCGATAACGAGCCTGAACAGTCGAAACATGTTTTAACGTTTGACATTTGGCCTCAGAAGGGGAACAAAACGAGCCTCCCGTCAGTATCTTTGCAGTGTTGGGAGAGAGGAGCCCCCTCCTCCCCTCTCCTCCTGCAGCGAGGAGTCGCTGCTCCTCTGACCCCGGTTAATGATGGAGGGTCAGGAGTCAGGTTGTGTGAAGGGACCGTCTACGTCTGCAGAGCGCGTGAGGAGCGCCTGGGAACCAGAGCTCGCCGTGTGATCCCGTGAAATTGATCTCTCCAGAGGGGACCAGTGGTGTGTATTTATTTTTATGTGTGGTGGTTGTGTGTGTGTGTGTGTGTGTGTGTATGTAGGAGGGGAGCGACCGCGACAGGAGACTCACCAGCGGAAATGGTAGATCCCAGTGGTTGGCCCGTCGTGCCGTGACCAGGGTGCCCTGTCTGCCTCCCTGTCTACAGCAGGGATGACAGGAGACTGTGGAGGGAAAAGCTTCAGCTGAGGCGACTGTACATTTCTTTTTCTCTCCTGAGACGGAGAGAGGGAGGCAAAGTAAAATGAAGCTATCTCAAACAAACAACCAACACAGAAAGAAAGCACTAGTTTGACATTTTGGGAAATACACTCACTCTTTGATGAAAAGATCAACACCGCTCTCATGTTTCTGAGCTAAATATGTAGCTGCAGTCGGCAGCTAGTTAACTTAGCTTAGCTTAGCTTAGCATAAAGACTGGAAGCAGGGGAAACAGCTAGCCTGGCTCTGTCTACCTACCTATTGCCAGATATGTTGAACTATATTTTAAAAAACCTGACAATGACACACTTTCACCTAAAGCGTCTGGAAATTTGGCTTTAAATAGTAAAAAAGCTATCGAAGTTTCTCATTAAGCGTCCACAAAAATCTGAGTGAAATTAAACGTTCATAACTATTAGAAAACCTCGTTCAAAAAAAGCGAAGCTCTCTCAAGACTGTGTGGGCGTGGCAGATCACGTTTGATTGACCTCAGGTCCCAACACAGAAGCTAAATAACGTGCTGCTGTGGACAGGGTCAGCAGCAAAACATTTTCTAGTCACCTAAAAAGGGACCACCTAAAAAAAAATCAGTGTAAGCTTAAGGGTACACTATATTTAGGATGTTTGTACCACTTTACCTCACCAAGACTGATGTTACCCCACATAACACACGAGTTTCTGGCCTACTGCTGCCTCGACTGGTTAGTTTGTTTGTGTTATTGTGTGAATTTGGTGTTTTAACAAGTCATTCTGGATTCAAACCAACATTACTTGCTGTGGATCAAGGCAGAGCAAAGCCGGGGAACTCCTGTGTCCTGCAAGATAAAATTGCTATTTTTTGTTAAAGAAGTCTGGCGTCTTTGAAGAGATCATAGACGGCCGAGTTTCCGTCACAAAAGGGATGTTTGATGAAAGCGGTGAAAATATTCTAAATATAGCATGCACTTAAAGCAGTATTGATTTCTGCGAGGTAAAATTGCTTTTTTTGTCAAAGATGTCTGGAGAAATGTATCGGCATTTCCATTGCAGGCTCCGACTCAGAGGCAGATTAAGAGAGGTTTGTTGAGACTGTTGGTTGTGGTATATTGCATTCTTTTTTAAATAAATGTACAAGCATAAGCACACCCAATTCAAAGTGCACAAAAACTTAAATGACTGTATTTTGAATTTGGATTAAAGCTAATTTCTAATCATTACATGCTTACTAATATATACAAAGTAAAGTAAATACTTAGAAGGCTACTGTGGATTTGGGTTTCCAGTGGCTTTAAGTAAGTTTGCAGGCCTTTTGTTCACTGTCTGTTATTTCTGTATCAGCTACTCAGAAATGACTTTTCAATCTCTCTCTCTCAACCCTCAAGCCAACGTGGAACATGGAAATTTAAACATCTATAGTTCTGTCACAACTGGGACAACGTAATCTGCTGAGGAAGGTCGAATGACAGGATCAGAAGCTCAAGAACAGCCACTAATAAATGCTCTGAGATTATTTTGTCAAGTGTCGTTTTTACTTTTACTGAAGCAAATGATCTGAGTATTTCCTCTTGATGTACACGTGTGCACAAAGGTAGTCCTGTATATCCTCTTCCTCATGCTTCAGCAGAGTAAATGCATTGCGTATTCCCATTAAAGCACCTTCAAAATGAGTGTAAGCGAGGGAACAGTGTATGTTAAAGAGAGCATCACGAGAACTGGCTGTTTTCATGTGTGTGTGTGTTAGTATCTGTGAGACAGACCCCTCCAGTGAAGGGCCGGCTGCTCTTTCATCTTCAGCATCTGCTATTCTTCTTAGAGCGCTGGGGCCAAGCCTCCACTGTCTGTCTGTCTGCTCTGCCTATTTAGATGCGACCACTTCAGTCATATCTGCAGGCTCGTTATGGCAGCTACAAAACCAATCCCTCCTTGTGCTTATTCAATCACAGAGGGATCTTGTGAGCTTTCTTGTCTGGCTGCTCCCTCTCTGAGGCTTTGCACAGACATTTCGAAACAATCACATCTATTAGTTGGGACTTGTGATGTCTGATCCCTCCGCTGCACATGGGGCCGGCATGGAAATGCGACACACCCCGTTCAGAAATTCCTTGAGGTTTGCAAAAAAAAAAAAAGGGAAAAGAGAAAATTTGTGAAGAATCCAGTCAGAGTTTACCATTCCTTTGAAGCAATGCCATGAATGTCTTTAAGAATTAATATCCACTATATTTGCTGTGATGGATGGTGATGGTAACAGAAGGTGTCACATCAAACAGAACAACTGGGGAAAGATTTGCAGATTTCCTTTATAAAGAAACAATGCAATGGAGGAGAAATGAACAGAGACACTAAAACTATAAGTTTTCCTTATGTACAATATGATACAACACACTGTACCCCACTTACCAGTATACAAAAAGACTGAGCAGTAATTCAGTATTACAGTTTATTAACAATCAGTAGATTATATTGTAATTTATAACAGAAAATGCAATGTATATATTTGGATATTTATTTCAACTTCATTATTTAGACATATTATGCAGTGTTTTATTCATTATCTAAAAAATAGAAAAGTTGGTCTTCAACTGTTTGTCTCATTGGAACATTTTACGTGATGAAGCACTGCCTGATTTATCACAAGCTTTGTATAAATACAAATATAGTAAACTGTTGAACCAATTAATAATTTTCAGGTTGTTTAATGGACTGTAAGAGAATTGTTTAGTTTGCGACAAAATAAAAGGCAACTTTTGTTAGAAAAGATTTTTTTTTTTTTTAATGCTTGAGCAGACTGGATACAACTAGAGGAGTGCCCTCAGTTAGACTGCAGATCTTCATCAGGCAACAGATGGTGAAGCACCTACTGCAATGTCACCACAGCTGCCAGATGCAAGCAGCCTGGGTTACCTAATTGTATAAACTTAATAAGGAAGCATTAAAGTCCAAACTTTTCAGTTCAAATGATATTTATTTAGGACATTTTGTTAATTATTAGAATATTACAAGCAACCGTGCAGACAGCTGAACGACAACCAAACAGACACAGAAATATGTATTTTTGGAGAAACTCATAAATGGTGAAATTCAAAATAATTCACACTTTATGTTGCCTATTCATAAGTCAGAGCCTGCATGTCCCAGTAGAACTTGTGGTTATTCAGAGAGTTAATGTTTTGGCACAAAGCTGATCCTCCCAGTAACTGAATTTAATTCCAACAGCTAATGTTCAATTTTTAAGGTTTATAACAAACCAAAAACAATCATGAAAATCAGTTCAGAATTAAGAGGGTTACAGTCAACCTCTTGATTGCTCCAAAATGCAATCACACAGACACATGGTGGTGTGTTTAATAATGCTCCACTTAAAGATGCATGGATGTTTTTGACCCATGACAAAGCTAAGCCTTTTTTTTTTTTTTTTTCCTCGATGACTTGCAGCCTCAACTGGCTGGATAAGAAGAGTTGGTATAAAACAAAGTAGTCAATAAAAACTTTTTTTTCAAAAAAAGTATGACAAATTGAAATAACAGTAAGTCTGTAAGGATAGCATTAACTTTAACTGACACTATTGTTTTGATGGTTGTTTTACAGTACCCATTTTTTAATCACATGAGTAATAATATTATGTTGTTTTTACCTTTGGTTCACATGCATTTATTTCTCAAGTTTAGTCATGTGTTATTGGTTGATTGTGATGGGAGCTCTGTAGTTTCAATAATTTTATGGAGGATGCAAAAATGCAATATATAGTAAAATAATATCTAGCTGTAGAGATGACGTGCTGTTGCTTTGCGCCCACACAAGTCAGCTCCAGGTTTGTGGGAAGTCACACGCTCAGCAGGCTGAGAGAGTATGACTTACATGTTGTCATTACATCACTCAGAGACAAGACTCAAAACATTAATTAGACAGACTTCCCGGCTTGTTTGCTTTTGGACTTGTGAGTGACGTGTGTATGCATTTGTGTGCATGCGTGCACGTGTGTATCTGTGTGTGTGCACACTTACATGCTCTTCTGTGCATTGTGAGTGGCTGCTATGATTTGAGTTTGGGTTCACCGAGCTTTGGCTTTGCTGTATGTGTGTGTGAGTGAGTGTGTGTGTTTTGTCACAGAGTGGTTAGCGCAGGGCTGATTGCTGTTTATTTGGTCTGTGGGTTGACACAGAGCCTAGCAGTCAGGAGCGCTACTGACAGCTCTGTTTTTATTGGGTCCCTGTGGCCGTACCAACACTAACACTGGGGTCGCGCTCTTCCCTCTGTCCCCCGCACCCTGAGACTCCCACAACGAGCTTCCTGTCTGCGCTTCGAAATAACATACAGTAAATCATCACGATTGCAACAAGATATTTTCAAAATTGTAGAGAAAAATACTAAGAAATATTCTGTTTCAAAAAAGATATTGAACTGAATCACACTGTGAGACATAATGTGGCTTATTTGTATGAAAATCTAAATAAAAGAAAGTAGAAACATTGCTGATGTGAAGTTTGTATATACAGCAGGAGACTAGAAGAGCTTATAACCCTCACAACTTTTTAAAGCAGGGATCTCCCCTCTGGACCAACATCTGGACCGGACAGCAAGTCAATCCAGACCCATCCCATACCTTGTGTTATTCAACGCAAACATAAAAAGCATCAAGACAAAGTGTAAAAGGAACAAAAAAGAAATCTAAAAAGACATTACAACAGAATTAAAGTAGTTAAAATTTAGACAATACATTATGAAGAGTAATATTTTCTATTTTAGAAAAGAGTTTTGATCAGTACATTGTTCCTGATGTTGAATATACAGTGTAGCTGCTATGCTGTGAATAAGCAGCGACTGAGATCACTCACAGTGATTCCTGGAAGACTGCAGTTTTAATGTGGCTTATTGTATTTCCCTACCAATGATAACACTGTCACGGCAATGTTAAATGCTAACCAGTGTTGTCAGTTGTTGCTGTCAAGTTCATGTATTACTTTTACACCAGAGAATTCGCTATCAGCTCCGATATCAGCTCTGTTTTCTTTAGTGCATGATTCCTACAACAAATGTGAATATAGCTGAAAGAATTTGTCTGAGTAAGAAATAAATGGACTAAATGTCTGAGCTGTGTCTGCCTCGGTTTTGTGGTTGACAGTCATGTGACCTTAATTAATTGCTTGTTGTTTAAAATGAGACTGGCATACAATGGATGTATGTAACAAGTTTCAGTTGCAGCTAAAAAATTACATTGGAAAAGCCACAGAAACATGACAGCTTCAAGATTGCAACAGAAAGATACTGACTCAAATAGTGTTCAATTTGACTTCCAAGGAAGTGGCTGAGATTTGACTGTGTGATCATTCGTGTTGCTGCCCAACATGGACTGTTATCATAGCCAACAGGAATGTTGGAGGAAACTATGAAAACAGGAACCAGGTTGTAAAAAGTTTTCTTCAACATTTGACTTTTTCTCACAGTTTTGTAAAATTTGAATCAAGCAAATCAGTGCCTTGATTTTCTGGCTGTGAACCGTCTTCACGCATGACTTGTTCAGCCACTGCACACACAGATGTAAGACAAACACACTGACACATGCTGACATGCTCAAGATGGTATATGGTACATGAACACTTAGTCAACCATGTAATGTGACCCTGTCTCAGCCAACACACACACGCACGCACACACACACACACACACTGGTAAAGAGGTCAGCGCTTTACCATCTGGTGGTCAGGCCCCCACCACACACACACACACACACACACACACACACACACACACACATACACACACACACACACGAGGTCACACATAATGATATAATAACCTGTACTGTCCAATGCAGTGGACTGCCGTGTCTGTCTCTGCAACCAACCTAACCACTGACTGACCCACAAACTGACACACACACACACACACACACACACACACACACACACACACACACACAGCTGACATCTCCCTTTACTGAGAAGAAGAAGTGATGAGTGGACTGGTAGAGAAGAAGGAGGGTGGGTGTGGTGGGATGCCGAGATTGGCCGGCTGTGTGTGTGAGTGTGTGTGTGTGTGTGTGTCCCTGCTGTAACGGCTGCTCCCGGCCGTCCTCACAGCTGTCTGCTAGACACACTCACACACACAAACACACACACACACACGGCTGTGAGAGATCCCCCCCACGACTGCTTCCCAGGCCTGTGACGGAGAGAGAGGAAAGGAGGGGAAACGGCTGGAAAGGATTACACACACAAACACACATGTACTTACACACCAGCAATCACACGTGAAACATCATGCACACGCACAAACACACAACCTTGCTTGTGCTTGACAGCTGAAGAGTAGATTAACATCGACTCCACCTGCACGAGCATGTGAAGTAAAGTTAAACTTAATATACATTTTTTGTCCCAACTGAGGATATTGTCTCCTGCATCTGAAATACTGGAAATCTGGAAACAATGCGACATCTGTGACAAGAAGTGGTCAGACAATCAAACAGGCTGTAAACAATGCGGTGGTTTAGCTAAATAACTCTATTGGAAACCAAAAGGAAAAAAAGTCACCCAATTGTTGGCAATAATGTCTAAATGCACAGAAAACTACAAACTACAATACAGAAGGTCAAAATTAGCCAGGACATTGGTCCGTAAACTGTGATGAATGTTTACAACAGACTCTTTTGAGTAACAGTTTTACTCGTTGCCTTCATTTTTCAGCTAACAAGAAGTTTTGTTTGAAAGCTGTCTGATCATCTGACTTCTTTTTAGAGATTTTGCTTCACTTGTCAATTAACTTGCTGAGTGTAATTTCATTATTTATCTATTTTTAACCTTTAAAATTACTGACAGTTTAACTGACAGCGATGTTCTCTTTTACAGAAGCAGCCTGATCACATTTGCACAGTTACACATTCACATCTGGAAGCTGCCCAGTACAGCCACAGTCTCACTGACTGCTCACTGAGCAGAACCAGCGGAGCAGTTGGGGGTTAAAGGGCATCTCAGTGGTGGTAACAGGGGAGGCTGTTCTTTCATTTTCCCCATTCCCACCCAGATTTAACCTATCTGTCAGGGGATTGAACCCACAACTTCCTGGGCAGTTGTGGGTTGTTTTCTATTGCTGTAAATTGAAAAGTTTGAGGTGAATGATTGGGTGCACTACCGTGACTTTGAGATCGGAGATTTCAGCTGGCGTGACAGTCATTTGCTTATCTTATTCATGACAATGAAATAATTTGCCTAAAGTATGGAAGCCCTGATGCTGCGGAGAGAGAAAACACAAATACGGAAAACAAAAGCAAATACAGAAACACCGCAAGTAGAACAGACGACAATAGAAACTGTTTCCAGAAGACAGTAAAGAGTGACGGACAGGCTGGGACATGCTTGTTGTGGCCATGGTTTGTAATTCATGACATTACTGAAGTCGACTATCCATGAGTGTGATGGAAAAATGGAAAGTTTTTTTTAATGTTTTTTTAATGTTGCACATGTGTTGTCAAATTGGTGAAGATGTTTTCTTAATTGGCTCGTGTTTGGTCTCTTTGCATCGTGTTTTCTTTAGCTGCAGTAAGATGAACTCTCACGGCCACTAAAGTGAACGCAGATCTGAAAAATGCTCATATAGGTCATTTTCTTGGAGACAAACTGCATATTAGTTGTTTTGGTAAGAGGAACTGTTGGTTCAACATATGTCAGCACAGAGTGAGCGGGCTCTTGGCCACTCTGTCACCAGGAAATTGTTCATAGTTAACAGGAAACAGGATCACAGTCTCAACAGGAAGCAATGGGCAGCCACTTCGGTCAAACCAAACCTCATGTGTAAATAAAATCTAATCAAATCAAATCAAGATTCATTGTCTTACACGGCACAACATATAGTGAATTTTTTAGGTGCCTATACCCCCAAATTTAAGAAGTAGATAAGTGAAATAAAGATGAACCCAGCAATAATATATAAAAGAATCAGCAAACAGACAAGAAATGAAATAAAATAAGATAAAATAAAATAAAAAGGCTCCAATTCTGTCTAATAAGGAACACATTATATCTAATTTTTGCCTAATTTGGTAAAAGTAAGGCTTGCGTCTTAGTGTATGCAAAGTAAAGTGCAACCCTTTTACTGTACAAAGGATGTGTCCATTTACTGTGACATGTCCTCTTTTCAACAGATACAAAAAACAAGTTGTGATTCACCAGTGTGTGCTTTGTCCCATCAAGACCAACAGATTTGTTATGTAAATGGTAACATCCTTTCATGGAGTGTAAGTTTCTCTTCTGGAGATGTTTTGATTGCAGAAACTGTGCTATTTTAGTTATTTGTTGAGGGCCTCATGGTATTTTGGACATGCCATGTGAAAACATGCAGCGGACTCAGGAATATTCCCCGTGTTTATGTTTGTATCGGGCGCTTTACGCAGTGTTTGTTATCCCTGCAGATGGAAATAGACAGAGGCTGGAGGTTCACAGGCACAGGAAAAGCTTTGTTGGCAGCAGGGCACTCAGAGCTGTCACTGCAGGCGTTACTATCTGTAAATCTGCGTTGATGGTGATCAGGAGGTACTGTGTGTATCCAATGGGTTTTAATGAGAGACTACTGTAAAAAACAAAAAGAACGACAAAGAGAAATAATCAAAGTCACTTGACAGGATGAGGCTCCATGAAAATCAAAGTTGTGACATCGCTGCAGTGACTCCAGACCCCAGATTTAATGCCTGGTGTTCACCACACATATTTGCTTTGTAGCTTTTTCTCAATTCTCATGAATATTTGGGGGCATGTTGTTTAGGCGACAGCGGGTTCTTCTCTGTGTATGTTTGCGTGAGTGTGGTGTGTGTCAGCGAGCACTGTTGTGGTTATCGACGCATACTTCTGATGAGGCACGGCATTATGAGCTGGGCAGAAGTTAAGAGGGTGGTGGTGTGTTTGTTGTGTGTGTGGAGAGTGTGGGAGCGAGACAGAGAGGAACGACGAAGACACTGAGACACATGGAAAATACGGAAGTGAGAAAGACACAGAGCGGAGTCAAAGGTTAACAGAGAAAGACGCTCACGCCAAAGCAGAACGATCGCATGAGAGAGAGGCAGAAAAAAAGGAAGAAAGAAAGTGATCTTTTGTGTGTGTGTGTGTGAGAGAGAGAGTGTGTGTGTGTGTGTGTGTGTGTGTGTGTGTGTGTGTGTGTGTGTGTGTGTGTGTGTGTGTGTGTGTGTGTGTGATATGCTGGCAACCTGATCTAGTGGGAACACAGAGTGAACGTGGGCCGCACGGAGCCATAAACATAACAACAGGAAACCCTGAGCACAATCACCATCTTAACCCAAACTGTCCTGCACACATTCACATTCACAAATGTAACCCTTTTACAGTTTTTTAAACAATAAGCAAGTTGCACGCACAGTTTGGCAACAGAAGTATGGCAAACCACAACAGCCTGTCAATTGGTGCTGCAGACACAAGCAGTTTTGATCGTGTCTTCAGACTGTTTTGGAAATCATAATGCCTTACACTTCACATGACTGGGTAAAGTAATAATATTACAGTAATATATTACTGTGTGACTGCTCAACTCTGCACCCCAAAGGGCAAGCCTCAATATCAAGGCAGACCTACAGTCATATTCATGCAAAAAATAAAAAATAAAAACAGAGTACCCAGAGTCTGGGTGGAAAAAATGTTGTCAGTCATTAAGTTTCTTTGACAACTTTGACAACTTTGAGCGCTGTCATAATAATAGATAACTGTCACCAACTGCACTAACAGAGAAAACTGGTGATCACTTTGATGGAAGCTTTTATACCGTATGCCTCTGTACTGGGAAATGAGTGTGTACAAAGTACTAATATAGTACATTGAAAATGAATTACTCTTTATTTGTAGAGTTGTATAATGCAATAACAATGTATGGCTGTCATACAATACATTATTGTCATGGCAACACAGTCCTGGAAAACTCAAAACAAAACTTTGCATGGAAAAGGAGAAATCAGACGGCTTTCTCATCGCAGCACTCAAACAAACACGTCTCTTCCCATTGGTGTACCACACCTGCCCTCACCTCATCGTCTCATTTAATTACTTTGGCCTGCCCCTTTCAAAATGACCCCCCCCCCCGTGACATAATGTTTATATACTAATTAGCAATAGTAAATATATATTTGGAGGGAAGATAATGATGAGATATTGTTAACGAACATATGTGGCAAGTCCTGAAAATGATACAAAATGTCATTCATTTTATTCTGCCAAAATATGAGATGTTGCAATTGAGTTCTGGTTGTCTGAGGGGCAGGGGCAAAAAATATGAAAAGGGCAGATTTAAATCTAAATTGTTTTATTATGTGACTCAGTTTAAAATGTAAATGTTACTATTATAAAATACTATCAATGTATGTATGCATGTAGGGCAGCCTGTGGCACTTCATTACAGTTTCTCGGACACTGGGCTGTCATAAAGGCCACAGAAAGAAAAAGTTGAGGAGTCTTGCTCTAGGTGGGAATTATTGTGTCTCTTGTCTTGAGATAACTTCTGTTATGATTTGGCACTGTATAAATACAATTCACTTGATTTGACTTTATCATGTTTGATCTGATGTGAGAGAGACAAAATAAATATTTTTTAAAAAGACAAAACAAGACAAAGTTGAGGAGGCACTGGAGACACGGCAGCTGTCCTCGGCACCATCTTGCCTTGATATGTTGATATAACAGCATACTTCCCACATTACACATCATAAATATACAGTTTGTCCTTGAACATTTGCTGCATTTAATGTTAATAATACTCTGTATAATGATCCTATTTTATCTGTTCATGCTAGCTGTTATCATTTTACCAAATACTTAACATGCATGCATTTTGTGGTTGCACTGAACCAGAAAACCCGGAGGACATTCATGTTAAGATGGAGAGAATGTGCAGACTCTCAGTCAGGACTGAGCCCACGCACGACCTTATTGTTTTGATAATCCATAATCAGAAAAAAACATCTGATGAATTAAGTGAAAAAGGAAATAATAATCAGTTCCCAACCTAATAAATCAAAAAGTCCCTGCTGATGATGTAGCAAGCGAACACTTTCCCACATTGCAGACAATATAAAACTAACAATGTCAACCTCGTTTTACCTTTTGGCTACAAGCAGCCATCCTGAACCATTTAAAGAAATGATGTTTGATTTATAAAATGTTATTTTAACAAAGTGTGGCTGTGTTGAAGCTCAACTTCACACTTAAGACTGATTCATCATTAAGTGTGAGAACGTGTGTGTGTGTGTCAGTGTGTGTGTGTGCGTACTCCTGGGTGTGGGATCTGCAGCAGCAGCTGGTGGATTATAGAACTGATGTGTCCCTCACGTCCTTCAGAAGTTGTCGTCATGCTTCCTGTATTTTGGCCAGTAGTGCATGATGTCACTTCCTGTGCTGGATAGCGTGTGTGTGGGTGTGTGCATATGTGTGTGTGTGTGTGTGTTTAAGGGTGTGGACCATGCTGGGACCCAGCTGCAATGGGCTCCCAACTGTCTGTCCTAAATGAATGTAACTAACAGAACAAAGGACAGACATCATTACAGGCATCTGAATGTTTCTTAACAGCAGATAATTTTCTCACACACTGAGTCATCGTTCATTCTTAGATAATGACTGCAGAAGGTGGAGGACAGGCTTCAATTAGGCCTCATTAGTAATCAGGCTTTTGTGCTTTAATGCCAACTATGTCACATCCTGATGTCGGACTTAATCAGATTGCTAAACAAAATTAGTCTACTCATAAATGATGTAGTGATATTCACTTTATGTTTGAATCCAATTCATCCACAAAAAGGAGCCACTCAATGGCATCTGCAAGTGGTGGGGTTATGGTTAAAGGAAAAAGAAAAATGTCTCGGTGTAGAAAAAGTATATACATTATAAACTAGAATATGGTTAATGTGTGCTTATGGTCTTCATGTGTGCTTATGGGTTTATGCTCTGTCATTTACAACATACCTGATATGTCCAATTGAAACTTGTTTGAACATACTGAAAACTTCTGTCTGAAACTATCTGAAAAAAAAAATAAATACATACAAAAAATAAATATAATATACAATATACTGTACAGAGTAAAAATAAAACTGAGTCATACTGAGGTGATGTGACAAGATCCTCCTGTACAACAGGAAATGCTGCTGACTCGTTATGGCAAAAGAACAGTATGATATTATTAAAAACATGTTTCACAAGTATGAGTCTGATCACAAGTGATGACGTCTGTTTGGTTTGGCATTAATAATTATGAAACAGGACAAAGAGACTGATTGAACGTGACGTTAGTTTACATTAACACAGACTGATATCGACAAGAACAATAAACGCCTTAAAACCAGAACCACTTTTGCAAGCTGTGTAGTTTGGATATAGAAATTGATATTTTGAATCTCAACGTTAGTTATAGTAACTCCAAAATGCCAGAATTGAAATCAGCCATCAAACATAGTTTATTAAGCTAAATTTAACTGATAAGGCAACAATGAAACAGTTTGGATTTGTCTTTTTCATCCCAGTCAACAGCAAACACTGACTCTAAATATTAAGAGACGAATTCTCAGTCAGTTCAACATCATAACAAAATTTTAAAAATACCTTATGTTACTCTGAATGTAGATTGTTTTATTGAATCTTCTTCAGAATAAATTATTACTACCAATTACTGACCTGTCACTTTCTATGATTTGTGTTATTTTCTTAGGTTGCAAGGTTGTATGAAAGATCTAACTTGAAGTTCAAAAAATGACAAAGAGAGGTCAAGGAAGTTCTTGGACTTGAAATTGGGCTAAAACTTAAATAAAATTAATTAGAATAGAGATTAGATTAGATTAATTAAATGGAACCACACCAAAGTTACCATAGTTATGTTGTGAAGCATAATGAAAGTCCTTTTTGTATAAAATAAAAAAAAGAAGAAAAAAAATAACTGTTGCTCTGTGATGATGCAAAATGCATAAATGCAAACACCACAAGTAAATATTCACTATGTGTGTTTTCTTTTGCATTATGTTCACATGATTCTATATTTCGCTCATTCATTCATTCATTTTCGATGCAGGCACCAAAGCCAGGCTCAGACTACACAGGTTTTGGATCAGTTTATCCCTGCTGCACCCCTCCTGATGTTCAAAGGAGAAATCTGGTCTGGGACCTCAGTCGGTACTGATGTTCACCCCAGATTACCTGGTAATGTGTAGGGTTTACAGATCCAGTTTTAAACCAGCTCTGACCTGTTTGCAGATTCACCAGGGCTGACCCAATAACTGTAAATATGTTTGATATTTAAGAGTCTGAATGATTTTTTCAGTTGACTGCTTTCAGAGCTGGAGCCCATTAGCCAGTGGGAGAGACAAGTTAGAAGAAAGAAGGAGAAGTTGAGCAGCTGACAGTGTTTCCAAACACCTGTAAACTTTCTGGCCTTTGAGGGTAATATTAGCCAGGATGCTACTATTAGATATTAACTCTCACTGATAAGATAAAATAAGATAAACCTTTATTAATCCCTGGAGGGAAATTCAGGTGTCATAGTAGCAGCAATACGAATGAAACACAGGTCAGGAACAATTTAAGAGTAGAAGTACAAGAAGAATACAATAAGTAGAATAGAATAATAGTAATATTACAAATAAGACTTTAACAGTACAGTTGTAGACAGCAGAAGAACCAATGTTGACCGCAAACTTCTCTCATCCAGACACATTTAGCCTTCTGCTTTTGTTTGTTGTCACTGCAAAGTATTGGCACAACAAGCTGCTGCAGCACATCATTTTGTTTACATCTAGTTCCCCATGAAATCAGGAGAGCTGTTGCATCGCTCCTTCTGGAACAATAATCTTCATCAAAAATCATGTGGTGTGTGTGTGCATGTTTGACATTAGATTGAACAATCGGTTTAGTTTCTCCTTATGTGTGTGGTGCACCCTGATTTCAAAATCAGATATGATTGTAAAACTCGTGTGGTCTGAGCCCAGCTGATGGTGGTGATGCTATGGGCTGGTTCATCCATGGACCCTGGAAAGCCCTGATATTTCAGATCAAAATATCAGCATCTTTACTTGTTTGCAATCATCCATCCATCCATCCATCCATCCATCCATCCATCCATCCATCCATCCATCCATCCATCCCTTCCTCTTATCAGTCCATCCTTCGATCTGTCGATTCCTCCAGCTCTCTGTCCATTTCTCTCATTTCTCTTCCTCTCATCTATTCGTCCTTGTTGTGACTGTGACCCCATTTCAGACTCTATGGTTGGCAGCGAGGCTGCTGGGACACGTGGTTCATTGACTGGGAAGGTCTGGCAACACACTCTTTCCTCTCACACCATTTATTATCTGGACTGGGAGACTCCCAGGACCCAGGGGCTTGTGCTCACATGAACACTGACTCACACACACACATGCACACAGAGGAACATAAGCAACTTTCAGTGTGAGAACTTCAGCGAGGTCTCTTCACTCGAGTCACACAGATGTTCCTCTTGGCACCTCAGCAGGTTGTGGTGGGGCGGCTCAGGGGGCCTTTCTAGGGTCTGGGGGGCCGCTGAGGGCCAAACAGGGCCCCAGAGCCTGTATGAGAGCTTCCTTTGTGGGACACAAAGCATTGTCTGTGCTGGGAAAGGCCATGAGGATGGGAACACCGCCCAGAGCTGGACACTGAGCAGCGATTCTAGCTCTGCGAGTGTGTGTGTGTTTATTTGAGACAGAAAGAGATGAGGAGGGTGAGTCTGAGTGAGTGTGGGAGAGAGAAAGTGTGTCCTCACATATGACACACACACAGACGGCTGCTGTGTGTGTGTGTGTGTGTGTGAGATAGTCCAGACTGCTTCATGTTCGAGAAGACGTGAAGTGGACTTGTGTGAAAATCTGTCTGGGGGTGTGAGAGCGCAGCTGGAACGTCAGAGTGGTCACTATTTTTCTCTTCAGGGTCTCATCAGTTTTGAGCTCAGAATTCAAGACCTGGTTTCACCAGATTGTGGAACGGCAAAATTCATCCATGTGTCTTTGTTTGTTGGTGAATTATTGCAGCCAGTGAGCCACAGCCAGGACGCTTGCCAGTCAGGAACATGCACAGTCACAATGGCCTTCTTTCTATTTTCTCTGTACTGAACCATTTATTGCCCTATTCTGACATTTTGTTCTCAGGATTGTACATCATTCATATAAAGGACCGGTATGTACGATTTAGTGGCATCTAGTGATGAGCTTGCAGATCGCAAACACCAAGTGTGTTGGAGAATCTAAAAAAAAAAAAAAACTGGGCCATTAGACACTTGACCTTTAATAAATACTTGCCTCTTTCTGAGGGATAGTAAACCAAAGATTCTGTAGATCTCATTACCCATCTATAGATTAAAAGGCAACTAATAATTAGTTTGCAACCTTGCCTGAACCTGAGCATTCATGATACCTTGATAAATTAGGGTTGATTGGTCAGCCATCATGCCCGTTCTCCCCCTGTCCAAGGGGATCGGTGATCCAACACAGTGACCAGACACTGCTTATCCACACTTCATCATTAGGCTGTTGTGCTGCCTGTAGCCTTAATAACCACACTGTTAAATACCAACCTGTTTGATCTAGGCAAGTTGGAGATTTAGTTGGAGGTGACAAACAAACAGTTCTGTCCCTCAAAAGGAGGACTTTGCCACTTGATGACATGATGAAAGTCTGCTCTACCAAATCAGAGTTCAAAGTTCAGACTAATGACGGCAAAACTTTGTGACTAGGTTTTTATTGAAACTTTCATCTGTCTCTATATAAGGCAATTAAGTAGAGAAAAGTACAGCAGCAGATCAGAAAAGTTATTATTAAAACTCAATTTCCCCGACGGCCTTAAATGTAACTTTGTATTATTCCAAAACATTTACTTCCCCATGAGCATTGCTGCATTAACTACTAAAAAATGGTCACTGGAAGTAATAATCATTTTTCACCAGAAACAAAAGTCACCATCCAATAAGCCCTGGGATAAAGCTGTTACCATAGCAACAGACAGTCTTAACAAGCAGTCCCACCCAGCTTTTCTTCTCAAATATGATAAGATATGGTGCTGATGAAGGACCAGGAAGCACTGTGGCTATTTTAGGCCAAAAGAGTGAGCTTGCATGTGTGCGTGAGCGTGAGTAACGACTGGGGTAGAGTGGGGGTTTGAGGGACGGTGGGAATGGAGGAGGAATGTCAGAAAGCCAAAGAAGGGGAAAGAATGAAAACAAAAAAGCAAAAGAAGTGGTTTATGCCCGCAGAACAAAGATGGAGAGAAGGTTTTTTTTTTTTTTTATAATTGGCCTTTTCCTTCGGGTCCCAGACTCACTGGCTGAGAGGAGGAGACAGGGGGACAGTCTCCCTCCAACACACACATACACTCACACAGAGACAGAGACCACAAAGACGGCCCAAAGTGCAGAGGACTCCAGGAACATATTAGGAGAGTTTGGGACTGAGGTGATGTGGGAACCTTGATAAACCAACACCGTCTAATTAACTGTCGCCACGGCTCTTTGACTGGCCGAGCACATTACACCAAAACAAAACACACAAACACAATCGCTCACAAAGCACCACACACGCCAAAAACTTCTGAAAACACACACACACACACACACACAGCGCTCTGCTGCAGCACATGTGAACATCAGAGCAGGTTGGCCCCAGGCCCTGAACTTCTCTGTGGGTAGCTGTGTTTTACATAAGACAAGCGTGACCCTCATGCACCACGGAGAATGTGTGTGTGTGTGTGTGTGTGTGTGTCCACTTTGTAAACCACCCTGGAAAGCCCCGCTCCTTAAAAGCCATGTGGGTCTGCTGCAAACCCTGCAGAGCTGCTGTCTCATAGTTTATTCAGCTATTTCTGGGAGCCCGGTTATTTCAGCGTTTCAGAAAGCAGGAAACCTGAGAGAGCTCGAGCAGAGGTTTACGCTCTCACAGGGAGGTTCAGGAAAGTTGAATGTTTGGGTTGTGAGTCTGGTATTGTTTTGCGCAGTGTCGCCAGTGAAGAGAGAAAAGGTATCAATTATCTCTTTTACTCTCATGAATTATTCTTATATATTATTCCAAAAATATGACTATTTTGTAAGATGAACATACCCTTCTTTTGTCTGATGTGCAGACACACAAGAATCATACAAATTCATGATAAAAATGTAAAATTATGTGTCAATGTTTGAAAATAAACTAGAATTACTACCTTGTGGTTGTATGCATCTGCTCACCGCTGAAGTTGCAGTTAAAATCCAAGTCTGTCCAGTTTCATATAATGTATGTGGTGAGGGTATTTTGGTGAAATATAAGCCTTTGTTATTGACTGAGATTCAAGTGAATAACTTCCAGTGAGAAACCTACTGTCTTCACTTAGAGACTATTTTTACAGAGGAGCACAGAGGACTGATAGAGAGCTGAACATTAGGACGTCACAGAGTTGACTTTTGAGCTTTATAAAATGTCATCGCTTCACTTTATCCTATTAGATATCTCTGTGAAATGTTGTCATAATTAGCATATGAATTCCTGAGTTATGGCCAAAATCATGACCTTAACCTTTGACACCTAACCATCAAAATCAAATCAGTTCATCTTCCAGTCCAAATGGATGTTTGTGTCAAATTTGAAGAAGTTCCACAGAGGCGTTCATAAGATATCACATTCACAAGAACAGGACAGGTGCACAGAGGGACAATGATGGTAATGAAAATACAGACTTTGAATACATGAAATCATTGTTTGGTGATTGATGGGAAACTGCTTTTTGCTTTTAGAGTTGAGTTTGAATTAATAGTCTTACAGTCTGCTCACTTGAAAGACCACCATAAGCAAAGGATATTAATAATAATAATTCACAAAAATTGAAACTGTAATGAAAATAAAAAAACAAATTTTTTGGAGTGGAAGATGATCTTTAAATTAAAGTTATACTTTAATGACTAGTCTCAGAGGTTTTAATTAGTTAGGTTAGGTTAACCAAAACCATCAATGCTTCCATTTCTGAAAACTTTCCAATTTCTACTCTGTCTGTGGCACTCATCCTCAAGCCCTATTGAAGACATAAATCTTTAAAGACTGGTCTAAAAATACATATTTAAAGACTTTTTCATTTCCTAAAACAGCAGAGCACTATGGTCTTTTACAAATGTTACTCAGTGAATGGTGCATTTGTTGGGGACTGCTTTCAGTTATGGACTACTACAGAGTTTTTACTACTGAGTATTTACAGCAGTTTGTGCAGTCCGATGTGTTTTTATGTGTTTTGGACAACAAAAGAGGTCTCGGAAGAATAAGATCAGACTTTCTGCAGGGTTTGCAGCAGACACACACACACACACACACACACACACACACACACACACACACACACGTACAGAGCCTGTACAGTAGTCGAGTGGATGACTGCAGTAGCTCCAGTTGCGGTGTCTAGTTTCCACATGATGAGAGTGTAATCCTTGCAGGTTCCTGCCTGCTGCTTTGTTTTCCTCTCCGTCTGACTCATCCCTCCAACCTGTGGGAAGGAGGGAGACGTGGACTATGTCACTGTCATAACACGGGATTACTGTCTACAATGCACTTTCTCAAAGGGATGGGAAAGATGCCCTGGAGTTTCTGTCCTCTCCTCTGTCTTTGTCCTCTCACTTCTCTCACATTGCACTTTTTGTTTATTAGCTTTTGTCATCTTTCCTTTTCCTTACAGAGTCTCTGGTTCATATTCTTAATCATACATAATAAATGACAACTTTTATCCTAAAATCTTTTTAGCATATGCATGGCACCCAAATCCATGTGATGGTAAAGAAAACTTGAATCATTCATTTTTTAAAATTCTGATATACAGTTCGAACTCTTTCAGTTCACTTCCAGTTTCCCTCATAAAGATTTTTTTTCCTTCTCAAATCACAACAAAGACCTGCCCTCGTTGTTTTTAATCCAATTATGTCCCTTTGTTTGCTTGCATCAAAGACTTTCAACAAGTGACGATTATCACATCCTCTAATTTAGATCATATCATCTCTAAATTCTTTGCAAGAATCCTGTGTTGTGTTCTGCACTTATGTCACAGACCCAAAGCCTGACTGATTTATGTATGGGTTATTTTTGTGCTATAAAACCTTTGTACACATAAATGTTCCTGAAACTCTTTGGGTTTCTGCCCCCTGGGGTTTTCTGTCATGGCCGTTGTCTTTTGAGAAAAAAAAAAAAGAGGTTGATGGAACTCATGGAAATAAAAATGATTTACTGGCTGCTACCGACTGTTTTACAAATAACTTTCCTATAATAACTCGGTCCACCACTTGTTTTTCTTTGAATACAAAGACCAGCATCTCAACCGATTTACTCATCCAGTTTTCATTTAGTTATGACACTAATTACTTAAGTAAAGTTAAAAATGTGATAGTAGCTTCAAAAAGAAACTGTCAGGTGCTCACACGTTTAAACACAATGTATGTTTTGAGCAGGAATAACCAATCAGAGACAAGGATTTACTATATCTTACACATTGCTCATGATTTGCTATTAAATACTTACATTTTACAGGATGCTATGTAATTTAAAATTGTTTGCATGAAAAATAATTATTCACAAAAGAAAAACAAAAAAGTGGTGTTACATGCTATGAAATGTTCATATCAAATGCAGAACATTTTTTAATTATACATATCTATAATTCAGCAAATGTATTATTACCAGTGATATTTTTTTAGGGCTGAAACTAATGATTATTTTCATTATTTCTCAATCTATAGATATTTCACAATTAATTGGGAAAAAAATAAGTCAAAAAAAATTGTGAAAAATGCTCATCACAATTTCCCAGAACCCACAGTGACATCTTTGTATTGCTTCTATTGTCCAACCAACAGTCCAAAACCCAAAGACTCTTCATTTACTATCATAAATGATAAAGAAAAGCAACAAGCATTTACATTTAAGAAGCTGGAACCAGCAAATATTTGACATTATTGATTGAAGAATTATTGAAAAAATTAATCATAATAGTTGAAAATTTTCTTTGCAGCTCTATAATTTCTACAGTCACTTCAAAATGTGTGTCAGTGAGGTGGTGAGCTCACATGTGTTTCTGATTTGATGATAAACAAACACACCGACGTAATATAACTTTTTCTCGAGCCACCGAGTCCAGCCCGTTCTCTCACTCATCCCCCAACTTTCTCATTATCTGCACGAATCCCAGGTCTTATCAGCCAGCACCTGCGCCGCTGCTCAGCTTTAGCAGACTTAATCCAGCTGGATCACAGCTAAACACTGTGGGATTACAGCACAGTTTAACACTGAAGCATTGAGACTTAGGCCTGCTGACAGCCTCTCTGAAGCTGCCTCCCAACATGTTAACAATCAAACAGTCCAGTCTGCCGTGTGGTGTGACTCACACCCTACAATTTATTTAAAGGTGTATCAGTAAGGGTACTCTATCCATGGGTAATAAAGCCGGCAGCAATACATACGCTTTTAATAAGAGTCCCAATTTGAGTTTCAACTTATTAGCAGCTCCCTAGAAAATAATTTCAACCTAATTCAAGATCCTACATGCAGCCTTTTGGGTCTTGATAGTTTGCCCTTTGGGTGGAGTGGCAACATCAAAAGCTCCACTGCTGTCCTGGGTGCCAAAAGAGCTTAACAGAGTACACAAGAGAGCTTATAACTCATCTCATGCAGCACCGACACACTGCTGTCCACCTGGCAGGAAACACGGTGCCAATAAAGAAACCTCACCTGCACCTGCGCTGATTATCCTCTGCATTCTTTGTTTTAAAATCTTCGCTGACGGAGCGGAAGGAGAAGTGAAAAGAGTTCAAGTGCGCCGTGTCAAGTCTGAGTTTGACGTGCGTTTTTGAACTTTTGTGGTTTGAAATTGTTTTTTTGTCGCCCCAGGAGTGGAGAGGTGGCCACCTAAACAAGGCTGGTAAGAAAAACAAATGAAGGCCGGCGTATTTTCATCTGGAAGAAAAGCAGGAAGCTTTGAATACCGAGTGCCAGCAGTTCAAAGAGCTGCAGGGAAGGTGGACGCACACACACACACACACACACACACACACACACACACACACAATTACATACTGTATACACACAGTATGTCATTCAATCTAAACAAACAGGAGGCCTCACAGACCCTCACAAGGCCGTGTTGATGGTTATTGAAGCTACCAGTTGCCCTGCACACACACATACATGTCTGAACAGCCTGGTTTGAGCGAGTCATTGTTGTGTTACATTCACACACACACACACACACACACACACACACACACACACACACAAAAAGCCCCTCACCGCCTCTCGTGTTTCAGCCGCATGCAGCCGCACTCTTAGAAACAGGGTTCCAAAAGGGTTCGTCCTGAAACCACTACCCCAGAGAAGAGTTCTCTGTGGAACCTCTCACAGATGGTTCTGAGAGAAAAGTTTCGCAGATGGTTCTAGATATAACCCCTTATGATGAGATCTGAGTAGAACTCTCTGAAAGGGTTCCATGTAGACTCTTTTTAAAATGCTCTGCCAGCAACCAAAAAGGGTTCTTCTATGGGGCCAAGCCGAAGAACCCCTTATGGTTCTTTCTACTATAATATAAAAGGATTCTCAGAAGAACCCTCTAGGTGGATTCTAGATAAAAACCCTTGGAATATAAAAGGGTTCTTGTGTTCTTGTTAACACCTTTAGAGGGTGGAAAGGTTCTTGAAAGAAACCCCAGAAAGGGTTCTGGGTTGAACCATTGTAGAACCTCTCATAGGGGGTTCTGGGTGAAACACAGCTAGTTCTAGATGTAACCCTTTATGTTGGGATCTACCATTTATCAGAAAGGTTTCTCCTATGGTGACAACCCGAAGAACCCTTCATGGTTCTAGTTACTACCCTTATTTCTATGAGTGCAGTAATGTGTACAACCACACAGGAGAGGCCTTGTGTGCGAGGGGTCGTAACAACTGCGGCAGTAGCTGCACAGTGACCTTTGACCCCTGACAGCATGGGAAAGTGGGCACGCTCAGCTGTCAGGACCCCAGTGGGGCCAGTTACCCCCCTCAGTAATGGTTAAATGATGATTAGACATCAATAGGAAGACACCCACAACGCTACGCGAGGAATGTCGTAAGCGCACATAAGTGGACAAAGTGTACACAACCACACAAAAAAGAAACATCTAAGCACACACACAGGCATTCACACAGGCACACACACACACACACTTCATTATATCACTGTCCTGACCTTTGCTGTAATAATGAGTTAGTGTTTAATATGACAAAGAGACAAAAAGGAAAAAAAGACTCCACTCATTAGTCTAATTGACCTTTCTCTAAAGCCCTCCTCTGAAGAGCGATTGTACAATCATAGATTAGCAGCCATGACAAGGCCTGTGGGACTGTAGTACCCCAAGAGACCCTCTCTGCATCTAAAGAGTTTGGAGTTCGGTGTCTTTCTTTTTTTACCTTGCAAGGCAGCAGATTTGCGAAATCATGAGAGAGAAGGCCACGCTTCAAGCTATATGTTTGTGTCCACACAAAAAGTGACGCATTCAATCAATAGCATGACTTATATCAGATCTGGAGGGAATTTCATCATTTAAAGAAATGTCACTTAAGACTTTTCTCCATGGAAAAGATGTTTTCACTTTTGTCCTGACCGGCTTCGGCAAGAGTTTGATCTGATTGGTTGAGGTTAGCCTGTGTAAGATGTGACAGACAGATGGTACGTCCAATCACTTGCCGAGTGCTTTTTGAAAGTGTCTGCCCTTTTCCAAACAGTTTCTAAGGACGACTTTCCAGACAGTTCTGTGTAACAAACCATCGGGTCTGTCAGGTTAGTCTTTTTTAGCCTTTCCAAAAGACAAATGCACAAGAGCAAACGTGTAAGTAATGGATTAAACAAGTCGTTTATCCGCTCCAACATAAGCTGCCATCTTTAATGTAACGTTTAACAGTTTATTACCTACAGACATATATTACAAATTAGTTTGTGTGTTTAAAACAGCTACTACATACATTGTGCACTGGTGGGGATACTATAAGAGTTTAGGCTGATGTTTGCAGCTCAGTCCTGCTGTTTACCCTCCAGCAAACAGGTGGTGTCTCAGAGGGAACCCTAGCCGTTCTAAAGATTTCATGAGAGTGATCATTTTAACTCAAAACATGATGTGTCCCTAACGTAACCAAGAGTGTTTTGTCCCTAACACTAAAAATATCTTAAACACATGCTCTGTCACTTTATAAAACATAGTTTCTTTGCATAATGAAGTGTACAAATCTCTTGAAAGTTTGGCAAACCACCATAGCCAATGTTACTTGAGATAAAATTGCATTTGTTCAACCAGTTTCCCACTCATAGACTTTAATTGAGCGGGCTGCCTCGATATATTTACAGCCATAATACGTGATCATTTAACTAGGGGACACTCTCCCCCCCCCCAACCCCCCTGCCCCCACTGTGGTCCACCCTTCACCTGGTCATTCTGCTGTCGCAAGAAGGGTCTATTGACATTCACACATGCTCTGCAGAGAAACGGAGAGAAAGTCTCCTGTTTAATAAAACGTGTTGCTGTGGTGTGACAAACATAAATGCACATATTTATTATAGCTTTACACATAGTTTTCCTGTAATAACACATTTGATTGGTGGTTAGTCGGTGGGAGTCGGTCCAGTCTAATGTTAAGATTCCACATCCAATGCCAATCACTGTTTAACATGCTAAAAGAGCATGATGTTGATTTTAACTCCTGAGAGAGTTAATGATATTCACGTGGTAAACTGTAAAAAAAAAAAAAAAAAAAAAAAAAAAGTGCTGTGTAGACTCGCAGGAGAGGAAAAGAGCTACCCAAAATATCTTATATGGTGCATTCAGTTTGAACTGGGATGTCAGAATTTCCTCATTCTCAATTGGAAATTTCAAGTATGTTGGTGTTCAAGGTTGCTGTCAGTTCCAAAAAGTTCTCCAATTGTTGTAAATTGTTGTCATTAACCATAGATATAAGTTATCCTGGCTATCCAGATTAATTAAAAACTATCCTCTATTTACTAAATATATAGACTCCAGCATCCCTGGTAGGAGGAGATTCTCTTTAAAATGAAATGTTAAAAAAGAGAAATAAAAATGAACACGAACAAGTTCATTTTAATCCCTGTGAACTGAACTTTGAGCTAGCTCTTGTAAAGTGTGAACTTGTACCGGTGCCAATGTCAGAAGCAGAAGACAAACTTTTACAAAGTGTAAATTGAGGGTGTGGAGGTCACGGCGGTGGATTGGGTGTGTAGCGTGTCATACTACCGTCTGAACCTGCAATTAACAGTTTCTTTGAAGTGTAACCACGATCTTTCATGAGCATGCCTCAACTATTTTGCCTTACCTTAACCATACCATGCTTGTCTTTCCCATTTAGTGTTGGAAGAAATTAATTTAATTAAATCTGAACATTAATAAACTCATAAATTAAAAAACTCTCAAAGTTCTTTTCTGGTGATGAAGTTGAAGAAGCTCCAGCGTCTTAGATTTATGTTGGCTGCTGAAAGGTACAAATATGTTCACTGGTTTTGCTGACTCAAAATCAAACTAAGAAGCCAAACAGCAAGCAAACATGGACAATGTAACATAGACAATATAAATTCAATGGTTCTCACATTAAACTGTGCTGGTCTCAACTGTATTTCATCAGGTTTGAGGTTGGCTTATAGTGCTGACATGAGCCAAAACCTGCTGCTGACTGGAAGGTAGGAAAAACACATTTGTCACTCCAAAAGCCTACACCACACTTTGGAAATTGGTTTCCAGTAATGTTCACAATTTGTCGTTAATGAGCTAAAACGTTAAACATACTGTTACGGTCCCTTGAAGTGGTATGGAGCTACTCTAGGTGACCGGCTCTGCTCCACCTAAAAAAAAAAAAAAGAGTTATGTGAAGCCACACGGAGAGCTGACGGCACAGGGCTGTGGCATAGATTGTACCTCCACATGCCCCCTTTCACAGTGTGTGACATGGGAACAACCAGGGCTGTTTTAAATCACGGGCCTAACCACTGGGTGCTCAGCCAGGGGGTTCCTGGATACTTAGCATTCCTGCAGTGACTGAGGACTGTGAGAACCAAAAGACACGAGCAGAAATATTCTTAAGAATTAAAAGGCTGGGGGGAAAAAAAATGATGCAGTGTGTGTGTGGATGCATGCAAATGAGATATTTGTACGTGTTTGCCTGCACGCAGTAAGTGTATAATTGGCAGTTTATGTGCACTGCTGCGGCCATGGTTTGCATACTTTTTCACAAGTGTTCAGTTGACTACTGTGCTTGAGTGCAAGTGCGTAAGTGCACGTGTTTGTGTGTTGGTGCGTTCTTGTCACTAAGCCCCCACCCCTGTCGTCACTGTGGCTACGCCTGTCAAGTTTTCCATTCTCACATGGCACATAACGTTTACAATAATAATTGCGGGATATTTACCACTTGAAATACTTAGACATTTTTTGGAACAATGGGTCTTTAAATTCAAACAGTGTTGTTAAGTGACAAAAGAAGGCTTACCATTTCTAGCGGGCTGAAATTATGTAGTTTTCACTGGCAGATCAGCTATAGCTAACTAGCTAATTAAGCTAACACTGACTCCATGAATAGGGTAGGAAGCTGACTCAGCAGCTGGCATCTTAGTGTTTCCAGCCTTTTTTTTTTTTACAACAAGAATCCTGTGAAGTGGTTTAACTGATGGCAACATACTGTACACGATATTGTGCCAAAAGAATGAAGATGAAGCTGCATTCCCTCTGCAAAAATCCATGCATAAAACCTGGAAATAATGAAACAGAATTAGGTTTAGGTGCCATAACAACTAGGTTAGGTTTAGGAGAAGACCATGTTTTGAAAGGATACATCAGCCTTTTTCTAGTACCCTATTTCACTACATCAGTTCTACCTAATTCTCTACCCTATCTTACATCACATACATCAGATTGCCCCATCCACACTCCTTCTGTTTCTCTGTTCTTATACGTGTCTGCTCTGTTGGCTTTTTTCAGCAGTATGTTTTATAAAGAGGTGACCAAAAAAAAAACACACAACTTTTTGGACCTGTGATTCCATTTACACAAATGCATGCGAAAGAGTGTTATTGTTAATGATGGAGCCTATTGAAACAATTAAAATCAATGTGGTACTGAATGACAGTGACACGAACCAGGTGCATTTACAAGCTTTTACAGAACAATAACATAACTAGACATGTTCATTAACCACCCAGCCATATTTTAATGATTAAAAAAATGCTACATATATAAGATGTTTGCGGGTCGGGTCGTGGTTGGCTTGTATAATGTTAGGGGACATACAGCTCTGTTGTGTCACTGAGCTGTATTTCAGGTCAACCCAATAAAAATTCTCAACGCAGAAATCATGAACAACAGTCTAACTACACAATTCAGTTCTGAAAAGTTTTCAGTCTTTTCATGTTTACAGCAAACGTGCTTAGAAGAAAAACCCTGAATTCTTTTTACACCGACTTTAACTGATAAAGTATCTTTTTGATCAAGAAAATCAGTCTGAATGCTCATAGTGATGGATTACTCATCTCAAGCGTCTTTCAAGTCTCTGCATGTCAATTTTCATAGCAGGATCATCTGAAACCAGTCGCCCCCAGCAAGACAGGAAAAAAGCCTTCATGAATTTAAAAGCTAATGGTATGCTCTTTGCTTTTTGTCAGTCATGTTAAGACTGTGCAACATGTGGTTAATAGGAAAAACATGCAAAAACTCTATTATGGTTAAAGAAATAATCAGCATTGACAGGTTGTATTTATGCAAGCATGAATTCTGTGGTTCATCAGGGAGTGAAAAAAACAACATGGCCCCTTCCTTGAAAGTAGAGCTGAGTTTAGATTTGACGGGGCACAGTGGTGTTGGGCTACAGTGAAGGAATAAACATACGTCTTCACTCTCATCAGGCTATAACGGGTCAATGAACACAGTGACCTCCAGGATCATCCTTCGATTGTTATAATCCCTCAGACAGCTGCGACCCACAGACCCACAGATGCACAGGCGAGAGGAGCTGAGACTGATAAGGAATGGAGGGTGTGTGTGTGTGTGTGTGTGTGTGTGTGTCGTGGAGGACCTGTTACTGATATGCATGTGAATGTGTACATGTCTTTGCAATGCAGGTTTGTGTGTGCGTGCGTGTGTGGCGTAAAGGGTTTCATGCCCTGCATCCTTTCCTTGTCAGGTTGGCAGCTGACTGTGATTAATATTTCACAGCTAACAAATGGAAAGCACAGGCAGGCCCATGTGTGTGTGTATGTGTGTGTGTGTGTGTAACCTTGCCATGACAGCAGTATAATTGACATAATTACCCACCCTCCCTAAACATCACACACACCCTGTCAGACACACACACACACACACGCAGACAGCGCTCTACACCTTTCACTGTGTATGTTCACATGTCTGAACTGATAAATGTACAACGGTCACATGCAGAGGAGTGACCACATTAACACACCGCAGTGCCCAGACCAAACACACGCGCAAATACACACACACACACCACTGTTTCATCATGTCACAGTGCATCCACTGATAAATTAATAAAGTATTATAAATATATAATGTAAACAAACTTGTTCAAAATATGTGAGATAACATTTCAGAATAAGTAAAATTGCGTAATAAATCACCAGATCTGAAGGAATACTACAAGAAAATACAAGAAATACTGCAGTCATATAATAATAATAACTATATGTCACTTGTAATGATAATTAAACATAATAATGTGATGTGATATTATTATTTATTACTCTAACTGGTGTTACTGTATTCTCAATTCCTTTGTTATCCATGAGCTTTAAATTAACAGTTGCTATCTTATCTGTCTTATCATACCAAATATTGTACCTGTTTAAAGGGAAAGTTGAAGTTTTTTGAGGTGTGGTAGCATTAGATGTTTATCCATAGTCCATAGAACAACATGCTGATGTTAGCGTGCCTCACAGACCAGCTGGCTGCTGATTAAGTGTTGTGTAATATAAAACTTTTTTTTTTTCTTTTGACACCTCTTCGAATTCATCAGACAAAGAGAAAGTTCTCAAATGTAAAAGGTTGTCTTAAGAGAAGCAGCCAGACAAGAGCTTTGGCCAAAAAAAGATCTAAAATTCTGATTTGAATCAACAACTGTCTGATCAAAGACTAAACAAGACAACACATGTGACAAGACATTTGATGCTATCTTTTGGCATGTGACTGTTTTTGATTCGCAATAGAAATTTATACTGAGATTTACGACCCAGCCCTAGACGCATTATACTGTAAACTTCACACAATGAATTTCTTAAGTAGAAACATATTTAAGGGTTTAACCTCAAAATACTACAGAACATTAAAACAATATAAATTGGATTGACTATATTTCATTTATCCTCAAATATTTAATATTTCACAAACATATATATACACATACATCAAAGAGATACGTGTGTCATTTGTGTGACGTATTACAGCAAATTTAACTTTCAAGTTTCTTTCTTCTGGAGTACATACAGTAATCTTACAAGACGAGGGCGTCACATGTTTCAAACAGCAGATAACTCAGAAAATTAATGCCGAAGTTAAAACAGCTATCTTTGTTGTTTGCTGTTTTTGTACATGAAAACATCAAAATCAAATCTTCATCCCATGTGAAAGTTCTCCCTGATGAGACGGCTTTGATGGGGCCTTTGAAGTGGAGGAGTCGTGGTAATAATGGTGATGATGGTAATTGATAACGGTGAGCTGAATGGCAAATGGCCGTTCATCGGGGATAGGAAGTGCTGAATGGAAGCCAGACTGGATGCTGTTGAGCCTCGGGCTGTGTGATAATAAACGGGAGGGGTTGGAACAGCGACGATAAGAAAAAGTGGCAATTGTGTGTGTGTGTGTGTGTGTGTGTGTGTGTGTGTGTGTGTGTGTGTGTGTGTGTGTGTGTGTGTGTGTGTGTGTGTCTGAGGGTGTACACTTCCAGTACATGCTAAGTGCCTGTGTGTGTTTTGTGTACGTGGTGTCTGCTGGTGGTTGTGCGGGGCTTGTTGGAGGACTGGGTGTAAAGGTCAGAGAACATGTGTGTGTGTGTGCGTGTGTGTGTGTGATTTGGGGTCGTAGCAGGTGGTTGAATGGCAGCAAACCAACACACACTGTCACTCTGATTATAAGGGGGGAGGATCGGGGGGTAGGAGGAAAGGAGGGAGCGAAAGAGAAATAAGAGGCAGATGAATAGAAAAAAAAACAGGTAAGAAAAATACGTGGATGATCAAGAAATGAAAACTTACTGTTGGAAACTTTGTCGCTTTGTATCATGTACCAACTCTCCTCTCATGTTCCAGTCTGTCACACTGAGTGTGGATATAAGCTTTCTATTGGTTGCCTATCTCAGTTGTCATTGTCTTCCCCCTCTCCTATTTGTGTGTTACCATTTTCAGATTTTCCCTCGCTATTTGAAACAACAACAACCTACCAGCTAGCAACCTACACTGGCAAGTTACCTTAACTCTAACCTGGTATCTAATGGTACAAACAAGCTAGCAGCTGTTTCCCTTTCTTTTTCAGGGTTTTAGCCATTTTAATGCCGGTGCGTTGTGTTCTCATGTGCAAATGCTCTACCTAAACAGGTATTTATATTTTGTGTGTTTTTCCCAACACATTCCCAATAGGTCAAATATGGCAGCTTGACTATGATGCTGTAGGTACCAGCCTTTACACATGTAACGCTCCACAGTCAAGTTAGCAATAATAAATATGGAACATCTTGGTACACTGTGAAAATAAAAGCATAAAAACTTAGCTGGTTTTATCTCATTCGAATCAAAGTCTAAGGATAGAGGATGTTGAATGTTATATAGATTGTAAATGCATCTGAGGCAAATTACAACTTGTGAATTTGGAATACAGAGATAAAGTTGGCTTGACTTGACTTAACTTGACTTTTCTGTTGGAAAGAAAGAGGGAGGATGGGCAGCTTGGATGGAAGCGATATAAAACATATTTATTCAGCTGTTCAACGCATTACAATAGTAATGTAATGCAATTTTCAATAAAGATATTGTTGAAAAAGGAGGCAATCAGACAAATGGCAAGGGAGAAACAGAGAGAGACAAACAGGCAAAAAAAAAAATGGTTAGAAAACATACAAGAAAGTTAAAAAAGAGAGAAGCGACATGACGAATAGGAGGAGAGCACGTCTGGGCAGCCTTTATCTCGCCTTGTGTGTGTATCTGTGTGTGTGTGTGTGTGTGTTTGTGTGTGTGTGTGTGTGTGAGACTGTGCTGCAAACTAATGGAGCTGGCAGGGCGGAATCAATTACTGACCAGCGAGGATTTTCCCACAAGCTCGAACTGGTGGGAAAACAGGAGCTCCTCAACATGCATCTGTACGTGTGTGTGAGAGGGTATGTGTGTGTCTGTGTGTGTGGGAGTGTATGTGGGAGTGTACCTGTGTCTGAGCATGTGGAAGTGTGTGTGTATGTGTGTTTGCACGTCTGCAAGGCTGTTATCAGTGCCTGTCTGCATATGCAAATGTGTAGGTGTGTTAGTGTTTACTTTTGTGTGTGTGTGTGTGTGTGTGTGTGTGTGTGTGTGTGTGTGTGTGTGTGTGTGTGTGTGTGTGTGTGTCTGTGTGCGTGTGTGTGTGTGTCAGGACAGCTGGCAGCTAGCAGACACTGGGAAAGTAACCGGCAGGCCTTCAGAAGAGAAACAAGTTGACTTATAAACGAGTGACTCAGTGTTCAGGACAAACCTTGTTATGTTTTCTCGTTCCTCCATGACTCCCAGAAGGGAAAAAAAGTAATTTCATTACATGTGGCTTTTGATTTCACTCAAAACTTTACAACATAAATCCTCCTGTCAGTCTAATTGTTTGGCAGACTGGAACATGTGAAGCTACACAGTTTGTGTGAGAAGTTTTTTTTCCCCAGTGATCATGTGTGCTTTCTCATAAAATGTGGCGCTAAACATTTGATCCAATAAACTGAGTCAAAAGAGTCACATTATTTGTGCCAGTCTGCGAGTTTGAGAGTGTGTTTGTGCTATTTTGAAGAATTTTAACAGAGAGCCAGTATAACAAGACTGTAAAAATGATTTCCCAGTATTAAACTCCACATGAGTCTTTGCCGCAAGTACATGTCCAAAACCTCCTGGGAGATGCTGCTGGGAAATAATTTCATCAAATTTGATTCAACCATGTGAAAATGCTTTATTTACAAGGACAGCTGATTTGTGATGTATTACAAATGAACTGAACGGAAAGTCTAAAGAGGTGAGTTACAGTCCAAGGATGGAGGAACAAAACCTGTTTTCAAACCACCCTTTCTTCCAATTTCACACCTATTTCTATAAACATTTCTTTGCCTTTGTTACCTTGTTGCACCTGTAAAAGCCTGGCAACACATCCTGAATAATTCAGACCAGTCCTGAAATACAAGCAGTTGTACTGAATCCTGAATCCTTCTTGTCCTGAAAATTATTGTAGTTATTATATAGTTATAGTAAAAGATAATATGATCAACATGTGAATTAATGAAGATATTTTGATTAAATAATTATGCAGGCTGCAATTTGTGTTACTGAAAATCTCCTGTTAGCTTTTGTAAAATATGTATGAGTATTGTTGAAATCATTCGACCTGTTTCAGACCAGATGAAAGAGAGTAACGCTGCCACTGTGGCAGGAATTTATGATAAAAAAGTTTCTAAAAAAGTGTGTTTGTAAACTCATACAGCTTAATGACAATCTCTGCCAGGACACTGTTCTTCATATCAACTTCAGAATCTTCAACATTATGAAGATCGGTTGTCTTATTCTGCTTTTTTCCAGCTTTCAACTCAGTAAGTTGACTGTGGGTGTTTCCCAGACTTCCCAACCTTGAGACCTCAAAAGAAGGATGAAACTTTGTTTCATTCTGGCGAGAATTAAAGAACAAAAATAACAAAATGAGTAAACATTTTGTAACAAACAGATGCCTCCAGATAACCTATAACTGACACTTATTAGCTGGAAAACACAGTGGAACTACAGCATATAACCTTACATAGTCCAATTTCAAATTTGATTTCAATAACACAGAAAATTAATATTTACAGATGTTTTTCTAAAGGCATGTGAGTTGGGCTGCTGCTAGAAAAACGTGTCCCTTTCCATAAGAAACAAATTCTTCTTTCCAGGACATCTGAAATTTTCTTGAGTGTTTCTCTCTCTCTCTATTTCTCTCTCCATCTCTCACTAAGGAGGACGAGGCGTGAGCATGGATGTATTAATGTCTCTGTCCATGAGATACCAGTCTGTGGGTGTTTCTTGTCTTTTTTGCAGCTTACTGTTACCCAGCAACAACAAAGAATTTATGGATGTTCATGTGCCTCTTGACCATGGCCTGAGCGACTCATGGCATTACTAGTTGCTGATGACTGTTTACTGTTTTTTTGCCCAATACTGTGCAACCTATAAAATCAATTTCATTTAATCTCTGTAAGTCTATTATGTCTAATTTCTCTTGCTTTAAGTCTTATTTACTTTGCCAAATTAATTGGTTAAATATCTGTATGTACAGATCTATCTATACATCTGTATGATCAGCTGTAGCTGTAGGTGTGTGTGTGTTGATATGTTTCTGTGTGTGTAACAAAGAGAGTGTGTGATGTTTCTTACTCAGGAAAAGAGCCGGAGCAAAGGCTTCACATTATTGTTTACCCATACATCTTGTGTGTGTGTGTGTGTGTGTGTGTGTGTGTGTGTGTGTGTGTGTGTGTGTGTGTGTGTGTGTGTGTGTGTGTGTGTGTGTGTGTCAGCCACATGCGTGCGTGTTGTCGCCCTTTCATTTGTGTGATTGTTCTGTTCAATAATCGACTGTGCACTGAGTGGCTGCTGCTCTATAGTGAACAACTGCAGCAGGAAGCAGTGCCATGCAGGATAACATTGGCCTGGATTTAGGGCTTGGTGACCCAAGGGATACTGAGAATGGCGACACACACACACACACACACACACACACACACACACACACACACACACACACACACACACACACACACACACAAACACACACACAAAAACACAATTGGGAGCCAATAGGGCTGGACAACAGTCTCCTGGGTGGGTCTTTTAAAAACCAATCAAGCAGACATCTTGGCTCTTGTCATTGTTGGGTGTTACAGTAACGCCGCCTCTGTGACCAGATACAACTGCAACTTAGTACACACACACACACACACACACACACACACACACACACACACATCCAGCCCTAGTTTAAGCTGGCGTGTGTGTGTATCTCAGGATGTAGGGTGTTGTTTCAAAACTGTACATAGTGAACAGGGAGACATCTCGTCTTCCATTCACACACGTGTATTAGAGGAAACACATACTTCTAATACACATGCATATTATTCAGTAAGGTTAATTCAGGATTCGTGGCACTTCACCTACCTGTACTGTAAGGTGCATGAGGAAGGAAGCAGTGTAGTGGATCCATGCAACTTTTACTGAACAACAGTGGCCACTGTGGTCACATATGGTAATTACAGGATCGTGACACATTGAATTTGCCTTCATTTGCCACAAATCTCTTGAGTCAGATGCTCTGGTGACATAACAACATTTATCTGTGACATGTTTAAAGCAAACTATGCAGTTTTTTTCCAGAAACAAAGCATAGAGTCATACAAAAATAATCCCTCTCAATCATCACCCACAACCCACCAGAAGTGTGTTGCAGCGCCTGCATCCACAGAGACCCCACCCCTCTGCCTGTGCTGCCTTATTCACTCATTATTCTGCTGCACTCAGGATTTTTTACCAACACAAAATGTCAATATTTAACACAATACTTATTTAAAATGCACTGTAACATTAATATCAGTTAAGAAACATCTAGCAACAGTTTGCTAACATCAGACCAAAAAAGGCTGTATTAGCAAAACCCTGGAATGAATTCAAATAAGTAAAGATGTGTTACATTGCTAATGAATTCCAAAACATGTTCATAAGCAGAAGAGTGCTTCATCTTACAAAGGTAACATACAGTAGTCTTACTTTAAGTGTAGCCAGTAACGCATTATTTAGTTGTTCGATCATTTTCTGAAAAAATTACCAATTTCCAAGAGATGTCCTGGAAAGAATTTGGTTCCAATTATAGGGAAGGAAAAGGGTTTAACTGAAACACTTCCGACCAATTAATGAATGAATTAATTAATTAACTTGCAAGCATAACTGAGCATTTCAGTGAGGACAGGGCAGGTCAGCTGAGTATGCAAAAATGTGAAATTTGTATGCAGGCAAGGAAACATTTCAACATCAATAAAACAAATAAGAATTTCCAGTGGATAAAGAAAATGGAGCTTTTCTTTTGAGAACACTCAGATTTTCTCTATGATAAATACCAAATGACAGTCCTCTCCAGAAGACTTTCTGGGAAATAATTAGGAAATTATAGAACTTTAAATGAAGCATCAAAACTTTTTTGAGATTAAATAGTGAGTATCTGTAGCCATCGGGCGTCATCGAGGAAGCAAGGCCAGGAGATAAAAGTCTGAAGGTTTTATGTTACAGTTCACTGGTCTTTGTGTGTGTTTGTTTGTGTGTGTAAATGTGTCAGCAGGCTTTTCGTTGTGTTTGGGACTGAGAGCCATCGTCTTATGTAACAAATGTGCATGTGGTGTGTGTGTGTGTGTGTGTGTGTATGTGTGTGCGTGCAGGGAGGTGGAGAGGATGCATGAGTTGTTAACAAGATCAACAACACCTTCAGCCACAGTAGCATCCCAAGTTCCAGGGCTGAGAGCACACACACACACACACGCACACACACCTACACACACAGCTAACAAGAATTCCTCTTGCCTGGTCTACCGCATGCTATTGAGACAGCACACAGTACACACACAAACACACACTTGCATGAATACAGTGATAACAAAGTGCTGAATGCACACCAGTGGCCGTATAAACACTTGAACATTAGAACACACAGGGCACCAGCATGAACACAGGACGAATACACACACAGGCACACACACACACATTTATTTTCACACAAACACTCCCACATGCTCTCGGCTGCTCTCACACACGCCCTCCTGGCCTGCTTGATCCCTCAAGATGTTTTTTCTGTTGTTTTTTGTCCTCCAAACACACACAAACACGCTCACACACACGCACACACACACAGCGCTCCCACACTTGCTCACATCTGTTTGGATTTGTTTTCTGTCTGAAGACGCCCCCTCCATCCTTCACTCCCACCCTCCCTTCCTCCATGCCTCCTCACTTTCTCTCCTCAGCGGGCCAAAGGAAACTTTACACTGTTCACTCTCTCTGTTGTTGGGTGCCACACGCACCTGCCCAAGTCCTCTCAGGTTGGCATGTCCCTTCATATCTTTACTATATCCTTTACTATAGAGCGTCCAGACCTGGTTATCACTGTAAACTGCTATAATAAAATTAAATTCAGTTGTTAAATTGTTAAGCATAACCAATATTTCCCACTGAGTTGTCCCAGAATTGCACAGAAATTTAGCGGAATCAACTAATCTTTTCTCATTCATGTACAGGTTTTAGTGTTTATTGTCATTTTGCTGTTTGATTTGGCAGTAAGAAATGCCGGAGAAACAACAGTATCTCCATTGAGACTCTCACCAACATCCAACGTGTTTCATATCTGCAGATTAGGTGAGAATGGGAGACTAAACCTGAAGTGCTGACAGAATGCAAATACATTAACACCTTAAACCTGAGGCTGTTTACACTTGTCTCTCATTCTTTTATTTCCAGGCTTAAGACAGCGAGTGCATGTCTCAGCCAGCCATGATTTATAATGCTGTGTTCACAGGACAGGTTAACTGTAGATACTATTTCTTCTTACCATAGAAATGCCATGAACATATTTAATTTTATTTTATATTATACTTTCATTTAACCAAGCAAGTCTGTAGAATGACTTTGAAAACACCAAGTAACAATAATAATGTTTGAAGAAATTTCTTTCTTAATGTGAAGAATTGTAAAATATCACTTATATGGCTGTTCATTCATATACTGACAGACCACAAGCAATAAACTGGGCAGTTCATCCTCACAGCTGTGATGAAGATCAAGCTGCATGCAGCATGTGCAGTTTATATTATGTTTTTTATAATGTTGATTAATGTTGAAATGGCGTTCCTCTGCTTCAGTAATTAAAACCACCAGATAATAGAACCCACAATTCTCCTAGCTAAATATTTGCCTAATTATGATTTTTTTTAAATTAGTTATACTATTATTTATTATTATTATTGTTTTCATATAGGTTATTACACATGCATTTTCCAGAACAATGAGCTTCTATTCCCAGGATAGATGTCTCATTTTCAGGAAAAATATTAATCCCTACTCCTCACCACATTTCACCATCTCCACAGCTACATTTTGTGCACAAAGAGAGGCACATTTATAGACAACTGGGCCTGTTCCCGAAGGATCTTTGCTAATATGTCTTCAACATTTCTTGAAGAGACAGAATATCAACACCTCTTAACACCTCTTTATCCCTCCTCTGGTCTCACTTGTTGGAAGGACGTGCATCATGTCATGTCTCATCTCCCCAGAAAACCACACACATATATATACAAACAAACACGCACACACACACACACACACACACACACACATCACCAGTGTCCCATAACCTCCCAAATGTCTGAATGGTGGGTATAGGGTGTCCCACTTGTATATATGAGTGTGTGTTTGTGTCTGTGTGTGTGTGTGTGTGTGTGTGAACGTGGCTGCTGCCGTCAAGCTCCTGGCGTTGACACAGTAAACTGATACTAAAGGGTCTGAGAGGGGAAATGTCTACCCGCCACACACACACACATACGTATATACACTTGCACACACACACTCCAGAGGGAGAGGAGAGCACTGGAGGAGCGGCACTCACACGGAGATTGAGTTACAGCTGAATTAGATCTGAGCTGTGGGAACCAGCACCTTCCCTTAGACACACACACTCACACGCACACGCACACACACACACACACACGTGTTGTCACTTCTTGACACCATAGATGCGCTGGGACACACGCTGAGATGATATGGTATGTGTACACATTCTCTCACACACACACACCACTTATAAACAAACACACGTCCATGAACAGATGCAGGCAGACCCTCAGGAAAACACACACACTCACAAAATATGACATCAAAGAAAAACAATGTGATCCCACAAATAAAAAGCAAGTATGAACACATGACATGACAGTGTGTGTGTGGATTATTAACAGACATAATCATAAACACAGATACTTGTGTAAACAGAAAGGATTAAAAACACACACACACTCATTTCTGTCAACACCAGAGAGAGAGAGGAAGCCTGAGGCAGCATGTTTATACCTGGCACAAACACTGCCATGCACAATATGTGTATGTTATGGTCAGAGATGGGCAATTTTTCAATTCAATATATTTGCAACAAAATAATTACTCTTATTCTTAAATAAGACACATTTTTATCCCCTGGTTTACACTGTAATAAAAAAAAAAAGCCTAAACGCATCCTTTGGCTAAATTTATGTGAATCATGTGATGTGTCCTCTCTGGTCCAGCAACGCACTCATTGTGAACTACTGTATTTAATTTGTGCCTTATGACCGCAGTTTGAGGAAGGATGCTGCTTTAATGTTTGATGCAAATTTCCCCTCAGATAAATGTTTATTATTAAAATATGATCAGATATTGCGGCTCAGGAAGCTCAGTGAATGACACTAAAACACAACAGAAGAAAAGAGTAATTAGTGAACATATGCTCTGAAACCACTAACAGGTCATCACAAATAAATGACAGAATAGATCCATAGCTAATGACTCCCAAAACAACATATGTGACCACTGGAAAGTACCAGTGATAGGTCCACCTGATGTATGTGCATTGAGTATGTGATGAAAGTCGCGACACAAGTTTTAACCACATGGTTATACTTATGAAACATTTGCAAATTGATTAAGTGCAGGCACCAAAACTACTTAAGTAAGGTTTAGAATGAATACTTTATATTTAGTAAATAACATCAATCATGAAACTTCACTGAGGTAACTTAAAACTTAAATTTAGTCAGCACTGACTTTTTGGTTTTCCCAGTCTCCAGGGTGAAAGTCCTGAGTTCGTCCTCTATGCGGACTCTCTCACTCTCTATAGAGCCCAACAGTGACCCCTGACTTTTTCAATGGCCCCAGTTCTGGAAGTGGATTTCCCATTCATTAACTCCATTTACGAAACAGAAAATCCTCATGTTCAGTTTTAGGCCTGGAACTAGCAAGCCAAACAACTACGAGATGAATCGTAACAATAAAACATTTGATTCAGAATAAAAAGATATTGAAAATAGAGTAAAAAGGCAAAGATACAAACCTGTGTACATGATTACTTTAAAAATGAAGGAACTACTTTGTATAGAATGTATTTTTGTATTTTCTTATTACAAATGACCTATTCTTTAATAAATACATTTTCTATACCAATATTTAGTATTTTATTTAAATACATTTGATGAACAAGTATTTGTAATTTATAACAAGTTATTTTTTGATGTATTTGCCCATCTACCGCGTGTGTGTGTGTGTGTGTGTGTGTGTGTGTGTGTGTGTGTGTGTGTGTGTGTGTATTGATTGTGTTGGCCTTGACTTGGAGATGGTGGCCCTAAATAAAGCGAAGCTGAAAAGAAAAGAGGACAGAAGAGAGGCCACCACACCACAAGCCAGTAAACTCTCCACATCTTAATTGCCCTTTCGTTTTCACATGGTAATGACTTTCCGCGTGTGTGTGTGTTTGTGTGTGTTTATATGTGCCAGGTTCACACAGCAAAGCCCGCCAGGCCAACACAGTGTGGTGTGTGTGTGTATGTGTGTGTGTGTGTGTGTGTGTGTGTGTGTGTGTGTCCTCCTGCCATAAACACACACACTCTGCTGCCCTGAGCTCCATTGTACACACAGCCGGATGGAAGGATGGATGGATGGAGTGTTTCCACCCCCACACACACCCGTTTTATTTCATCAACCGATGTTTCCCATCACCCCCCTCTGCTTGACCACTCCTTCATACAGTGTTCTGACATTTTAGTGAGTAAAGAACCTCTCTGTCGCTCTTTTTCTCGCATCATGTGGCCACACTCACAGAGGATCTTTCTAACAGTCTGATATATTTGATTTCAACAAACTGAGAGCATTGAGAGCAAAGGTTGGGCTTTACTTTACTTTTAAAACATGCACACCAAAAGTAGTTCGCACCAAATGACAAAGGAGCTGTTATGTCTAGTCTTATTCTATTCTTGTGTTCTTGTGTGTTGCTGATTCTGATTCTGAATTTGTTTTTTAATCTGGGAGAACAGACAACACATCTTGCTTGCAGACGCATCTTGCATCTTGGGTAAATAAGGAGTAAATTTCACAGGACTTGGAGGTTTTCAACAATGATTTTTTTTTTTCCCTGCACGCTGCTGTGATGCAGTATGGGAGAAATCCATCAGCTGTGCAGAACAGAATAAACTCATCATTGGTTTAACTTGTATTTTCATTTCAAGTGGTTACTTGAATACACTGCTGCATCACCACTAGATGCCAATAAATAGATATACCTTGTACCGTTAAAAGTAGCCCAAATCATGCCACAGAGCCTGAGTTATCCTGACTTTTAGTCCCTAGTATCGGTCAAGCTCCAAAAAATCTAGATACCACATTTCCCATAATGCAACATGCATGCAGATAGAATCCATCATTAAAATAAACCTGCATGTTAAATGACATGATGTTTCAAACCCAGTTTATAAAGTAGGTTTTCTGTACAACATTTGAAGTCTCAAGCCTCAAACTTCCCAAAACTTCATGAAAGCTCAACCCCCAGAGTCTCAGCAGACTTTTACAAACGCTTTCACAATGATGATCTGCATGACAAATAAACCACCTTTTATGTATAAAATCAGTGCGGTGCTCCCTCAAAAGGCAGAACAATATGAAAGATTAGTCAGAAAGACTAAAACAGAAAGTTTAGTTGTCTGTGTTCAGTTGCACAGAGTGTTGCTCCATAGCACTTCAAAGCCCATTTTAAAGCTGCAGTGTAAATGCGGGCCACGTGCAGCGCAGTATTAAGCCATCCTGCTGGGAACACTTTGTGCATGAGAACCAGATTTGTCTCAACACCAGTGCAGGGTCACAGCAGGTCACAGAGGAGATAATAGTGATCAGAGAATAATCTTCTCCATTAATGTTTGCTCTCCCGTTGACCTCTGAGTGCCTCGCTGTGAAGCATCGAGCCTTTACAGATGATGTGAAGGTCAAACACACACATACACACACACACACACACACAATGGGTGGAGCTGGGGTTCCCCTGTTCACAGCTGCAGCTGTGACCACATGATTACCTGTCTGTCTCTCCACCTTAGATATTTCATGTCCAGCCCATCAGAGCTCCGGGAGCACCAGGGGAGAGAAAGGGGAGTGCAAACAAACTCTCCCCAGGTCCGGGGCTCCGGTTTCAGCCTTCCGTCCGCCGTGGTTGGGGGGCCATGGGAACATGAAGCGCCAGGGGCCCTGTGTCAATAAGGAGCAGTGGTTCAACACAATGGGGGCCTGCCTGCAGACAACACCGCTGACAGACACCCACACAAAAGGGCCTGTGAATGGGAAGGAGGCTCACGCACACACACACACACACCCACACACACACACACACGCACACGTGAACACACACACACACACATTGAAAAGAATAGACCAGTGTGCGGTTGCTCACAAGGCCAATGTTTGATGACTGCTCCTGTGTGTGTACACTCAAACACGCAGCAGCACTCATGCCCACGAGGAAATAAACACACTACAATAAACTGAGGCCTGCACACAGTTTAGACTTACAGTACACCGTGTACCACAGAGAATCAGTGTGACAAACACACATCACTAGATTGGACTTTTAATGCATTCTTTGCATTGGTTTCAGTCTGTTTTCCGAATTTACTGCAGTCAGCCGCTCAGATAACATTTAGATAAGTTGCAACAGAAAACTGAACCGTCAGATATTTTAATCTATAAGGTGCTGTCAGATAAACCTGCATGCTGAAATATCCAAGTTTCAACTCTGCTTTTCATGCATGCTTGGGAGCAGGACGATCTAATCTGTTAACGTGGATTTTATGCCATAAATGTGTTTACACGATAACCTGAGAATCACAGAGGGTTTGCTTTATATCTCTAATATCTGAATACATGTATGCAAAACAGAAGCTGTTCAAGGTAAAGTAATTATACACACATTATTATGCAGGTTCAAGGCTGTAAGAAACATTGTCAAAGAAAATAGGTAACACCTGCAACAACCAAACTTTATGCATGTTAGATTTGGTTGCCTCTACACATGCACATCAGTCCTCTTGCAGTCTATATAACTCAATTCAATCCCATTCAAAAAGGCAAAATCAACAACATTGTAACCAGAGGGGAAAAAATAAAAAAAAATAATAAAATAGTGAAATGTGAGTATTTTGTCCTCCTTGACTTTTAGACTTGAGATGTACCTTTTCAAGTTTCTGGAACATGCTCTCTGAATTCTGGGTTTCACACTCCACTGAGAATCTCATTGATTAAGAGCATCCTCCTTTTTTTTTAAGAAATACAGCCTAATATCGTTTGACATGACTTCAGGCTTCAGCAAATATGTTAAAACCTCTGTCCGCAGATATTAGTTAGTTTATGATGCTGAAAAACCCTTATCTCTGAACTGTAGGCTATTCTATGTGATTTACTTTTGATTTAATGTTTTAATATTTTTTCACTTTCATTCGCTGAGCTTCCCCTTAAACTGTTTGGAGGCCCACCTCCCGCTTTGAAAATCTCTGATTAAAGGAATCATATGTTTAAAACAAATGTCATAAAACTGTGACCAGGCTTACTACCCCAGTGTTAGCAGGCCTCATCAATGCATCACTCAGTTCTTCCATCAGTGGTCTCACTACACAACTGGGGCAGTTCAGGAGCCCTGCTGACTGACTGTGCAGGAGGAAAAGTAAAGACAAGTGCTGCCACCTGGTGTCGTTTGAGAATAAAAAAGCCAAATGATGTTTTAATGCACAGTCTTAACAGCAGATGGCAGCACTTTAGCTTTTAGGGAGAGAGTAAATTAAACAGAAATCACGCTCCCAGGCAGGATTATGTTGAGAGAAAATACCATTTAACATGATTAACTGATGAGACTAAGAAACATTAGTGGTTGCTGAAGACAGCTCACCACCAGCGTCTCTGTTTCTTGTGTGTATAAATCTGATAAAGCACTTTCAGTTGGCCCAGTCTGAAGCTGTGCAGCTGTCAGTAAATCTCTGAAAATATCATCTCATCATCACCAGGAGTGAGTTTTACTCTGACTGTGTGCTGAGTGTCACCCTGTTGTTATCCTTTAACCACAGGTGTGTCAGTATGAACTGAACCACTGGGCAAACTGCTGGTTTAACAGTATCACCAGCAGCTAGAGGACACGCCGACAGCTCCGACTGCTTAAGAACATTTTCAGAAACGTTGCAGCTCAAAAAACATTACAGAAATCTCCACCAGTCTACTGTGAGGGCATGGGTTTTTTTTTTTTTTGGTTTTTTTTTTTGCAAACTACCAATTACTTTACACTGGAAGAAACTGAACTACAGCAAAGCTATCTGTGTAGAAATCTAGTTTGGCTGGTACAAACTATCTGGTAAAAGATGACTAAGTTAACAACATGTGATGTGAAATTATAACAAAATACGATACAAGAAAGTCCCATGATGGCAAACAATGTCACTCAAATGAGTTTCCTGCAAAACTCATTCATGGAAAATCCCTGAGACCTAAACCTGGGAAGAAAAATGTAAATAATAATAATGATAATATAATATTATTGTTGCTAACTAAGCTGGATTTTGTAGCTGACGACAACTAAAATAAAATTACATTTAACTTGTATCTTTTTAGACCATCTGAGCACTATTGAACCTCAGTTTTGTAACAATCTTATTTACCAAATTAATTTGACTTTCTTGTTAATATTTGGAGGATGTCTGAGTTAATAAAAAGTAAATGGTGGATAAAATTGTAATTCATTGTTGCTCTTTGTTATATAGTATTTCTTTGTTTCGTCTACTTTCCTGACTTAATTTATTTGTTGTCATCTGTTGAATGTTTTCTTATTTTTTCTTTATATAAGTACTTTCTCTGTTGTTATTTTTATGTATTGAAAATGTCAATAAATAGATTGTCCAAAAAACAAAAGAAAAATCATCCAGATGGTGTCGGGGAATACTCCTGTAGTGCAGGTGAACACAGTGTTGTGTGGTGTTGGTGAACGCAGCTGAGGCCCGACTCCTCCCAAACCAATTCTCTAATCAGGACCAGACTAGATACGGCACCTGTTGGCCATTGTTCACTCCTTTGTCTCCTGTCCTCTGTCCCTGTTGTGGCTGGTAATGTTTAGCCCCACAGGTATGTAGTTAATGTGACCATTTAACATGCACAATTCATCCCTCTTCATATTTAGCTCACTGCCCTTTGTGTGTGAGGGTTTTTTTTTTTTGACGTGTTTGCTGAGCATGTGTGCTGGAAACCTGTTGTCCTCGTGCCCATCTGAGTGATCACATGCATTAATGCCTCAAACCAAAGGTTGCTCTCCTGCTGTTTTTACCACTGCTGTTCTGCCCCTTGTTTTGTCAGAGCTTAGAGTTATTAGTACCTATAGTGTTTGATTTAGCAATTGTTAAAGTCAACTGGGCTGTCTGTTTGTCTTTTGTATTCGTTTCTTTCAGAGGAGCAGCATATCGTCATGTTGGGAGGCTATATGCAGCCATGGGAATAAAAGCACCAATATATTCTGTACCACTGATTAACATAATTTAAGGTTCACTTGTCTGTTTAGAATTTGAATCAAGGCCTTTTTAATGATAATTGTAATAGTGAAATTTATTAATCTTATTGTTTTTCATTAAAATCTTTAGGCTAATCATAAGCTCCAGTCTCTGTTTTGTTTTGATTAAAATAAAATTTAAAAGTAAAATAAAATTAGTTTCTTTGTCCACATCTCCTGCCACACAGTTTACTTGGTTTTATTAAGATAAAAAAAATCTGAGGATGAATATGTAACTAATTACTTTTTGGGCTTTTCTTTAATTGACTGCACAGCCACAAGACACACACTCTACCAGCTGATCCACCAGACAATAGAAAACTATTTAACTGAAATGTACATGATATGTTGAAGAGCCTCAAGTTGTCTCAAATGTTTTACATGATGGATTTACACAGAAACATGGATATAAAAATAGTTACAAAAAACATTCAAAATGTTAAGTAAAAATACTGGCATCAAAGTATACCTTAGAATAATTTGTTCCTAGATTAAAATTATTGTATTGTACCAATGTGTATCACTTTAATGGTGCAGCTGGTAAAGGTGGAGTTAATTTTAACTACTTTAACTGCTGAATAGCTTCATTTATAAATGCACTGTGATTTATTAGTTTTTTATATTTAGTATTACTAATCTAAACTTGCAAACTTTGCCCCTATGATGTAGTGTAGTAGAAGTATGGAGCAGGATAAAATGGAAAAACTCAAGAGAACAGTACCTCAACTCTGTATAAATCAGTACTTGAGTAAGTGTACTTGCATATATTCGATCACAATGCATCACTTGATCAGCTGTAGATATTTGGATTGTGCCAGAGCAACAGAAAACCTGTAACCAAAATGGTATAATAAATAAATCTCTTGATCATGGACAGCAGCCATTCACAGGGCTACAATAAAATTGTTTTTGAAGGATGTTGAATACGAGTAATAAGTTGGGCTGCAGATTTTAGGAGATGTTCCACCATGTAATAACTTTTGTAGTGTTTAATATATGTGTGTGTCTCTTTGAGTGTCTTAAATGGATGTTTTCCTCATTTTTTTCAAAACAGAAATGTTCTGACCATCATCAGAAGAGCGACATTCTCACGATGGGACAATAAGTGGACAGAAAGGTTAAAGCAATATCAAAGTTTTATTCTTAAAATGTAGTATAGAGAGGAACAGTAGTACAATTCAGACAGAAAAAAGGAGAATGTAGTTCCATCTTTGAAAACCTTTGATAAAAACGTAAAAAGAGTAACCTGAATTTGCTTTGTGTTCGGAGGGCACTGAGGCGCGGCCCGAGTTTTGCATCACTGTTAAAGTTCGAGAGAAATTGAAAAATACCTTTTGCAACAGCGTAAAAAAATACAGCTGGGGAAAAAAAACCTCTGCTTTACATCTGTAGTGTTTTTGCTTCGTTTTTCTGTGTTTTTTTGTCCATATAACAAATACAGCATAAAATCTAAAATGATACATCATAGTTTTGAGTTTCATTCATTACAGTAAAATCAGTAGGATGGTAAATAGTATCAAAAGAACAAACAAGACAACAGGATGAACGTGTGATGAACGAGCACACAGCGTGAACAGAGAGAAGAAAGCGGAAGGTTAAAGTTCACGGAAATAAGAACCACCACATCAGGAGGTCTGTAGCTGACTGTCAATGTGTTCCATTACGCAAATCCACTAGTTAAATAATATATTCTTCATATATATATATTTATCTTATATATTCTCAACATATATATATGTAATATAACCCCTCCCACAGTGATTTGAAGGTAAAAGTGACACGAAGAGGCTGAATATCTCTATGACTTAAAATAAATCTTCTTCCACTGAGAGTAAAGGGAAGTTACACATCTTCTGTATCATTAGCACTTCAGTACATACTGTATATATCCACTGCATATGAACAGATACTGCTGTTCCAAGGTTTCAACCCGCAAACAATCCGTGTTTCTTTAGAAAATATGTGCTTAATGAAATAACAAAAGGAGAAAGGAAACATCTTGTGGAAAGGACAAAAATTAAAATATGTATCTAGGGTAAAGTGAATGATTCTGTAGCATAAAAACATTTAAAAATCTCAACAATTACAGACACAAGCAAGGATTTTCTACACTAAGCAAAGTTTTCACCTGGCTTTTTCTCATACATTATATCTCAACAATAATTAAAAACAATTTTGGTTGGACAAATAGAAATTAACAGTCTTGATTGCATTTTGGAGTCAATATATAATATTAAATAACAAAAAAAACAAAAATGTCTAATAATAAAAAAAGTTGCTCATTGGAAGAAAAGACACAACAGTTTTTTTTAATATAGTTCCATTCAGACCCGCTTTTGGGGGAAGCGAAGAAACATAAAAAGCAAATTATTTTCATGAACACAAACGTAAGTGCATGTCTATGAGGTGCCATAGAGCTTCACTTTCTGTGGAACAAAGTGTTTTTCTACCTGGCAGACCTAAAAAAAAAAAAAAAAAAAAGAAAGAAAAACTTACATCAAATTAAACCAACGACATTTTGTATACCTTTTACACATGAAAAATGGAGTTCTTTCAGACACACATCATGATTTTCTTCCCCCTCACAACCAAGGTTCAAGTGACTCAAAATATATATACTGTATTTACTATATAACTCAGTACCAAATATAAACAAACAGGTATTGATGTCCACTTAGGTCCTCAAAACGTCAATTACAAGTACTGCCGGTAGTTCTACAAAATGGTATGTGTGTGTCCGTGTGTGTTTGTGTGTGCATTAAATAAAATAAAAGCTTAAAAACAATGGCAAAGCATACCTGATAGTCGCCGTAGCACAACAGTGTTCTATAGTTTGAGCTGATTACATATGTATAACTGAGTCAGTTTAAGCTTTATGATTATAAACATCATATATAGCCTGTAGGTCCAGTATTCTGCGACAAGCATTACAGCACCAAACGTTTCATCATTTGGCAAAATTCAAGCTTTAAGTGAAAGTCAAATGCTTTTGTTTAATAATAATAAAGTGTTACTGTGACGCCGTGATTTGTATAAAGCTAGCAATAACATTTCCCCTTGTACTTTTTTTTTTTTAGTCATCTTTTTTTCCCCACTTAACAAAAAAAAAAAAAAAACTCACGTTGTCTTTTATTTTTTCTCTTTAAAGCGTATTCAGTAGTTTTTGTTTCCTGCTAAATCTTGGTGTGCGGTCTGTTTGGCACAATATCGCAGCCCTCTTAAATTAATCATAAATATGGCTGTGATACATTAGAGTCACAAAACAGATTTTTTGGTTCCAAGATTTGTGCAGGGAAAGAATAAAGAAAAAAAAAATTAGAAAAGAATAATATAATAATATTTAGCGCATCTAAACAAGATCTACAGAGCAAGTTAAAAATCTTCCTGTGGACAATAATGCTCTTCTTCTTCTCCGTGTACTTCTACAAGCACCAAGCTATATACTTTCAGATTGTGCAGAAAGCAGCAGCTACAACTGTGCCTCTGCCTGCAGACGAAAACAACAGAAATAAAAAAATTATAGCATTTGATAAGACCATAATAACCTCTCTTCATAAATTAAATAATTAACATTTCGCTCTTTTTTTTTTTTAGATGATTGGCCTACCCCAACTCTACATCACCACCCTGCCCAGGAAATAAAAATACATCACCAAAAACCTGATTCATCATATTATTCGTCGTTATTAATCTTTCTCTTGTGGGCGCTGGGCCCAGAGTTGGACACATTTCAACAATAATAAATCTGTACATCTTGAAGTTCCCGTTCTACCAAAGCTTTTTCTTTTTAAACCCATCTCTTTGTCATATACTTGCACAATTAAGTAACCTCGAGGTTTGATAGCACTTTGGAGTTGATTGTTTACCAGCTAGTTTTTGTATACATATATATTAAACATCAACTTTTTTTTTTAGATTTTGTTTCTCAAGCTTGTTAAAATTCTTTGTCCTCTTCTGGGGCAGCACCAGCGTTGCCCTCGCCCCAGTTTGATTGGTCGTTGTCGGTGGGTTCTTCTCCCTCCAGGTCCTCGCCGTCCTCGCCTTCGAAGTCTTCGTCGCGAGGAAACTCCATGCCCTCCATGGCCTCCAGGCCCTCCTGAGTGGCCTGGTGCGAGTCAGCGCACTCCGCGCACACACCGTAGCGCCGCGAGCCGTGACGGATACCGACGCTGGCCGCAAGCATGAAGATCTTCTTGCACACCATGCACTTGTACTTTTTGTCCTTCTTGTGCACCTGTAAGAGGGACGTGGAGAAGAGGAGAGATTAGTTAGGTTAGTCACTCGTCACTGCTATTTTGTGAGAATTAAAGAATTTAAAGCGATTAAAAGAAGAAGAAATAAACGTATTCACTTTCTTGCTGCGAGTTAGATGAGAAGAACTGTCTTGAATCGTACTTCAAATGTCCCCCTTTCTAGATGGTAAATATAGTTTGATAACTTTGTTTCAATAACTTGTATTACTTGATTGACTTTAGTCCACCATGGAGGTTCTGCTGGTTGTTCCCTGCATTTATATCTGAATAAAGAAATGATATTACCCTGGGTGTGAGTCACCCTACATGAATAATCAGTTTTAATTATTCTGTTTGTTTATCAATAAACACTCCACCATGTTTCTCTTAACTGGTGGTTAAATATGAAGCTACTAGTAGCAGCCAGTTAGTTTTGCTTAGCATAAACACTGGAGGCAGGAGGTAACACTGAACTGTCATTTTACACTTCTGTCAAGATTTGACCAACCAGACAGAACGTGCTGGCCTGATTTCAGACTGAACTGTCGACTATTTAGACTCCATTTCCATATTCACTGTGCGACTTGTTTTTGTTTTTAAAAAAGAATGGTTCGGATTCACCAAAGTCACACAATAATGGGGGAGGGGGAAATAATCAATTCTTAAATACATCATAATTCTCTCTGGAAAAGATCAATGTGTATCTAACTGACATCTGAACCAATTAGATGATAAAACATAATGCGTGTAAACATATACATCATGTTTTACGTTCTAAACTAGGCTACGTCTCGAGTTTTTGGCGACTTTTTGAGCGTGAGCGACTGCAGATGAATGCAATCCAATCAACACCCCCTGGCTTTAAGGCTTAAAATATTGTTGCATCACGATGCACAATAACACAAACAAACTAAGAGTTCAACTCAGCAGTAGACCAGCAACTCTGTGCTCTGCAAGGTAAAATGACTGTTTTTGCCTACGGAGTTTGACAGGAAACTGTTATATAATCCAAAAAATGCTCTCTCCAAACCAACCAAAGACTGTCTGCAAAGTAAAGCAGTGAAAATACTCTTAATGATGGTAAACACATTTTTAGTCAGACTTCTTTTCAGTGAAAAGGTCTCAGTTTAGTTCACATTGCCTGCTTCTTCTTTCAAGTTTTGCTGCCTGTACAACGATACAGCCTCCTGATTTCTTCCCAGAAATCCATTTGTTTTGTACCACTTTGTGAGAGATACTACGATCCTCCCTACACGAGAAAGTAGATATCATAGCCAAACATTTCTGCTTTTAAAAATATCTTGTTGAACTCCCTCCCTCGAGCTGCCAGACAGAAACCATGAGGTGGAGTGCAGAGATGTGAGGGTGGACAGCGGAGCACTGTGGTGTTTGGCAGAAGATGGTGGATGAACGTCACGTGATGGTAAACGGGAGGAGAGGATCCTGTGCATATGTGGACTCACCAGGGAATGTCTCTTTACGTGCTCACGGCGGGTGAACAGCTTGCCACAGATGTCGCAGCTGAAGGAGCGTACGCCCGAGTGGATGATCAGGTGCCTCTTGAGCGTGCGCCGGTGCTTGGCGATGTAGTTACAGTGGGGGCACTTGAGCTTATTGAGGGCTAGGTGTGAGGACTCGCCTGGACAGAGACAGAGAGACACGCAAGGTCATTAACACACAGATGTATTAACATAAATTATTAGTTAGTTCAGTGTTAGATATTATTTTTTGCTTTATATCTTTAAAAAAATACAAATATGGTTTGTTCTTTGTGTAAAGTTTTAAAAGGAACAGTTCACCCCCAAATCAAAAATAAATAAATAAAAATAAAATCCAATGGTTTACAAAAACTTTTCAACCTATATTTAATTGAATGTGGTGCAAAGACAAGATAGTTAACTTTATTGTTTTTTTTTTGTAAATACAATCATTCTGAATTTGATGCCACAACAAGTTCCAAAAAAGTTGGGAGAGGAGCATGTTTATCACTGATACATCACCTTTTCTTTAAACAAAACTCAATTTGGGAACTGAGGACACCAGTTGTTGGAGTTTTGAAAGTGAAACCCCTTTCTCATTCCTGTTTGATATACAACATCAGGTGCTCAACAGTCTGGGGTCTCTGTTGTCGAATTCTGTGCTTCACAGTGCACCACAATTTCAATGGGAGACACGTCTGGAATGCAGGCGGGTCAGTGTAGTACCTGAACTCTTTTACTGCAAAGCCACACTGTTGTGACACGTGCAGAATGTGCCTCGGTGTTGTACTGCTGAAATAAGAAGGGACACCTCTGAAAAAGACATCTGGATGGCAGCATATATTGCTCCAAAACCTGTATGTTCCTACATGAAACTACTTGGGATCGAGTAACCTGATCATGATCTCTGGCAAAAGACACAGGAGTCAAATTTTGGCACTTTGAGCACCACAGGCCCTTTTTAGTTCTATTATATTCGACAGAAGGCAGACATGTGTATGGCAGATAAATCCAAAACTGAGTGACTCACATCAAAACTTACTAGATGGTTAAATAGCACCAAAGGTAAGGGGGGAAATTTGTATATTTGACTTTGGGGTAAACTGACAGGATGTTACTTGAACAAACTGGAGATGCAAGACAAGACACTGATCATAAAAGCTACATTTGCATCTATAGATCTTCTAATGAGAGAGGGGTGTGTCAGGAACCAATATCCTGTTTATCAAATCACTGAGTTAGGATGCGGCGACCATTAGAGAGAAAAAGAAACCACAAACTGATGCATCACAAAAAGCTCCTTTAGAGAAAGATTGCTACATAAGTTTGTTAAACTGATTACTGAGGAAGCAGCCATGTGAACTTCAATATCCAGCTCTGTCACTGTTGCTAAGTAACTGCTGCTTGTCTGCATCACCATGGCAATTTTAGAAAGGATACAGATTTATATTAGCAGTGAACGCAAAGCAGCAACATGGATCTGTCGTTGTACTACATGGACACAATAATGCAGTTTGGTGTAAGATACTAATGAAATCAACACTGATAATGTAACAGGGTTGTAGAGCTGCAACCTATGAAAGACATAAATCCATATAATTACACACATATTGAAAATCAAATAACAAGCAGAGTAGGGTTGGATGTTTTCATATACTTTCTTTTATACTTTTTGTCTATGTTGGATATTGATTACAAATTGGGCAGTACTTTATGTCGTCTTTCCTTTAATAAATCAGCTGTAAGGTGCTATTATAATGCTCATCCTTCATTTTTTCATTCTCTGGCTGACACTCCCTAAAATACATATTCAGCAGTTCTGACGCACTTTTAAATCATGATGTTACGATGGTTAAAGGCTTGGTGGTTGATGACTGTCTGGCATCGTGATGGACAACAGCATTATCCATCGGCCCAACCCTAATATGGAGCACGCTCATAAGAACAATCTGCACTATTTCTAGGGCGCAACAGTGAGGATTGCCCAGTTGACTGGGGCTAGTAAAATGCCACTTTGGGCAAGTAACTCTAGAAAGTCACTAGACAAAGAATTAAACATCGTTTTTGGAGCTAATAATGGAAGCAATAGCATTCAGGGGTCAGCAGATGCCAATTTCAATGCTAAGTGTGTTTTACAAAGATCACTGTCAGCAGGGCAGAGAGCAGTTATTTGTTAACTGCTAATTAATAAAACAATTTGTATAGTGACAAGTAAAAATTTACTTTGGGCAAGTAGACTGCCGACCCACTTGCCCAGTCAGGCAAAAATAACATTGAACCCTGATTTCATCTTGATTTGACAGTAAATAATTTATTTAGTATTTAAGACATTTTAAAGGGCTTAGAATCAGATTATTGGATTTTAAACCTTTTTAGCACCTGCAGAAACTCCATTATCATCGCTAAATAACTAGAATACTTTCTTTTAAACCTCAAATAATGACAAGTTGCAACTAATAATTTAAGACATTGTCTGTACATTCACTAATGCTGTTTGTAAGACTAAAGCATTTTTTTTTTCAAACTGCTTAAGTGCAAATGTTTCTTGATATACAATTACCAACTCATAACATCAAACACCAATAGAAAAGCTAAAAACCACAACAACATCTAAATATAGAACAACATTATGTATCATCCATCAAACTTGGCTACTGTGCTACATAACAACAGGTGGGTACGCCATAACATTTTTATTTCAGTAGTTGAGGGAAAAATCACGATGTCTTCATCAGCCCTTCTAAGATGTTTATGCTAACAACAGTAAATAAGCGATCTATTGATTGTGAAGAGGCTCCAAACAGAGTGCACAGTAGTCTTCACTATGGAGAGAGTGGGGTGACAGGGCTGGGCCTTTTGTTTGAGCCAGGGAGCACACAACAGAGGCGTTGTCAGGGGAGGTTGCTAGGGGGGGAAGAGGGAGGAAGGGGGGAGGGTTGATGAGAAGCAGGTCACCTGTGTATTCCTGGTGTGTGTGTGTGTGTGTATGTGTTGTACACAGCTGACAAGCACCTTAAGGAAGTGCAACAAGCTGTTAATTTAGACTTTAGAGGTCTAGGATGAAATTATATGTTATCCGTCTCCATATATACATATATATACAAATATATATACACATATACATGTAGAGAGACAGAGTGCACGATAAATAGACATAAAACTTTATTCAAAGAAAACAAGGTGAATAAAAGTGATGCTGCTTTTCAAGTTTAATTCACTTCAAAGGAGTTTTTCTCTATATTATATAGATGTGACCTTTCCCATGTCCCCCACAGGTGTTCTACCCCACAACTCCACTGTGGCACTGATGCATTTCAATAAAACTGAGACTTATGCTGCATTCATGTGCTCCTCAGATGGGCCTATTTCTCAAGTTGGGAAGTTCTTCTTCCGACTTTGGTGTGTTTATGAGCTTTTAAGTTTTAATGTGGAAACAACACTGACACTGCATCATTACATTCCCTTAAATCACTAAAATACTGCTATAACAGACTTCTGATCAGGGTTAATGCTAACGTGTAACTTTTCTAACCAATCTAGGTCACTCTGCATGGACAACAACTAAAGGTTACAACCTAATACCATATTATGAATTACATGTGAACAAAAAATCTATATGCAACAGGTGAATTTACATTTATTCTCGAGGCACCACCGTATTTTTGCGTACATGACATCAACAGAAAACAACCTGGCATGTTGTGTAACATATTTTCCCCAACTTTCCGAGGTGTTCAGACTTGAGGGGGTCTAACTACTTTTTCCACTTGTTCTGACACCACATGAACGCAGGATTAATGCCAAAAGACGTAATTTCCAAGGATTAACTGTTGTTTGGTTCTCTGGTTCTCCCAGTCATTTTACCACCATCCACAACTTGTTTTAATTTTTTTTTTTTCAGCTCTAGAGCAGCCCCTCTGATGCCTTTGTGCAAAGCATTGTGGGAAAGTGGTGTCCAACAGCACACTCCAAAGACTTTTTTTAATGCATACTTGTATTTCTGGGTGTACTTCATTTTGACACTCATGATCACATATTTTTACATACATGTGTGTAACTGGTGTGTATTATGAACGTGGGACACATGGCCCCATGTACTGTAGACACTGGTCACCTACATATGTGGTCTGTGGCTTCCCCACCACCCCTTCTAGGCAAATTGTGATTTTGGCCCATAAATACAATTAACTTTACTACTCGTTAATGCTCTACTTGCAGGTAAAACTATTCTAGGGAAGTGAAAGAAGGGTGGGGGGGGGTAAGGATGAGGGTTGAGGGGTAGATTGGTTTAGAATTAAAAATGTAATCTGCAACCTGTTGTATCATCTGTAATTGGTTGGTGTTTCAGTAAAAAAAGCAATAAAAAAACACCGATTGATTTTACTGGCATGTAGACAAATTAGATCATTTGATGTAAAAGGGTCATGCAGATTAGCTATGCATTTAAATGCTGGTTGTTCATGAATCCTTGAATAGAAATCATGTGTTTGTCTTCTCTCTTAATCAAGGAGACACATTAACTGGACTGCCCACACTCATTTTCAAGATGCATTTTGGGTAAGTTTCATTGAAGCAGCCTGTTTTTTTCTTTTAGCTGTAGCTTAAAGAGTGCGGCGTCTTACCATTCTCCCAGGACTCCCCTTGGTTTAAGTCCTGGATGATGCTATACGGGATCTGATTGGCCAGCTCTGGGAAAGGGAGGACGGGGGGGAGGGGTGGGGAGAAGAGAAGCAACAGGGAGAAAGAGAGATGAGAGGTGGTTGAGAGCCTGGTGGAGGCACACACGCATACACACACACACACACACCTCACAACACCTCATGTACAAAACTAACCCCCCACCCCCCACGTGAAACAATGGGAGCTTCAGTTAAGGGCAGACAAACAAACACACAACCACGCACCCCTACTATATGTAAAGCAGTGTGCTCCCCAGGCCACAGCAGCCAACTGATGGTGTAACCATGGCTCCAGCAGGGAGGGGGTTAATTAGAGTCTGAGAGTCGAGCCTTCACACCGGCTCAGCTTACACTCGGCTTTTGTAAGCTCTTGTGTGTGAGCACCTGTGTGTGTGTGCATGTCCTGTTCCTCCAGCATCAGCGCTTAGAGCCCATTAAAGACACACCCCTCTGAGTGTGTGTGTGTGTGTGTGTGTGTGTGTGTGTGTGTGTGTGTGTGTGTGTCCATTCTCCCTGGGTCAATATTTGAAATAGTGAGGACAGCCCCAGTGCATTAGAGTGGATTAGGGAGGGAAGGGACTGCCTCTGCCGGCTTTGCACCTCACACAGACTGGGGGGAGTTATTGTGTGTGTGTGGACGCTTCAACGGGGACTAGTGTGTATGCAAATGTATTTCACCTGCTGTGTGTGTGTGTGTGTGTGCGTCTGTGTGTGCAGCAACCGCCCTTTAAACAATCCAACAGTCTTGTTTGGAGAAGACCCAAGAATTTATTGGCCACGAGTGTTGGCTGTGGGCTCAGCGTGGTGAGAGCGGACAGCGATGGTAAAGTACTTATATCATTGAAAACACCCCTCACTTTCAACTGTTATTTTCCACACCACGAGCCTTAATGTGATTCTGTAAACTGTCCAACACCAGCTGCCTCTACAGCCATATCTTTTTACTCTGCTTTGTCTTTTTGTTTTTGGCAAGCCGTTGCTGCTAATTTTAAAATGAGACGTCCACCATTTTGAAACAGGAAAACGGTATCAGCCATTTTCAGATTTTATGGTAGTAAACTTAATCCAGTGTAGGGGTGTCAAAATTTAAATTCAAAATTGAAAATCGATTGAAATGGGCTTTCAATTTCAGTAACTGAATTCAAAAGCAGGATTGGCCATTCTAGTCTTTTTTAAGTGCCCATCACGTGGCTCTAAGAATAACTATATAGAAAAACTCAATTTTCTCTCTGATGGTCTCATTACTCATGTAGGTCATATGGAGGCATCAGTAATAAAATGAGACTGAGTATGTTTAACTACCCCTTTCTTCATCAAAAAAACAGGAGATGAATCCATAAAGACAAGTGAAAGTTACAGCCTTGAATATTTTGTTAGTTGAACAACCTCTAGAAAAGGGATGATAGACAACACAACAGAATGAAACAACCATTTGGGCTACTATGTTTCCATCCTTGGAGCATGACCGCACAGATCAAACTGAAACAAAATGAAAGCCACACAAGTGACATCACTGTGGGGAACTGGGACAGCTAATATTGGTGGATGACTGCTCATCGGCTCCAACAGAAATATGCAAGCAAATGACGACTAATTGCGCAAGAGAGATCCGAAACTGTCCATTCTCCGTGTGCGTGTGTGTGTGTGTGTGTGTCTCAGCAACCTTACAAACCAATCTAATAACCCACAGCAGGCATGAGCGATAATTCTATGCATTCTCATTTTTGCTTTGGAAAGCAATATTTCAGTATAGCGTAACTAACATGTTAGACATCATGTGACACGCATTTCCAGAGCGAGTCACAACAAATGAGCCCTGTGTGCAATACAAGACTAATCAAGCCTAGACAGCACGGAGAGACTATGGGAAACACTGTCATGAACTGAAACCTTTGATAAACGACCCTCTGTCCATAAATGGTACCAGACCATCTTTACGTGTGCTTTCCAGGAGATGTGGACTGAAAAATGATTAAATAAATATGGTTTTGTGCGCCCTGGCACGACAAGTAGTTGACTCTGTGCAACACATTCCATGACACAGCAGCTTTACTACAGCTTACTTGTAAACAAATTCAGAATATCACACACACACTAGTGGATCTCACTTCATCAGAACTGTAGTCCACATCTCATTTATTCATTAGCTCATCCACAATAACACAGATTTTGAAGGGTTACTTGGTCAGCCAGTTTATTTGTGAGACCCAAAGTCAAAGCTAGAGAGCTTTGCTTCTAAGCAGCTTTCATGTACGACACTTTTACCTACAGATAAGCAAAAAACATTGTCAATGAAAAAGCTTTACTAAAAAAGAAGAATCTTATGTCTGTATTTAACAACTGAAATTAAATCAGCCTTGCAGATTGAGGCAGGGAGATCTCATGGATGGAGAATATTGATAAGATTGTAGCTAAAAGGGGTTATGACCATTGCCGTTCCCAGGAAATGTTCTAGGTGTATGTCTGAACAAAGTGTTTCAGGCTTTAGTTTTGTCCCACCTTAAGCACTGTTCAGTCATTTAGTTATCCACAGCTAAAAAAAACGTCCAACTGCCTCAAAACAAAGGAGCCAGATTAGCTCCGTCTCCCTGTGTTCATGGCTGACAGTGGGGACCAGATTCAGTCTTCTGATCTTTTTCAGCAACGTCTTAAATGACAAAAAACAGTATTTATTTTCTGAGCAAGTAACATACATCAGACACACATAACATAATCATGACCAGACAGGCCAGTTTAGGATCTTAAACCCAACTGTAACTTACAGAGCTATTACAGGATGGAAATCTTTATCATATCACGTCATTAAAACAAACACCAGAGCCGCTTTTGAGAAAATAAAAAAGTACTTAATACAATCAATTGTATAAACAAACAGTAGATGATTCATTTTGTCTTTAAGTATCTGATGATTTGATGATGCATCTTTGTGAATAATGGGGTTGTATCAATGTATAAAATTGTTGTAAACATCTGATCTGAACCTAATGTACATATTTTCTCCTTTCGGTTTGTCCTTTCCATCTGTCTCACCTTGCCCTAATAGATGGACAGAGTAAAAAATGTTGTAGAAATCCCTGTCAAAAATCTGCTATGCCTTTGACATATTAGACTTTTAAACTTCAACTCAACGTATCTGAAAAAAGACAGCACCTCAAAACTTGGGAAAATATTTTGAGAACATTCCTCTTTAAGAGAACACTTTTCTTACAACCTTAAAGAAAACTGGAACTGAAAAACAACACACACACAAGTTGATAACTTTGCCAACAAGTTTTTTTTTTTTTTTTCAAAAGAGTAGTATTTAGAGTTTCTATGCCAAGCCATCATGAGCAGACTAGCTAGGCTAAACTAACTTTTTTTTTGCAAGCTAGTAAAGTATGCAATATTTGGTTAAGTTTTTGTTAGGTTTGTTAGTTTTTGTAATATTTTGTTGAGGAATATAGAGCTGACGAGAGCTTTGTCCCAACAACATTCAAAAATTTTCAGTTATTTATTTATTTTAATTTGGGTAATCTCCATATTATTTTTTATTGATACACTGTAAGCAATTTTTTTTCCTAAACTCTGATAAGAACAAATGATAGATTAGATTAATCTTTGTTGGTGCAACCCAGTCTATGGCCTTGCAGGGGCGAAATATTCAGAGATCCGTTTTGAAATTTTAAAGATACAGTTTACTGCATGAATGAATTCCACTGTTTGGAGGTAAATGAACTGTTGGACACAAAACTATAATTTAGAAGGCAAACAGTTGCCTTGAAACCTTTTACTGTGACTAACAGCCTACTTGAAGTCTTAGCCATATCTTTATTTGGAAATGTAGTATACATTAAATAGAGACATGGAGCTAAACAACAGATAAGTGAAGAGAGGAGCGTTGGCACACATGCAGACAAACTCAGTCTTAAAGTGAGCGTCTCTCTTGGCTATTACAACACCCTGGATCACTTCGTGCACACATTAAAAGAGCCCTATGAGGAGTTGGAGGCACTAAGAGCATTCAAGTGCATTTAGGGAGGCCTGGGGGGAGAAATGTTTCCCCTGCTTTCTTCATTTTCCTGCATTAGAGATGGCTTCTCTCTCACACACACTCAGGCACACAAAATGTTGCTCACTCTCTCTCTCTCTCTCTCTTCCTACACACACTTTGTGCCACACACACACCCCCTCCCCCTCATCCATACCACTCCACTTAATATGTGATATCATTATGAGTGCCATGCTTAATGGGGCCAACAGAAGAAGGCTGGAGCTGAGAGAAGAGATTACCAAGAGCGCTACACTGTGTGTGGATAGGATGGATGGAGTGATTTATAGATTAGAAGGACAGAAAGTTATCAGATAGTTAAGAGAAAGAGAGAAGATGAAGAGGGCAAAAGTTTTATTAAGAGATAGAAAAAGATAGAAAAAACTGATTCTATGATTCTATGTAATTTTTTGCAATTATTACAGCAACTATACATTTATATCACTTTGAAATTTTTTGCAGCTCAAATGGATGATGAAGTCCACACCACCACCAAGGTATACAACTTATTATAATAAAGCTTCTCTATGGTCTGTTATTTTCAAAGAGCTAATCACTCTTGAGGAAAAAAAATATTAATCTGAAAATGATTTTACTGATTTAAAGATTATTTTGTGTCAAATTATTTATCTTTTTAAGTAGGTAGCTGTGTAATAAATGGCATAATGTACAGTGAGCAGGTCAGTGTTGCAAAATAAACCCCTTCAGGGTTAATTCAAGATCCTGCACCACCCTGTTGGGGTTTGTTTCTGAGTAATGATCCACTCACTGTACATTATCCCTCACATATGATGCAATATTAGACTGCAAATAACACACAAAAATGTCATTTTACCTGAGACATCATGGGGTCTCTGAAATTTGTTTGGTCCTTACTGGTGTCCTCTTTGATGATTGCAGGGATACCATCAAATTAATGATGACCCACATGAAAGCATGAACAAAATTTGACTTCAAAAGACTAAAACTCACTACATGTTGGATGCTCATAACTCCTGTCACCTTTAAACAATTTAGTAAACTAAAATCTTTCTGGTTTTCTTTTTGTTTCTCTGTGCATCGCACAGCACTAACCATTCATCAATATCCATTTCTGTTACCACAGCGGGAGGCCACAGTGAATGCTTGGCGCTACGGTTTACAGAACGTTAATGTTTATAAATGTGTATGTGTGTATTATTAATAGAGACAAACTGAAATATTGCATAGATATTATAATATGCACCCAATATTGGCTTAGCACAGCTGTATTCTGTATCAGTATTGGGTTATATGTTACCTTTTTTTTTTTCATTATTTTCTCATCAACATACCAGTCTGACTCATTAAATTGATTCAAAATCACTGATTTGAAGTCAGCCTTACAACACGTCTCATCCTTCCTTCAGAACAAGTCTCAGCGGTGATGTGGCAACAGATCTCTGTGCTGACACAAAGCACTCCAGGTGGGCGTAAGTTTCGTAAGCCCCCTACTCTGGAGTGATTAGTGGAGATCACAACTGGGAGTGACTCAGTTGCTGGCGAAGGCAAACAGCAGGCTAAAGGCTTGATGAGAAAATATCCCTGCTGTTGGGTGTGACAGCAAGACATGGACCGAAAAGCTGAGAATCCATACTTTTTGTTGTGTGATCATGAAAACCAGTGTTTCCCTACTGCGGGCAGCCACAGCCTAGCTTATTAGCGATGAATTAGTCACTGATCATGAGTGTGACGTGTTTAGATATGTCGCTACATGGTGACGGATCACCCGAATAAATGAGGCAATGCTGCCCCCAGGAAACAAAAGTGCAATCTCCCAGTTCTAGATTGAAATTACGCAAAGTTGTATGGGCAGAAGGACTGAAAACAGAGGATTAAATACTGAAGCCACGTAACTGTAAGGGTTATCCTCTTCAGCTTCACAGACCCCCTGATGGGTAAATCATTACAGATGCTATAGTGCGGGTACAAGCATTAGTCATAACTACGATTTCATTTAAAATACTTTTTGAACATTTTCTTGATGAAATGGTGCAGCAGCAGCCATAAAACAGTGTATGTGCTGTGTATAAGCATCATTCGCTTTTTAGTAAGTGTTGCAGCAAAAAGAAGGCATAGAGCCATCAGGCTAAGTAATGATGCTACATGACATAACTGGTTATTGTGTCTCAAACTAGCAGTAGCTTTAGGCAGAGTTCGCAGATATAATCGCAGTGTATGTCAGAAACTGTGCAGGGATGCACACAGTTTCATAGATGAATGCACATCGCACAGGCCAACCACCTCTTTTAATGCTGCTGTAGCCATGCTGTTGAGCTTTTTGCACTAGAGGCTACTTTAACATGCAAAACACACTTAACTGATGGCACTATGTTGGTGCAGACCATGCAATGCAAGAGTCCCAAATTACTAAAGCCTTCCAAACATGATGTAGAAAAATATGTGCAGTATCTCCATATCGCAGGCCCATCATATGTCACAAAAATTTTGCATGCACCTCTCTTCCTCTTTATTTCGTGTGTGTGCTGTGTACAGCGTGACCAATAGTAATGAGAAATTCATGATTTGAATGTGAAAGCTATACATATATTATAGGGCAGCCTTTCTCAAACACTGGCAGTCCTCAGAGTTCTAGGTCATGGACCTTGGAGGCAGCAGTGCTTCCTAATAATTTGATGAAAATTAAAAGTTGTTTTGTTTTTGTCCATTTAAAAAGTGAGTTATTTATATATCTACATCTGCTCAACAATTTATATCAATAAATGTTAAATTATAATGCATCATTTCAATTGTTCCAAATCCAGTTGGGTTTAAATATTATTACACCAATCAACTGAATGCAATCACACAAAATGAATTGTTTTGTTTTTTTTTTATTAAAAAGTTACATTCAAACCTGAGCCAGTGAAAGTCAACCTGTCTGGTGAGGAAATATAACTCTGAATACATTAAATCTGGATTCATAATGAGTGTGTTCAATGCTGTGAAATCCTGTCATAGCTCAGATTATTTCTCTTTTTTTTTTGTCATGTAATTTATTTGGGAAGGTGGTCCTCAGATTTTTTTTTTTTGCAATCAGAAGTGGGACTTTAAGGAGAAATCTGTAAAGTAATTGCTGTAATAATTAATATATTTACCATGATATATCAGAGACTAACTTTCACTTCTCTGACCACATCACTACTGCTGTGGTGTCCTTTGAAATTTCTGTGCTATTTTTTTGCCCATGTTAATTAGAGTTAAAATTTACGCAGAATGCTGTCATTCTGTTTATGGGTCATAATAAATCATTAAAAATCTTAAAGAAGAAGTAGGTTCTTATAATAGTTCAATTGAGCAATTTGTTTATGGAGTCTGGTAGACAGTAAGACAGGCAGTCACTGAACTCAAACTCCCAAGGGTGTATTTTTTTAGTAGTATGCTTTTTTTTTGAAGATAACAGTTTTAACGTTACATTGACAGATAACTGACAGTTATAAACAGCTGATTAATTTAGAGTGGAAGACTCATCGCCTGTTGTTGTCAAATTACAATGCTGCACTTGTCTTGTGCTCCTGCAGTCTACCTGAGCTTCTTCGAGTCTGGGGAGGAGGGGGTGGGGAGGAAACAACTACCTATTCAATATACCGTCTATGGCTGCAACTCACAATTTGGACTAAATTAATTCACAAAATGTAGAGAAAGGACTGTGGTGGAGAGTGTGTGAGATGTATGTAGAGGCACAAATGTGTGTCATACCAGCATTTTCGGAGAGGGAGGAGAAGTCCTCTCTGGGGTACGAGGCTGAGGGCTGGATGAACATCCCCTCGTCAAATCCCTCTTCAGGCTCTGGTGGAAAGTTGTACACAAAACGCCGCGTGGTGGTCTGTTTTTTCCTCCGTCCGCTTCCAGCTGCAGCATCCGGTGCTTCTCGCTTTATTGCCGCGGGTGCTGCTGCAGCGCCGCCCGTGGCAGGCTCGTTCCAGACGAATACCCGCGCCTGGCCACTCGCCGCCCGTGTTTCATTGGTCTCTGCTGAATCAGACGAGTTGTCGTTGTGGGGGGCCCAACTACCAGAGGCTCCGGGGGTCACCAGGGCACAGCCCTCACCCCCAACCACTGTCACCTCTATGTCACTGCTCTCCTCCTTCACCTTCACCCTGCCGCCTTCATCTTCCTCCTCCGCTGTGTCCTTTCCTTGGTTGTTGCTGGCCTTGATCGACAGCTTCGACAGGATGCTTGTGGCCCAGAAGTTGCTCGGCTTCCGGTCAGGCCCTCTCTGTCCCTCTTTGGCCACCATCTGCCTCTTGTTGTAGTCCACCACCACTGAGTCAGGAGCCTCCTGCTTGATGCTGATATTCAGGGCGTCCTTTATAAACGCCCTGCATGAGTGTACAACCTCTGTCATCTGGAGGTAACTCGCAACAGACATCACCTCAATGGCATTTTGGCTTGTGAGCAGCAGATTCCCGGAGTAGAGAAAGTCGAGGATAACTGAGAAGCCCTGCACAGCAGCAACATCCAGGTGTGTGACTGTGGCCTGGTCCTGGGCCTCGCTCTTGGTCAGACAGTAGAGGGTTTTGAAGTAGCGGCTGCCCGCCACCAGGATGTTCTTGTGTGCGCGGAACACCTGGCCAGAGACCACAATGTTGACGTCACAGAGGATGCCACTTTTGCGTTGCTTGTCCAGCTCCTGGAGAAGCTGGTAACAGTAGGAGTTCTCATTGGGCTTGTTGCGGTAGTCTTCCCCTGAGCAGTTAGTGGCAGGGCAGGCATTGTCTGAGGGCCTCACCGTCTCCTTTTATATAAAAGAGAGGAAGACAGAGACAAATTATTGCATAAGACTTTTGTACTCGCAAGGCATTTGCAAAAGCACGCACAAAAGCACTTATACACTAATATATTTTCTCTTCCTGTAACTCCATCTTTACAAAACAGACATGCACATATATAGCCTCGGGGTTCCCTGAGTTAGACTGACGCACCTGCCCTAGGGGTGAAACAGGTTTGACAGGCTTCTGTTATGGAGGAGGTGGGAAAGGTGTGTTACTTTTAGGCTGGGTAGTATTACACAGCCCTAAAATCATTTTCTTTCCTCCATCAAACTTTGAACCTCACAGAAAATATGAATAACCCATGAAAGACTGTAATTAAACATATAAAAAGGCAGAGTATTTTTCATTTACTAGCTATACAGAAGGAGAGGTCCACCTCATATACTGTGCAGTTAGATATTACAAGACTGCATTGTACAACAAATTACAATGGCTTGTGAAAGCACTGTATATTTTGTGGTACACCAATTTATGTTCTAATTAATAATTTACTATATTTTCCTGAATGCATTTTGACAACCCCAGATAATGTGTCAAAACGTTTTGCATATTTGTCAATCGGTAGTGACATTAGCATCAGTGACTGCTTAATCTATTACAATGGAAACTCCTTACAGTCATCTCATCTGTCTGGGTCACAGATGATTATTACAGCTGAATTGTTTTGTTTTTCTTCATTTCTCATGCAGATTACTGTTTATTAGACATTGGTATATTTATTACATGCTTCTAATGTAATGAAACAGACAGCTTCACTGTTCACCCTCACCAAGGGCTCACTCAAGGGGGAATTTTATTTTTCTGTCTCTATCACCAACTGACTGTTTCTCATTTGAGTAGACTGCACACAGTAGCAAGAGGAACAACAAGTTTCAAGGAGAAAATGTTTGAAACATTGAAGGAAAATTACTATTTTTCCCATCATGATTTCAATGTGCACCCACCACCCCCCTCAGATAATCAGCCAGAAGCAGACGAGTTACTGTAGTTAATAGAATTTCATGTTGTTGTGTATGAAAACACCCAAAATGAACCCTGTAAGCAGACTACTTGAGTATTAAAAGCAGATTACTTAAACTGAATTTGTATATGAATGATTCTGTACCAAGATTTTTGATTCATGTAAGTGGTTTCCACTGTTGCCTACTGAGTCTAGGAAAAAACTCAGGGCTGCATTGAAAACATGTTTACTGTTGAGGTTTTTCTACATTTTTTCAAATATCTGAGGCAATACAAAAATGTTCACCACCAAAAACAAAAAGAATCAGAAATGCAAGAGACATCATCTACGATTACTTTTATAGACTTCTGAAAACACTGTTCATCAAGATTTCGCTTTTACAAGTTGACAGGTTTTTCAGTTTTTAAATTTCATTTAAAGCAACAGGGAGGAATTGATTTGCCAGGAACATAATAAAAGGCTCAATTTGTAGTAATACTTGAAAATGTCTTGGTTTTACAAGACTTTTAGACAAAGGCAGATGTTTAATGAATACATTTTCCAATTTGGCATTGCTCATCACCTCCAAAGCCAACTTGGAAAGTAAATTTTCAAGATCAAGATTTTACACACACTTAGTTTCTATGCAATCAAGTCTCTCTTTAAAATATGCAACATCTAAGTTCTGCTGCTAGTGGTCTCTTTCACAATAACAAAAGCTATTTGATGACATCTGACGCTGCACAGGAGTTGTTTTCTTCATCGTTAAATGACAACCATTCCAGATAAAAATCTATCTGACATGACTCAAGCAGAAATCATGCTCACGGACAAAGTAATGTGTTAAGTTTTATTCCCGTTATGTTTAGTCACGCTTGCTGACTTCCTTTCTCACTGCGTATCCTGAGTTTTCCTGGAAGTTATAGCAGCTAACAGCTAGTTGGAAACTCACCACCGCTGGAAACATTTGGGAATAATGTAAGTATACAACTCAACAAAATATATAACATATGTCTAGTATTTTTAAGACATTTCAATGCAGAAATGTTACATATTATAGCTTTAACTCGGAAGCTAGATGTAGAATAGGCCATAATTAGACCTGGAGGAGGGCCGACAAGTGTCCAAAACAGGACACACAACGTGGCTGTAGGATAGGATGGGAGGGAAACTGGCAGAAGCATAGAAAACTACCCTGTAACAGCCCCACTCCCCCTCCCCTGCTCCCCCTTAACAGGGCAAAGGGCCAGGCTGGTACCGAGCAGAGGAAAGGGGAGTATACACACACACACGTATGCATATGCTTACATATGCAAAAATACATGGCCTGATTTATATGCATAATTACACCTCCCAATAAAAATGAAAATGTATATACAGCCTGCATGTATAGAAGTCTACATTACAGTTTTTACACTCAACACACGCTGCAGCATACATCTCCGGCTCATTTTAGAATTGCACAGCAGATGTCCTAATCCAGAATAATTCACATTGCTTGAGCCCTGCATTTTTGCCCCCACCCACCACCATCTCTTCTGCGTACACATGCATGTACACACACACATGCACGCACACACAAACCAAGCTGCCTACACACATACACACAGCTGGGGTTTCAGCTCGAGTAATTCAGATTAAATCCATTTCTCTGAGGTCCCCACCCAGCCCCCACCCCCACCCCTACTCCCTCCACACTGCAGCTCTTGTCCAGGGCAGCCTGGGCACACAGGATAGTATAGGGGGGCTTATCATCCTCTGCCACAGCTGGAGGGGGAGAGATGGAGAGAGATGGGATGGGATGAAATGAGAGGCAGAGAGGGGGGAAAGTCAATGTACTTTGCAAGCTGCAAAGAAATAAAAAGAGGCCAGAAGGACACAAAATAAAAGCAGACAACACAGCAGAATTGTGGAGGAAAAAGTAGAAACAGAGCTGATAGAATTAAGTGTGAAAAGAAGATGAGAAATGGTCGGAGCATAAAAAAGAAAAGCCTGATAACACACGCACAAAGAAGACAAGTGAGAGCATGAGGCAGAGATTGAGAGAGCTGAGACCTTGAGCCGAAACTAAAAGGGTGGAGGAGAAAATGTGGAGCAGAGGGAGCCGGAAAGCCAACACGATAGAGAGAAGGAGTTGGGTCACCCCATTTTAGCCTTCACAATAGCCCGTGTTCTCCCCGAGGCTCATTGTCCACTCACTGTGGGCCTTTGTGAAAGGGCTCGGCACTCACTCTCTTATTACACAGCAGCATCTCCCACTCACAAGCACAGAAAGGAGCCAGGGTGTGGGTGAGGCGGAGAGGATGGGGAGAGCGGAGAAAAAATATTCCATGATATACACATCAAAGCCTCTGGAGGGGCCTGGTCATCATGTTGAGTACTGTGGTGGAATATATTGGTGCGGTGAAGGGCAGGAGTGCTATCACAACAAGAGGGATGGATATGCTTAGATTGTCTGTGGTCACACAATTTTTCCCGCTTTGTTTTGGTCTACTGCTCTCCTCTTCTAATACATTTAGGGCGCGTTCACACTTAAAGGTCTGGCTTCTGAAGTGAACCAACACAAGGATGGTGCATTGGTTCAATTTTCCGTTTGGTCCGGACAGCACTCACAAAGGCATAACTTCAAGGGTCCAGAAATCAATGTCAATCAATTATTTGTTATACAGTCTGTGGGTAAAAAGTCAACAAACGATTTCTACCTGGCTATCATACATCACAGTGCATTCAGTTTCTGTCGGTGTTGATCAGCAGACTTTAGAGGACCACGCATATGAACATCTTGTGAAACAAGGGGTGATAATGAAATTTGATAATGCAAGCATTTCCACTTCGTCTGAGTCCAGGTATATTCCCCCACCAGTCGACGTTTTGGCAGCTAGTACACTAGTCATCAAAACAGGAAGAAACATTTTTAACCAATTAAATGACACAACAGTATACTTCTGTGATTGTTTCAAATGGTGTTCACACTAGAATTGAACTGCCCCTTCGAGATGGACCAGAGAGCGATGTTTGGTCTGCACTGGAGTTGAAGTCTGGTGTACACAGCAACCCAAAAGAACTGCACCAAAGAGGTAAAGGCTCAAAGGTTTGATTCAACCAGCCTAAACAAACATGATGTGAACTTGCCTTTTCACCTAACAAGCTTTCAACTTGCTGGGCTAACCAGTGGATGAATTATACTCAGTATCCTACAACGGGGGTTGCTCCAATACCAAGATCAGAAATGCCTCCCATACAGCCTAAAATGCTGGATTGGGTACCTGCTGGTACACAATTCTATGCACTGATCTGATATCATGTACATTATTAGTCCCTGAAACAGGACCATGCTACATCCCAGAAGTGCATGGAAAATTATTTTAACCTGCCACCATACAATTAGTGCTTAATCCATAACTTGTTTGGTCCGTAAAATGTCTGACAAAATTGAAAAGTGTTGATCACCGTTTTAAAAAATGACTCAAACTGACTAATTGATTATCAAAATAGTTGAAGATTAATTTCATCTGTGACATCCAATCCATTAATTGTTGCAGCTTTACTCAGCGTTCAGCTGACACAAAGGAAAAAATGGTAAACATCTCTACTACACCAAAAATACTTAACTACATTTCCACGCAACAAACTTTCCCCAGGGACTAGAAACCTTTGGATAAAGTCAGTGTGTTTCTACTGCAGGTACCAGGGTCTGAATTAAATATCAGGGACATAATTTTACCTCCCAGAAAGCCGTTGCCGGGGATGTAGTACTTTCCAAAAATACAGGAACTTTGGTAGTAGGGCTTGCAGTGATGACCCTTTCTGATCGGTTGAGTACACACAGCAGCCACCATATTTTAGCTACCATTTTTTAAACATTTTCAGCCACAAACCAGTTTGTTTCTTTCCATTGTGCTTCAGCACGTCACAGACGAAAGCATATGAAAGATGTGTTGACAATGAAGTCCATGCCTTCGAAGTTATATAGTCACACAAAAACAGCTATCGTGTTTTCATATGTCGGCAAACTAATTTGCCTAATTTTCATAAGTCTTCAGACCACAATGGAAACTCTGACAATAATGGGTTAAATGAACCTTTAAGCTCCTTGACAAGTAGTTCCACAGAATACAGATTCTGCGTACTTTGGGTGAAAAGCGACTCTTGTTAAAGATAGTGAGGACTGACCAGAATAAGAGACACAATATGTTGGAAATATCTTCTATCAAATAAACACACATTCCCAGACTCATAGTACCTGGGAAATTGTAGACCAGTTTTATCATTTTGACTTACTGGCCATCCCACCCCTGAACCCCATGACTCCCCACAGCTTTTATCCATTACACATAACAAGGCAATGGGCCAGAGAGGTAAGACTTTGCCTGGCAGTTCTGATACGAGTTGTGCGTATGTGCACACTTTTTGGAGTCAGGCTAGGACAGCCTGGTACTGGATAAGTTGCTCCATACTGGCCTCATCAGCAGCATCATCCTTTCTCCAGATGTGCCACGTGTGAGCTGGGAGCTGAGAGAACCAGCAGACCAACCCTGCACAGCAGATGCTGGAGGCAAAACCAGCCTGAGCCCAGAACGGAGAATGTGGGGACAATATCAGCCTCCCCCAGAATGACGTGGCTAGTTTTTTTATTCGAGCCAGAGATGGTAGGGGTGGAAGAATGAAAGGCAGAGAGAGCGTGTAAGGGAATTCAAGAGGGCGCCGGGGAAAAAGAATCCTTTGATCTAACATGGATGCTTCAAAAGCTGGAGTGAACGGCCAATAAGAATTGATTTACAGGTGGATTAAACAAACCAAGATGGCCATAAATTCAAGCTTACTGAGGCACTGGCCAGTCAGACACACCTCTTTGAGATCATGTGATACAGCACTGTCCCCATGCAACATAATGACCCACTGGAGCCAGTTTTTGTTTACCTTTTACACACACATGTTTGCCTACATCCCCTAACTCATCTACCCCCACCCATCATCAAGCCAGTCCCATGACCAACCCAGCCCTGAGGCCATCTCCACTGGTCCCTCACCAGCTCCCTACATCTACTGTATACCCCCCTCCTTACCCAACCCGTCTGTCCCCAGATGCTAGAACAATACCACAGTGTGCGTTTGGCCCAAGGTGTGGGAGGGCTGTGCCGAGTGTCTCCCAGCCTCCTAACAATGCTCTGACAGAAGAGGCAGAGAAGGGGTGGGGGGAGAAAACGAGGCGAGGGTAGAGTCACTGACGGACTCAACAAGAAGAATTTTCCCTCTGGCTGCACCCCACCCCATTCCCCTGACCTGTGGCCCCCAATAAACATCCCATCTATCTGGCAGACACCAGGCTGCCATGGGTGGGGTCCCCGTTCCCATTCGGGGAGACTTAACTCTTAACAATGAGTGTGCTGTTTGTCTTAACAGAAACTAAAATGAATGGGTAAAAGAGACTTGTCTAGGTCCCCCATATCTGATTTTAACCCCTGGGGCTCAATAAAGTGTTGCGTTATCTTATCTTACACCCCATTTAGACCAGCACAATGACACAGGTAAAACATTGGCCATCACATGTGACTGAAGCAACATGGATGGCTTGATGAGCCTCCTCCTAGCCTGGGTTGAATGAGGTTTGGATATGGCAGGGATTTGGTGAACAGGTGGAAATCTAGCGTCTCATTTCCCATTCAGACAAAAAAGAATTGAACTATTAGATTTCAGTATATCAATTAATAATAATTAATGATTCATTATCGATTAATCAGTCGATTAATTGTTAAAGCAACGTCTCAAGCAAAAATCGCGGAAAATGCTATTTTCAGCCTTTCAGTTATGGAGCTTTCCTGCTTTTTTTTGTCTCTCATCATATTAAACTGAATTTATTTGGGTTTGAGACTGTCAAAACAATACATTTAAAGATATCACTTTGGGCTTTGAAAAACTGGGATGGACATTTTTCACTCTTTTCTGACATTTTATAGAGCTTGCAGCCCCAGATTAAACATCACAAATAACTTTAGTATTTGTTATTTTATAATAACTTAAATAAAACATTTTTTATAGGAGCGAGTAAAAATGACTTAAAGCAACCAGATTTCTGATCGATTTGCTGAACTGAACAAGAGAAAAAAACATTAATATTGAACGCTGAAGAAAGCACAGAGGTGGCTGCCAGATGTGTATGTCTGGGCTGGATGTGAATAAGGTTGTCAAAAGTATTGATTTGTCAATAATTCCTCAATACCCCGTGTTTAAAATTATACATCTGTTAATTAAAATATCAAGTACCAAAAGCTATTAAAAAAAAGTGTTCATTCAAGACCACATTTCAGCTCAGACTCATTGTCCTGTCTGAAATTTGGCTTGCAGCAAATCCAGTGTTCAGTGACTTTTTCTGTACTGGTACTATGTGCAGTTTGTTAATTAAAACAAAGAATTAATTATCCTACTCTTGTGCAAAGGACTTTTTTTTAAATTATACTTAGTTTTGCTGTGGTATCGAATATTGTTTTTTTTATACTAGTGGTGGATCAAAGTTTAAAATGCTGGTATTGTGAAAACCCTAGATGTGGAGAGAAGTGAAGCTAACTTAGTACTGTAATTATGCAATGTACCTGGGAGTTGTGATGTGTATGAAACTACAGATATAAAAGACATAAATATAAAGATGTATGTACATAGATATAAAAATCTATGTACACATTAACAACAAGGGAGACCTTTGTGACAGCCAGTGTGGGTTTTACACAAAACCTTTTACCGATTTTTGAACAATGGAAAAAATGTTTGTAGAGAATAAAATATACTTATTTTTGTCCCAGATACATGATCTCATCTTTGATCTAGGGGAACAAATGCTCTACTTTTGCCTTGTCTTAACCTTTCACCAGTGAGTGAGCATAGGGAACAATCTGAGCACAAGACAGCATCTAGAGAATTAAGGACAACGGCCCCCTTCTCCAAGGAGACCCACATTCACCACAGCTGCCCTGGTGTGCTAAGGCTAATTGAGTTAGCTTTAACGAATGCAGCAGAGGCCTGACTAACGTCAGGAATGGGTGAATAGAACAAGACGTTGCCCCGTAACACCATAATTCCCCTTTAATGTAGTGCCTCACAATGCTGCCTTGCTTAACATATACTGCTGTTCATTATTTTAGCAGTACTGTATATGTGAAGATTACAGTTTTATTCAAAAGGCAGAAAAAGCAGAAAAGCTAATCTGTGGAACACCAGAACAACAAAGAATAATCCAATTTTCATTTCCAACAGTGCGGCAATGGGACTGTATCTTCCCAGCTCTATTCTATGCGAGATAATGGCCTGGATAACCTCTCAGCACAGTGTCTGGGGTCCTTGTTGCTAGGGAGAAGACACACCAAGCCCCTAATCCACTCCTACTGCTCTCCTTACCAATTAGAGATGTACACAAGTTAGTGGATCACTTTAAGTCATTCTGATTAGTGATTGCGTGTGCAAAGGAAGGGAACTAAATGTAGTAGTGCAATCCTCTTCGCTCACAAATTAGAGTCAAATAGCACCCGGCTCTTAATTCCCCTGACAGTTCAGACCATTGTCAGGACAGGAGGTTGGATGGGGCAATGTACAAGGAACAGTAAGTTTTTATTTTTTTTTTTAATATAGGATTGATGGGAGAAATGCCCTTTGACACCAGATTGTTCGTGGAAATATGCACTCCCTGTTTTTATGAGGTCTCCGTAGAAATGTTGCCTACAAGGCAATAAAAATAATGAACCAATAAAAAGACCTCATGCACATCAATAAAGACAGGGTTCACCAAATATAAAAACAGGCTTCAGTGTTTTGAATTAAAAGCAGTCAATATACTATCGTCAATGACTTTAAACCTGCCTACTTCAGGCTTAGGCTACCCACAGTCTTTATATGCCAATTAAATAATGAGGGGTAATTTCCCAGTTTGTATGGTTTCAGTCTTGTGCATACAGGATGGGGGATTAATCATAAGATTTGCCCCAAAAACTACAACACTAGAGCCCTTTAATCCAGAAATATGTGTATGACAGGGTCAGGTGATGCCATGTCATTTTATTTACTGACATCTCTTTCCCTCATTCATGCCTGTTCAAATGGTTGCATATGGGCCGGGCAGGCTTTCAGGCTACAGGCAACATGATTTACTCTCTTCCTCTTGTCCAGCACTGCAAGTGACACCATCTATGGATTTTGGGGGGTCATTCTCGCACAATGCCTCTAATTTAGCTCCCCAAAGGGAGGAGGAGGGTGGAGGAGGAAGAAATGCGCCAGAGGTCACCCGGGACTGCGAGCCAGCAGAACTGCAGGAGAGGCCAAGAGGCGGGGGGTTGGGAAGGGGTGCGGTTCCCCAAAGGCTGATAGGGTCGAGCCCTTGCCATTGTGTGACCTCTAGCAAGCTAGCAATCAAGACAGCTGCTGATGCAACAAAAGAATAAGCTGTACACTGTATATATTAAAATATATACTAAAACACTCTGTTTATTACTTGTTAATGGCTTTTTAAGCAGTTCAAAATGATTAACAGACATTTGTGACCTGCAGTTGATCCTTCAATAGAGGAAACAGCCTCCGGTGTGAGAGTGGCTAGCAGGTGTCATACTGGAGCAGGTTTGAGCGTGTAACTTGACTGATGAGTGGACAGACACTCATTTTTAAACATCAGCTGAATCAGAGAAATGCGTGATACTGACACTGTGAAGCGATTCAGTGTGTTTTGCCGTTCAATAATTCAGTTAGTCGACATTAGCCTCGCTAGGGGCTTTCCACTGCCGTCACTGGGCATCTACCTCCGGCTACACAGCCAAGCTACCAGCGGCTAGTTGGCTAAGCTAGTCGGTAGCTCAGGTTAGCAGGCTGATGCTAGCTAATTAGCCAGGAGGCGATATTTTTTCCTAGGATAGCCACGGAATGACCCGCCCTACTCCGCCTCTGATTGGCTTTCCTTGATATGCTACCCAATCATCACTCCTCAAGCCTAAACCTCACAAACTTTAACCAACAAAAGAAAGGAGTACCAGCCAATCTAAGGCAGAGTAGGGCAGGTCTTTCCTTTGCCATCCTAGGAAAGAAAACTTTGAAGCTAGGAAAAGGGATTGTGAAGCTTAGGTATTGGCCTATTTTCGCTTTCACTGTGTTTTAAAGTTGCAAAAACTGTCATCAATAGTGCCAAACAAGACACATAATTACATGTTTTGTGATTAATTTGTGGCAGGTGCTTAACAATACGTAAAAGCGAAGTCGACACGTAGTTGAGCTAACGTTACCTGTCTGGTGGGGTCATTTCTCCCGTGTTCAGAAGACAGGTGATGTCTCAGCAGCAAGGCCCGTTTGTAGTTGCGACTGCCTTTGACAAGCTCGTCGCTGTTTTTAGTGGCAATGTTGTGACACCAGGAACACGACATGAGTCCCGTCTCCTGGCAAAATTTGAGCCATGGAAATTCTTGCAACCACGAAGCATGGAATAGTGAGTGTTTCTGAAGCAGCGTCTGCGGTCTCATCTCTACGCCAGATTTCCTGGATCCCGTCTCGTCTCCCGTCGCTCCGTTCCCCGACTCCTGCCCGTCGACGCTGCTGCTGGGACCGTTCCCCGCTGTCAAGCTATCCCCCTCCCTGGACCCGTCTTCTCCTCCTTCCACGGAGCCGACACGATCGTCGCCGTCCCCGGGTGCCAGGCTGCCCCCTTCCGGGTCCTCTTCTTCCTCCGCTTCGGGTTCCGTGCTGTCGCTGACAGACCCAGCGCCCTCCACTCTCTTCTGCGATGATCCGTTTGCCCCCAGATCCCTGCTGTCCTCCTCTTGATCCGGCCTGTTCCCGTTAAATTGTCGGTCTTGACAGGCCGGGGCCTCCCAGCTGTTACAGTTCCCCCCACCGATACCGCTGGAACCCGTTAACCCAGCTAATCCACCTCCTCGGAAAGCCAGCGACCTGCGGTTTCTCTCACCGGACATTTTTTCTTAATATATATCAGAATCTTCACTTTCTCAACAGTATCCCCCTCCGATAGAAATAAGGTGTTTGTACAGGATGTATTTTCCCGAAGAGATGGACCCGTCGTCGTTTCTTTGCTCCGCTGTGGCCCTCCCGGTGAGAGTATGTAGGTTATGCGGAAATAAATAAAGGTTTTAAACGCATAATGAATTTCAGGGTTCTCGCTGCGTCCGCGCAGGCCCCGCAGAGGTCGAATGGCAACGACTTTCCTCCCCACAATGCACCTCGACCAGAGAAAGGGGGGTTGGAGAGGGAGGGGGCGGCTTTTAAAGGAAGATGGGGGTGCTGTTGGATCAGCAAGGGGTCTTTTGTGTTTGAAGGCTGCACCCATTTTCCGCATGCTTTTCATCTTTTGACTTTGCTTGTCTTCTTAACCCATTTGCGTGCCCCACTTAAGCCCTTTCTTTAGCGGGGTTACCATAAGTTTCCCATAATATTTCTATAGGAATTCTATAATAACTTTTAGTGTGTCATACGACAACGTAAGGTGTAATACTTGCATTTTTATTTCATTTTTAAGAGATAAACATATATTTATATAAAGATTTATATGTGGATGTAAAAATCTATAAAGCAATTTATAAATAAATATACAATATATGTATAAATATACGTGTGAATTAATTGTGATGTTTAAAGAAAATAAATGATAATTAATATTTAATTAGATTAGTATTAACACTGTTAAAGTAGTACATTTTTTTGTCAAAATATAAAAGCATAATGGTATGTCACCATGATATCATAAGTTGTAGTATATTTGCTTTTTGTTTCTTATCATAGGAACTATGTGTAAATTGATAGGTATGCATTTTTTAAATAATAAAAAATACATTTGATTTTAAGAAAGTCACGTGATGTGTGATCATTTTGATGTTAAATTAGCATGCTCCAGAGACTAGTAATATGTTAGAGCCCAGTAAAATATTCTAACATATCAACATGTGTCTCAAGTATGTTTCTGTTCCCTGTCATCAGGATTGGGTCCAGCAGGTGGCACTCTTTCATGTGAACGTCCACCTCTCCTTTTCTCTCTTGGTGTGTGTGTGTGTGTGTGTGTGTGTGTGATGCTTCACATACTTGGGTGTATAGTTTCAGTTCTGTCCAATTAAGGGCTTTGCACACAGTGTGTGAACAAGAGTGGGATTTAACCCCGGTTTTGATTACAGTAAGGTGGGGGTTGCATATCTCACTGTAATGGTTAAATTCCCAAGGGGCTAATAAGGCTTGTCATGTACGATTAGTGTATCTATTTATTGCCCTAGTTAATACATTGGCTATAAACTTGACATAACCACCAGCAGAATGAATTTGACAAATTTGATTGCCCTGAAGTGAATAGGACAGCGTATGTCAAACTATTCTCCCAGGTATTAAATAAATGAATAAACCTTGCAGGTACCAGTGATTGAGTTTCTGCCATGGTTACACCTTCAGCTAGATAATAAATCACTGACTGTACTTCTACTGGTATTATTCATTTATTTATTTATTTATTTTGATGGTGGTCATTTCACCACAAGCACAGGAATAAAACCTGTAGTATGGTCCAGAAGATATTGCCATCAAGTTCCAATGCAATTTAAAGAAAGTTTTCAGAACATAAATGTGTTGGACTGACTATATACCTACTAATTCTACTTAAATCCAGAGATATGTTATAGGACAAAAGTAATATATAGAAACAGGTCAGGGAAGCATGCATGGTCATGTGACAGAAATCTATCCTTTCATATTAATTATATTAAAAGGCAAAGGCTACATTCCAAAAAAATCTTTCCAGTGGTTCTGTATCTTCTATGTACAATTACAACAGGATAATACTTTATCTGCATATAGAACATACAACATATTTTAGGTTTCGGTTCTATTTAGGCATGCATGGATTTTAATTTTGGAGGACAGATGTAACTTTTGTTACAATTCTGCTTGTGACAGACGTCTCTGTGTTAACTAAGATTGTATTATAATGATATCTGTATTTAAATTATTTTAAATTCAGTTTTTCTTGTTTTTCAAAAGAGGAACACCATAAAGAACAAAAACCTCATAAACAGAAAAATAAGAAAAAAAGAAGCTAATAATATATGTTATTCACGTATCAAAATAGCTTAAAATATTTTTTTTAATCACTCATGAAGTATTTCACTACCAAATTAACATTCTTTGTCAGAATCAGAAATACTACTTTTTTGATCCCCAGGGTAAATTAGGTTACAATTTCTAGAAAAATACATAAACATGGAGAAATGATGAGCTACAGAAAACAGAAATAGAAAGTACATTCAAAATATCTGCATTATATTACAATTATTATACGGACAACAACAGTGTATAATTGAGATATTATATATTTTATTATATATTATATTTTTTTATAAATTTTTAAGTCTGTGATGTATACTAGAAAAAAAGCAAGCAATGACGTGTCGGTGACATGCAGCTGTGCGTTGTTGACGGTGTAAAACTTGATCCACGTGCTCGCTTCTGTTTACACTGCTGCGTGTTGACGTCACGGCGAACCCCACCCCGCCGTACGGCGAGCTGCCTGGCAACATGAGAGAGAGAGCAGGAAGAACTGCTGCAGCCAAGTGAGCAACCTGCACACTCTGGACTTAAAAAAAACTAACAGGACCAACGCTCAGACGTACCATGGACGATACAGAGAAAGGTAAAAGATTTGCTGAAATGTTTCTCAGTGACTTTGTTGTCACCGAAAATTATTATGATTATTATTATTTTTGCCTCACATGAAAGTTAGCAAACTAGCTAACTTTGCGCAGGGAGGGAGTAAAGTAAGACCGTTGGGAACATATGCTACTTTTCAAACTCAAACAAAGTGCTTTTTTGTCACAGAGATGACAAAGTTGAGACTGTGGGAAGAAAATAAATCTTTTAGATGCATCAGTAGAGTGCCAACGTTTACCAAAAATATCACGGAAGTTGTGGTTTAAGTTACACAGCAATTGTTTCAACGTGTAACCAACCGTTGAGCTAACGTTACTTCAAAACAAACATAAACGAGGAAGTTATTTTCTCACTCATTTTTATTAAAATTAAAAAAAATGTGTTAAAGTGTTGACGCTGAAATGTGCATTTGGTGTAGAATTGATCAAATAAAACACTATTGGGAATTGGTATTGGGATGGTTCATAGATTTGGTGAAAATCCTGTCTCTGCAACTGGGAACTTAGAGTTAACTAAACTAGTACAAGTAGGTCACACCCGTTTGACAGCTCATCACTTGTTCTCCAAATATCCTCACGGTACCTGTTCTAGTCAAGTTAAACTGTCTACATTTGTGGTCTTTTTTTTTGAAAGTGTGAGTGTATACATTTAGTTTGAAAGTAGCACAGTTTCATTCTAAATCAGTTTATCTTTCAAAGCTCTGGGGTTTGTTAAAAAGCCTGTATTTTCCTTAAAGGTCTAAAAAGTCTGTAGTTTTGTTGGGTCAAACAGACATAAGCACATATGTCTTAATATAAAGAGAGGAGGTGAGTGCATGAACCACAGGTATGCTGTGAATGCATTCTACCTGCCATTCCTGCTTCCTTTCCTCTCCTACCTGGACATTTCCGTTCCTGCTCTGCAGCCATCTGCTCACTCATACCTCTACTTGCTTCTCTTTACCCATTCTCCAGATTTTCCTATTGTGACAGCTGCTTCTCAGGCAAGTGCATGTGTTTTTGCTGCAATGCAAGAAAATTAGTTGGGCTGAACAATTAAAATATTATTGCAGTTGCACACAAGATGCAAAAAAAATTGATGAAGGTAAAATATGTGGAAAAAAAATGTATTATAATAAAGCACTGTAGTGCTGCAGAGATGCACTGGCCTACAAATCTTGTTCTCCAACATGTTTGTTTAGTACAGACCCAGCAAATGTCACATCATCATGATTTTAATTTTTTTTTTTTCTGAGAAAATGAAAATTGTGATACAAAAATTATTATTCCTACTAAATGTGAATCATTTCGCAATCTTAATATTTATCAAAATCATTGCAATATGTTTTTTTTAAACACAGCTTATATGAAAGACTGGGTTTAGTTGATATAAAACATGACTTTCTTGTATTGTATTTGCACATAACAACACCTTGTAGGTCTTGTGGAAAGAAGCAAGTGGAGTTTATTTGTTCACCTCAAAGGGATGCCAGGTATACAAGGCACAGCCCTGACCTCATTTCCCTTCAGCACTTCAGTCCTCACCCACCCTGCAGAAATGTCATTTCCTGATGTCTGCATGTTGTGTTTCTTGGCCTTAATGTGAAAAATATTGTAAAAAATTGTGCAGCATATTTTGTATATTGACAAGTGTAACTCGTGACTGATAATTCATGCTTGTTAATGTCAGACCACATGAGGTCTATGTTAGTCAGACAATTCTGTAAGTCTCTTTGAATGTCTTGGGCTGGACACAATAACAGAAATACATTCTAATACAGTTGCTCTGGAGTCTGTGAAGCTTTTAATGTTTGGCTTTGTTTCATTTAGATGAGAGTTGTTCCATCTTGATGGTATTTTTAAGCAAATTGTCTCTTAGTCATTGCTAGTAAGGGACTCCTTGTCTTGTGACCATGGTTCCTCTTTGGTAGTGTAGGTTTCCTGTGCTTTGCATGTGTTTAAGGTTTTCCCTCACCACATCACATTATTTCCCTTAGTAGTGCTACTGACTGATATTCATCAAAATCACAATTTGGCTTTCTTGTGCTGCATTTGTGTTTTGCCACTGTCGCCATTGTTCGTGCATCAACAGCAAAATGACTTATTAATTGTTATTTGCACAATAAATACTGAAAAAAAGCAAAACTTAATTAATTTTTACTGTAGTCATAAGGTGTTTGTTCTTCTCCATGCAGAAGTAAATTTCGATCCTTCCTATTTGCGATTGTTTCCTTTTTTAATATCATCATAGGAACTGATAAGTTCTCTTTTTTATGGTTACACCCTCAGGGCAGCACATAGTGGAGTCTATTTTATTGTCACCCTGTCATCTATGTCATCTGTATCCTGGTAGTATCTGTACCTGCATCACTGTCACTGTCACCTGTTGGAACTCAGCAGTATTTGAGACTAGAAAGACACTTGAAGCATTTCATTATAGAATTCCCACTATAAACTGTCCGTTTTGTATTGTAGTGTCTCACTTGAAAGATTACAAATAAACAGGATGAAAAGGAGCTTGCTTAACAGGTTTTGGCAGGCATGTTCTGACTGGTGCTTTTCAGTGGGGCTGTCAGGGGAGTGGAGTCTGCTCCCCTCTGATTGTGTGTATGTAGATGACCTTTTTGATAACAAACATCTCTTTCTTTGTGCTTGCTTTTCCCTGCAGTTGAATGGAGTTTCCACTAGCGACTTTAGATCATATGGGTTCTTTTAGTGCTTGAGTGGGAATTCCTTTGCTTCAATTTTTCTCGCTTTTTAGTACAATGTCTGGAATTTGAGGTTGTGTTTAGAGACTAGCACACAATTTGGCCATGTGATGTAGTGTGGCAAACTTGATTTTAGTTGTTTGCATTTGTGATATTCCCACTTTTGTGTACTTATACTGGAAATTTCTGAAAATAAGCAACACTTTTCATGTTAAGGCCTAATTGTCTGTTTTTGCTTAATTCACTTAACCCTGATTTAATTGTCTTATTTTCTAAGAAATCATATTTCCATAGGCTTGTTTCTGATACAAGCATATGGAACCATAGGCTCACGGTTGTTTTCTGCAATTCCCCTCAATGTTTTAGACCCTTAAAATACTCCAGAATATCTCACTGCAAATGTCTTCATATCTTAAAATGTGGGGTTTTGTAGCTTGACAAGAAAGTCATGCATAATTCAAACAATTTTTAACTGTTGTTTGGATGCAGCCTGCCTCTGGTATTTGCTACTTTCCTGACTGAAGCTTAGGGTCTTCTTGGCTCAAATTAGATGTTCAAATATGAGGCAGTCAGACTCACCAGTCTATCTTGTTTTTCAACTCAGTTCTCTAATGAGATTGATCAAGAGCAGTGGCCAACATTTTTTGTCTTATTAGATTTCACTGACGCACAACTGGATGCTTTCAGCTGTGTGAGGAGTCATAGGAAGTCTGTAACAAATAACATCCCCCCATCAATGTACAGCAGATTTTGTCTGAGTAAGAAATGTGTTTTGCAACAAAATCATACTTTCAAAATGGGTGTTTAAGTTCATATCGTGACAAATTTCTGCTGGAGCTAATCTTAAACTTAGAGATGAGACATGTGATCTACAATATCTTGATATGAAAATTTTATCAAGGCCTGGGCGATAAATAAAATGTATCTGCAATAGACATGTCATCAATAGCAACAAGAAAATCGCTTACCAAAATGTTATTTTATCTGTACTATCTAAACATTGTATTGTGTTAAGTTTTTCAGCGATATTGCCCAGCCCTATTTTTGCCTCACCACTGACAAAGGTTAAATCAAAATATTGATTCATCATGTCAGCGCTGTCGGTGAAATACAACTCAGCAACTGTCTTTCTCTTGTGTAAATGTTACATGTAGGTGGTACCGGATGTTTGCTTGCCAGAACTCTCACTTACTTAAAAGTACATCTCTGTCTGCACACCAGTCAGGGCTGTCTGAAGATGTTTTGAAAAGAGCTCTTGAAGGGTTTGATGTGAGCCATTATTGAACTAAAACTTGTTCCCCAAAACCCTTACCCCAACCAAAAAACCTGCAGACTTGGTGTCAGCAGATTTGCACATTTCCTCTCGAAGTTAAAAGGGAAATCCCCCTGTCTATTTAAAAACTTTGATCTCTGAGCTGATAGTTCATGACTGAACATTAGAAAATGTGGTCTATGATTGAAATGTTCTCTATGTTCTATATAATGAGCTGAGTAGTTCTAGCTCTTTTAAGTTTCTGCACTTCAGCTTACTTCAGCATTTATAGAGAGTGAATGGAAATCACAACCTCTATGACAAGAAAAGTTTAGGCTAATATAACCCAAATATAAATGACAGTAGTACATGTGTCCCCAAAATGCAGTTTTTATTAGTAATTTTTACAAAGCTTTGGGATAGAAAGACAAAACTATAGAAAGTGCCAACTCAAATTATGCAGTGGTTATTTCATTACTTGTCATTCACTTCTTCTTTAGGGAGAATTTTTCATTAACCTGTGAGATTTGACCAAGCAGAGGTCTCACCTGTCTGGTACCTCAGGCATCAGAATCTCAGTATCGTCCAACATGACACTGTAGAGAGAAACTTTGGGCCTCGCTGTCAAGTGGAGCATAGTTAGAAAATTTTACGTTATGTATTATTGATAATCTATAGCCTTTACTGTGTCATTTAGTTCCTTATTTAAAATCACTATTTTTTTTCTGAGATACACTAGATATAGATAAATGAGACATACAAATATTGTGCCAAAAACTGTTGAATACAAAGAGGCATCCCTCTGCTTTTGTCTTAGCCACATAACTGCAGATAGTTTCCCGGTGTTTCAGTTCTAACTGTTTATTTGCTATATCATTCTCAACTCAGGGACTCTTTTACAACAGTTGACCAAAATCAAAATCCACCTTTAATTTTCTTGTGATTTATGAAATTGGCCTATTAATAATAGCCGAGTGTCTTAAACATGAGCCTGGCTGAGATGTAATGATTCTGCACAGTATGATGGTATGAGGAGTAACTGTAATCACCAAGGTTGAGTCTGCATGTGCCAGATCTTGTGTTTGAAGAATGAACCTGATTAAGTACGTTCACCTGTTTAAAAAAAAATAGCGACACAGTTTTCAAATGGATGAAACAATCAAAATTTTATGTGTTGATTAGGAAGGTTTAGAGGTGCTGGTAGCTGGACTTTATCATCTTTGGACAGGGCTAGGGTAGCTGTTCCCACCTGTTTCCAGTGTTTATGCTGAGATAAGTTAACCGGCTGCTCTTCATCTAACTCTTTGCAATAGCCTACAACCAATAAGTGAATTTCCCAAAATGTTAAACTATTCTTACAAACAGCTATTGTCTAGGTGCTTGTCTACAGTACTGCTGCAGAGGGCCTTGATTTGATCAAAACAAATTTGTGAGATGACTGAGACAGTTAAGATGTAATACTGAGATGAAGACATGATATACAGTAAAGAGACTGGTTTTAAAAATCATTTATTGTCTGTTCACTGCACAGTACATGAGCAGTATCTGTGTTTCTATTGGAGGTGTCGCCACTCTTTGCTCTTCTTACTGTTTTCCCATGGTGCACATGTCATGGGAACTTTGTGGGCACTCTTGGTGCATCCCCAGTCATCCATGTCTCATGACTCTTGTTTTAGGTTAATCATGTGACAGGGTATGCCATGAATAGTAAGGTAATTGATCTCATGCTGTGCTTCATTAACCACTTTAAAATGGCTGTTTGTTCCTGACTGCAGGAACAGAGTGGATGGGTGCCATGGGTTGTGTTTTCATGCTCTTATCTGCTTTGGTTGGGGCTTGTTTTGTGACTTTGATGGATTTTATTCTTAATATTTATTAATTATCCAATTCAAACATATCAGTTATTTTCTTTTCCACAAATGTCATCTGATCCAGTGGCTCCATTGATTAGGAGGGCTGCAGAGTCGGAGTAAGGTTGAGTATGTCAAAACCACAAATTTCATTTATTTCACCATTAATAAACATTTTGTCACTATATTATCTTGTCTTGGAATAATGCCATCACAAATATGTTCCTCACCTTCATAGTGAATAGATTGGCTTTTCACTGTGAAAAGGGAGCCTTTGGATGGAGTAGGATTGAAAGACTACTGTGCATGCATACTGTGCATGTGTGCTTGTTTTAGTTGAATATGCCCATCCAAGACTTTCAGTAGCAATAATGAAGCATAATTTGGTTTCTTCCTAATAAAAATGAATAGTAAGCCCAAAAAATCTGAGGGACAAGAGAGGAAGGATGCTAGCAAGTGTACATTGTCCTTGATGTGGGCCTATTTTGGTGCATGTGGATACTTGATAGTCTGCAATGACTGTTTGTGTGTGTGCGTGTGTGTGTGTGTGAGATGGAGAGAGAGATCGTGTGCGTGCGTGTGCACGTGTGTGTGTGTGTGTGTCACTTCCTGGGCTGACCTTGCTGAGTAGAAGCACAGTGCAGTGAAGCCTGACTCTGCAGGGCACGACACAGTTACAGTAGTTAGCCTTGCATGTTAGCCTTGCATGACCCAAGTGATTTGTACAAAACTCATTCTATCTATAAAAATAGTTAACCTTTCATGTATTTTATATATATAGCAAGGCTACTTACGTATGGGTTTATTATGTCTACTCAAAATGCTAATGCAGTCCTTACAGAACAACCAGAAACACAAAACAGAACAACCAGAAATACAAAAAACGGACCATGAAAACAAATTAAATGGCAACAAAATTTTAGGAGTGAATGGAAGCAGGTGTTTACTTGAATAGAGTATGACACACTCAAGGACGTAATGTAGTGATGGTGTTTGCTGCCAGTTTCCTCTCCTGGCCAAGAAGTCTAGCTCGTTTTTCATCAGAAACAATGCTCCAGGAAACACTACATCACAATTCGTGGAAAAAGTGGACAACCCAAGTGTCACAGTTAAGGAAGGTTGTGGTAAATTTCCTTTGTTTATATTTGGGGCATCAAAAATGGACTTTGGCCACCATATTTAATGGCTTGATGGCCCATGTGATCAGTGTTTGAAATATTAGTGCCTATTCTTGTCCATTCTTTTCATTTTGAATAGATGATTTTATAATCTGTTCCCCTGTGAATCAGTGCCTTCAGGCCAGCGTCTTGTTCTACTCTCTTAATGCACAGTATTTCCTGGAGATCACACAAACATGCTTGTCTGGCTCTTAACCACAGAGGGATGGTGAATGGGAACTCAGTGTACAGTCTACATTTTTGTACTGATCATATTATTTGTTTTTTCTTTGACAATTTTAGGCACTTTCTGTGAGGATGAGCTGCTCTCATTAGCATTAGTCTAAATATATAAATCAACATGTTTAAAAATGGGAGATGCTTTATTTACCACGAATCATTGACTTTGTGGACAAAGACTTGATGGGTTCATTCTTTGTTGTCTTTTTTATCTGCTCCAGTTTATTTGAGTAGTCAGTGTGCTCTATCCTAATGTATCAAAGAATAGTCTTAAAGCAGATTTATATTTGAATTTTAGTCATGATTCCTATGAGGAATAGTCTTCTTAAAATAATATTGATGACATACAGCTTCACTATACCCTCATTTTCTTCCTCCTTTGATGCTCAGGATGATTTTCTGCCTCCCACCATGCTGTGTCTAGTGCTACTATAAATTCTTGGTAGCATCTACATCCTCTTTCATAAAATTAGGGCTGGAATGTCACCAGGCTGCTTTTCCACTTCACTGCAGCCTTGAGTGTGTGAGCAGGTGCATGCACACACTGAGATGGCTGCTCTCTATTGACACCCCATGAATGTCATTGAATGAAATGAGACATGACCTATCTCTGCATATTTGCTCTCTTTGTACAGCTTGAATTCCTGCCTGAAAATATTTGATGGATGCTTTACATGGTTTGGAGGTTATATAGTCTATACTGTACTTTATTCAGATCAAGCATGTACCTTTCAAAAGCCCACATCTGAGTTAATATGTATTCATGTTATAGTGTACAGAATATCCCTTTTCTTCCTTGGGACTCATCTGCACTACAATCTGACTAAGTGTATGATGATGTTGATACTAGCATGTATAAACCTGCAGTGAAACTATTATTTAAATAAACAATTCAACAGAAATTTTATTTATCGTAGTTCATCAACATCTTGTTAACTTATTTCAGCATGGCATAACCTTACACAAGTGCTGTTGTTCATACAGAGCAATACATAACTTTCAACTTGAAAATAAGATCACTACAAATTTGCTCTTCAACCGCGTCACACCTTTCCTGTCACCACCTGAACCTGAGTCAAAGTCCTGGTCAGAGCCACTGTAAATCATCTTGATATCTCGTCAAACTGGCCTGTGTCAATTTTGGTCGTTGTGTCCCAGTGACATATTGCTTTTAAACAGTGCATTTTTATAGTTGATTTCATCGATTATGAAAATACGTTGATTTGAATATTGTGCCTTGACACATCATTATGAACTGCTGTGCCTGCACAGAGTTTGCATTCACTAAATAACTCCCTGTCATAACCAATTTAGGTTTGGAGTCAAAATGCTGTTTTTTCAATTCAGTGAACGGTTGTCAGTGGTTAGTTATTAAATAATATTCATCATAGAGAAAATAATCTGATTGATAATAAAACAGTAATTAGTTTGCAGCCCTAGTATGAACACACAAACACACACAGAGGCATGTGTACATGTATGTACTCTCTTCAGCACACATAGAGCACTTTCCCTCAAGAACACACACAATACCAAGTGTAGCCTCTGGCATCCTCTCCCCTCCATTCTAGCTGACTAGCATTACTGCTGCTCTGAGCTGGACCGGCCACCATGGATTAGCGCTTCACTGTAATCTGGGACACTGCAGATTATGCTTTTCATCTAATGCCCCCCCCACACACACATATCACGTGAACGGCCCACACAAATGGGACCTCTTTTATTTCCTCCTTGGATGTCAGGCTTGATGACGGGACGTGAGGGAGGGAATTGACAGAGAGACCTGAGACTAGTGAAACTGGACTGTCACGCAATATCACTGCAGCACTAGCTCAGCAAACAGCGGCCAGCGTCTGAACACGGCACTGATTGTTCAAAGGATGGACTGAGAATTGACCTTTGGGATTACGGTGAGAGGAAGAAGGAGGGTGTGTGTGTGTGGAGAGTGTGTGTGCAACAGCTGCTTCAAGGGACAGGTAACTTATTAACAGCAAGGAAGGAGCAGAGGGTTCACAACGCCTTGGCCTGCTGCAGGAAGGAAAGAGGGAAAACCAGCGTCATTGCACTCTTGCTCTGACCTTCTGACTACCTGAAAGCCAATACAGAACCCCCTCCCAACTACACACACAGACACACACACTTGGATATTGTGTATCTGTCTGTCACACACACCACAAGGAGTCCAGGACTCTGTACACAAGGAGTCACACAGCCTGCACGCGCCAGGATCACATGCAGACAATCAGCACTTGGTTGTTTTTGCTTCGGTAGTTGTGGTGTCAGGGAGGAGGTGGTCACTCCGAGCAGCAACACACTAAGAGCTGTAAACATGGAGCCCCTGGAGGAGTACCACTCTCCATTTGACTTTGAACAAGGTGTCAACACCAACTACCTCTACCTCTCCCCGGCCTACAGCGACACGCCGCCAAGCTCACCAGCTGTCAAAACCAGAGGTAATCACACGGAGGAAAGGGGGAGGCTGCGCGGAGTATGTGAGGTGTGTGTGTGTGTGTGTGTGTGTGTGTGTGTGTGTGTGTGTGTGTGTGTGTTTGTGTTTGTGTTTGTGTGTGTGTGTATGTATGTTCAGGACACAAAGACAAAACATGGGTTTAGTTCACTGGATGGGAAAATTTGGTAGAACACATAGCACTATGTGTGTGTCTTAGCAGCAGTTTCCTTTCATTGACTGTAGTTTGTCTTGGCCACTTTTTTAAAGAAATGTTGAAAATCGTCATATTTCTAAGTGAGTTTCAGTCTGTTTTGTTATTGTTATGACTATCATTGCTCAGTTCTCCAGTACATGATGCTTTATTCGCCATTTCAGTCTATCATGCTTTCATCAGTGTGCATATAGTGTCTCAGTGGTGTCGGAGAGCTTGCCGCCTGCCGATCGTCTGGGTTTTTTTAAAATGCAAAATAGTCATTGAAATGGCGGCAAGACACTAACAAACCTACGCCCCTTACATATTTTTCAAGAACACGCCTTAGTGGACATGATGCTCTCCCTCCATTTTCCTCAATAGTTGTATAACTTCTGCATGTCACCGCCCCAATATGAAGAACCTCCCTAAAGAATTTGGATTGATTCCGAAGTGCAGGTTTTTTGTAAACTTTCTAATTGTTTCCGCTCAGTTTTAATAACAGCAGCTTGGTAGATTCTCCTCAATCTCTACTGACTGGAGCGACGAAAACATCTTTGTTGAATTTAGTGTGTTAGAGAAGAGTTGTACGACAGATTTATAGATTTGTATCGAAGCTCACATGGGTCTGCATCAGCTGTGTATGCTCTCTCAAAGTTAAAAATTATTATTTGACGCCAGGAAGGTGTTGGCATGTGTTTTGGGGTCCACGTGTAGAAATGGCCATTAAAAACTGATGTTGTGCTGTCTTTCAATATGATTACCATTAAATTAACAGTAGGGCTGCGTATTGGCAAGAATCTGGTGATATGATACATATCACGATACAGGAGTTACAATTCACTATATTGTGATACTTTAACTGGATGGATAATAGATGGACAATATCTCGATACAGTGTTTCTGAGAATCAATACAGTATCATAAACATATCGCAATACTCAAGTGTATTGACATTTACTTACGCCCCTGTTTAAAAGTAACCATATACTATCTGTGGTGTAATACTTTCCATCATACTCTGATAAGTTTAATAAGTCAAGATTAATATATTATACAGTATGTCAGGAATGTTGGTGGTATCTGATGTGCTGTTGTCTCCACCCTCGTCCCGTTGTTTCACAAACAAAACGTAATAATCTTAAACTTTAGGGAAATTAAGTCCTATGAATCAGGCATAACTTAATATCATCTGAGTTTGGACTGGAAAAAAAAAACAAATGTCATAACAAATCTAGTGTAACTTAGGTTGTGCTGCTGACTGCTTTTTTGTCTTAAGAGTGTCTTTTCCACACTGCCTTAGAAAAATCTTTTATTGGTTTGTTATAGTGTATGAAGGATTGTACTTTTATACATAAAACAAGCCTTGTTATCTGGTCTTAACTATTTCAGTCCTGATGTGTTTTATTTTAACAGTAAGATTTTATTATACTCAAAAAACTTAAACCAGCTTCCAGACTAAATAAAATGATTTATCCATTCCACATTGCTTTGTGCTGCGTATAAATATCAAAAGTGGCTTAGTCACAATCACAAAGGAGTAACCATAACACAGTTATCAAATGATTAGGCAAGCATTAGTTTAGTGGACATAAGCATTTGCAGAGCTTTGCTTTTGACTAGTTATTATAAAAGAAAAGATAATTATGTGGGGGCATTTGGTGAGTCTATTAAAATGTTCCTCTTCAGCTTCATAGCCTTGCTTTTCTAATTAGTCGTTATGGATTTGAAAGCTGCACAGAGTCACATGGTCACACACGGGGCAGAGCATGTTGGTCTCATAGGAAATGAGCAAAAGCAGAGGGGTAGGGCAGTGATGTGGGCGGGTACACGACTTGGTGTAGTAAGCCAAACTTCTGCCTACACCTACTTACAAAACTTCTCCCTTTCCCTCTCTACCTTTGTGTCTGTTACTCCTCTCTTGCTCCTGGCACGTAATGATGGAAACACACCTCTAAGGCATACATTCACTGCATTTGCTGCCTCCACACTCATACATACACATCTCACATTGCTGCCTGCAGGAGTGTATTACACAATTTTAAACAGCATATAACTCAGGCGAGGTGTCAGCCTACAGAACCTGTTCTTCTCACCCCAAGGAGATGCAAGACTTTAACTGTAATCTTACGGTTTGAGGCAGATAGGAGCTCATGAGCATTATTATGTAGGCTACCTAAATAAAAAAAAAATAGGAGAACTACTTAATAAGGAGGAGATTTGTCCTTTTGGTGACTGAAGCACAGCCGTTATAAAGGGAAGTATACATTACACAATTCTGTCACTGTAAGCAGGTGTTTATCTGTAGGCTATATTCTGTGTGTTTGTGTGTCACCAGAAAGGGGATGAGAGGGCAAATATAAGATGAAAGAAAGTGATATGAGGGGGGGGGAGTGCTCGAGGTCAGATGAAGTGTAATGCTTCAGAGGAACAGTGGAGGTGGTTTCAGTGCTGAGAGCTGAAGAGAGAATTTCCACGGTATTTCTTCTCAGTCAATTAGTGTAATGCCCGCCTCTGTTTCCTTTGTTAAATTGTGTAATCATTTTCAGTTTAATCTCATGCATGTTTTGAAATCTAAATATTCTCATTTGAGATGTATCCAATCAGCTCCTCTTATTCCCGTGGTATTAATTAATGTTAGAATGGGGCATCCCAGCCCTGAGCTTATGTGAACAGTGTGATAGGAAGACTGAGAAATGTTGTCATTTCGTGAGCAGCTCTCCAGACAGTCATGAGGAAATTCCACTGTGGTCTACGTGGGAGTATATATTGATTTTGCTATCTCTGTCCTGGACAAACATTCTGTCTCAGTTAAAATATTTTGTAAAGTAAGGGGAGTGTTGGGGTCTGGCATGAAAGAGAGGAAATGTGCCAAGTGTCTGGAATGATGTAGGAGAGAGGATGTGGGGTGTGTTGAGTAAAAAAAAGATATTTAAGGGTCAAAAATCAGAGTGCAATTTTTACCACCCATCTTTGATGTTGGGCGTGGTCATATCTAAAAGGGCACTGAAACTTTCAACCAGAGCTAGTTACTGCTGTGCATATGTATGTAAATATGGATTATATTCAGTTGCTGCAGATCCAGCTAATGCAATCATAAAGAAGTATGATAAGATATTACAAAACCAACAGAGTTGAGGTCATATACTATAAAGCAGGGTATATTTGTTTTCGACCCGTATCTGTAAGTCTAGACTTTGTTTCCTAATCAGAATGTGCCTTAAAAGAATGGTTTGACAATTTAGGACATACACTTATTATTTGCTTTCTTGCAGAGAGTTGGATGGGAAGATTGATACCACTCTATTATGTGGCAAGATTCCCACCAGCCGCCATGCCCAGCAGCCTGCCAGTTCTAAGTTGACCCCCCCACCAAGCCTAAGCATCAGAGATTTAAACTAAAATGTGTTTAGTAGCAAACTTCTTTAAAGAATAACTCAGTGCGTAGGTTGTAGAGAGAGTTGTAGAGAGCTGTGTGGATGAGAAAGTACAGACGGAGTGTTCACTCGTCAGAGAGTATGTGTTCGACCTTATAGCTGTGAACGTAGCAGTGTTGCGTGTGCTCAGTTTGGGCTGTTTGTCCGTGAATAAATGCTACAGCTTCTCAAGACACCAGCCAAGATCCCGTGTCTTGCATGTTGATAAAGGGGGTTGGCTCCAGACTTAGCAACAGTGTCGTCCCAGACTTGCTTAAGGTGCACCAACCCCGATATGGTTTTTAGATTAAAAAAACACAGCCACGTAGCCTAGTATAGCATAAATACTGGAAACAAGGTGAAAGAGCTAGTTTGGCTTTGTTGACAGATAGCATCATCCACCTACCAGAAATTAACAACCAGTCAGGCAAATTCAGGATGTTCATGTTCATTCTAATTAGCCATTCAAACCGTGTTCTTTAGGTTTCTAACTATATTTAGAAATAATTGTATTTGCAACTTTTCTTGCCTCCATTACAATGGCTTTGGGTTGTGAAGTTAAAAGTCCTGAAAGTCCAATGTTTACATGAAATCTGCTCTCAGCAGGTCTGTTTGTGCTTCTTCTCTGTTTTTGCTTTAGTTCTGCCCTCTTCCCTGCTGAGGTAATGGTACAGTATAGGCATTATATATAGTTTTCTGTAGCAGTTCCTTTTTTAATCCTCCCCCATACTGTTTTATTCAGCTCTTGGGTTTCCTCTTTTTTAATACCATCATATTTTTGTCTTTGTTTCTATATTTTTACTTTCATTCTGAATCTTTGAAAGGAAAGACCAGATAAAAAGAAAAATTACCTCAGAGGCACGTTTGTGTCTCCCTGTTGCGGCTCAGTTCTGGCCCAGAACATCCTCACCCGCTGTTGTCCTTTTGACTGACAGATCCTAACAACCCCTTTGCTCTGGTGTTCTCTCACGCTGTCTGAGCCCAGGATGTCTCCATCTAGAAAGTTCTTTGTATTATTGATGCACTGTGCTGCTCCTACTGGGCACAGCTCTGTCAGAGACAGCAACATCAAAGACAGTGTATGCTGTATGTGTGTGTGTGGACTGGAGTAAAATATAACTGTGTGCATGTGTGTGTGTGAGAGAGAAGGTGTTTTGTGCAATTGTACAGAAGGAATGGAAACTTGTGTTTTGGATCATGAAAAGATTTTCCCTCTTGGCCATTGCCTGTCATCAAACAGCATATTTAGATTTCCTAAACTTCTTGGTCTTGGTCTTTCTTTCAGATATTCATTTTCTATCAGCTTTCTCCCATTTCCTTATCCTGCACAGGAGCAGGTTCAGCATAACAGCTTGTGTTTGACAGCTAGGATCAGCCTCCCCTCTCATACCACCTGTTCACTGTCACACAGCAAACACAGGCACCTATATGTCCTTAGCAAGAGACACTCTGTAAATATTCTCCAGCCTCAAAGCAGATGCACATGACTTGCCAAGTGAGAGGATGCATGGATGTATCTAACATCTTTGATTTTACCCCCCAGATTCCCAGCAGCATCCGGACTCAGTCCCAGAGATGGGAGAAGATGCAGTGACGTCCGTCGCTCCCTCCTCCCCTCCGCCTGCTTTGACAGAGGAGGAGCGGCAGGAGTTACAAGAGGAGTTGGTCAAGGTTAGGAGGGGATCAGGGATCAAAGAGGGCGTAGGTCAAGGAGTCAAGCTCAGGTGTTGGAGCTTACTTGCCGATTTGCTATTTTCATGACAGTGCCAATATTTCCAGCAGCTCTTTCACCATAATCGCTGTGGCTAAATGAGACTACAGAGGCTGTTGCGGTCATTAAACATCATCACACTGAACACTAGTCACTTGGTGGGGTTTGACGTTGAAGTTATGTGACTGTGGTATAGTTTGTTTCTAGCCTAACATTGGCTTTTTAATTCTGGTGATTGCATTTATTCTTCATAAATCCTAAAAGGTGGTTTTCATTTATCAAGATTATCTTTCTGAACAAAATGTGTAATTATCATAAATGTTTGTTTGCCACAAAACATATTTTCTGCATGAATCCAATGGAAAAATCACACTGACTTTTTGTGGAGGGAAATAACTTCCTGGTTCTCCAGTGCTGAGCGCTGTGGAGGGAGGTCTGGTTATGCAAGACTATTAACTGACTAATTGTTGTAGTTCTATGTGGAAATAAACTGTGTGGTGTGGTGAATGGTTATTTGGGATTGTCTTGGATCGACTACAGCTCTTCCATGACCCTCTTAAGGTTAAGCAGTAATTGATATTGGATGGATGGGCATTATAATGCACCATACTTTCTGTATTTGGTTCTGCTGCTTACCTTTGGTTCTTCTAAACTAAACTAAAATAGATTAAGTTAAAACAAGGTTAAGCATATCATGTGTACATTTAATAGCTCTAAACTTAAATACATTTCTAACTGTATCTGTTTTGTGTGTGCAGGTTGAGGATGAGATTCAGACTCTGTCCCAGGTGCTGGCAGCCAAGGAGAAGCAGTTAGCCGACATTAAGAGGAAGCTGGGCGTCACGCCTCTCAATGAACTCAAGCAGAACATCACCAAAACCTGGCAGGAGGTCACCACCTCCACTGCGTAAGTGCTCTCCCACCACATTATTGAGCTTTTCCCTCTTTCTACCCTTTGGGGAAACCTCATGACCAACATCTTTCTGTATCTGAATAGCCTGAAAACATGGTTAACTGTCAGCACTGTTGAGAGAAGCTTCTTCCTCCTCCGAACGATGAGGAAAAGAGATGTCAATGCTTCTGACAAGTCGCTTGCGTGAAACTATTTGATGGGTTTCATACTGCAGGAAATGAGCAGCGTTCTGATGCTTTGAGGCTTTTTAAAATTAAAAAGACATTGAATTGTTTAGTCCTGACCTTGATGCTTCTCTTCAGTCTTTGATCTCTCTGTCTGTTTTCATCACTCTCATATCCTCTCTTTTCGCTGCCCGTCACTTACTCGTCATTCACCGTCTCTCCCCCGTCTGTCTTCCAGCTATAGGAGGACATCTGAAACACTGTCTCAGGCCAGTCTGAAAGCTACAGCAGCGCTCTCCAATGTGGGCTCAGTCATCAGCAGGAAGCTGGAGGATGTCAGGTCAGTAAGATAAAAGACATGAGACGGCATATTCAATAACTTAAAAAGTGAATGATATATTGTGATACAGCCACTCTTTCAGCAGCAAGTCTGAGAAACCACTGTATGATTTGTTTCACTGTACTTTTTTTTTTTTATCTATCTGTCAGATCCAATATTCTGCTGCTTACTTGAATAACCCAATGATCTCTTTCCTGGGTTCCACTCTGTATTGTTTTAGGGGGCCAGCTTTCATACTTTCTGAAATACTTAATGTTTTCATTTAGAAAATTTTTTAGACATCAAAATATTAAACATTGTTTGTATATTTTAGCTATCATACAACTTTAAAATGCCATTAAAACTTTCCAAAACATTCAGCATTCTTTAAAGCGCTTATACACTCTATTTTGCATCTGTCCTTCCTTTCCCACTTTTACAAATTGTTCATTCTCTTTTCAACTTCTTTGTAGTCGTTCACACTCAAAGCCAGAGACAAGTTTTATATCCCATTTATACTGATTAGACCTATTCACATTTTTCCAACTCTTGATACTCCTTCAACTGCTTCTACATACAAATTACAGCTAGCAATGCAGTTCGGCATCAGCTTTACAACAGCCAGCATTCAAACCCAAAATCATAACAATATATAATATTTGGCTGCCGTGATCTGTGCATCTCCTGAAAATTTCTACTTTCTTTCCTGCTTTTGTTTCCTGATATTTATTTCATTTTGCATGAACACAGTTTTAATGTTTTATATGCATTTTATTGGTCAAATTCTATTGACAAAACTACAACCAGTCAAATGTAGAGGTTATTATGCGTGTTTGTGTACAAAGTTTTTGTCATTGCTTTTATTTATAGTCCAGTATGATAACATCATTGGGTACCACTTACACACTTTAAATGCCCATCCTAATTACATTATGTTTCACAGCCACCTGCTGTCTCTATTATCTTCTACTTATTAATAAAAGGGGTATATCTGCCATAGAAGTAATGGATTGATTTTCTGTTTTGCTTTCAAAGTGCCAAAAGCATCTCCTCTAATATCTAACAATAGATTATTGTTCATATTTCCTGGTTAAATAAGGCTTATAAAGAGCACCGACAGATTGTTCAATTTGAGATATAGCTTCAGTTGATCCCCCTCCCTTCCAGATCCTAATCTGTCTTCTCCCCTGTCATCCTTCTTCTCTCTGGATTACTGAGCTGCAAACAAGATTATTAGGCCCCTCAAAGCACCAGTGTGCTGAGAAACGCAGCCTCACAGATGAGCCTCAATACGGAGCTGGTTTGGGGGGTGGGGTAGTGAAGAGAGACCTGACAGGGGTCAAAGGGGGTGTGTGTGTGAGTGTGTGTGCACGTGCCTTGTGGTCGTTTTGTATGTCTGGTTGATGACAAGATATTCCCCCCATGATATACAGGATTAGCAAAAACCCACTGTGTTAATACACAATCGATCTTAATGGGATAAAGCAGGATTTATAGGATTTATGCACTTAGAATACTTGCTCATTGAGCATATAGAGGAATACATGTGGCTTTGTACTGTTTGTGTGTCTTTCTCTTTTGTTCTCTTGTTCTTTTTGTCTAAAACTGTCTGCTAATATGACCACTAATGCCCCCTTTCTTCTCCATAATGCTGTCGGATAGCATACGCTCATTACCACACTCAGCTAGTATGCCTGCCATGAGGTAAGGGGTTTCAAACAAGTTTGTGTTAATGTGACTGGCACACGGTGGTGCTTTCTGAAGTGCTATGTTGAATAAAATATGAAAGTGGTCAAGGCTGTTTGGCTTTACTCGAGTATATTCATGTAATAGATTGTCTGAAAAGGTCTGAAGTATCTACCTTGAGGTTGCCAAGAGCGACCACCGCTAAGAGCTACTTCATCAGCTATCAGTGAGGCTGCAGTTGTAATAATCTTGCCTAGACAGACCTCTGTTTCGTTAAAGCCTATGAGGACAAGCAAAAATCCTGTCAAAAATACGTAGATAAAAGGCAAAGGCAGCAACGATTAGCTGTAAATTGAGAAACGCCCACATTAAGAAGCAGCTGGTTGATTTTCTGTCTCTCCAGTGTAGTTTGAAGTGTAATAATATAATAACCATTGTCTTTCCAGCCATTTCTAAACAAATTCTGTGATCAGTTTCTTGAGATCATAGTGCTAATCCAGACCTGCACTTCAGCAAATCTCTAAGACAATTAGTTGTCAATTATTAACTCAATCAGCAGCTATTTTGATATTTGATCAATAGTCTTGAGGATTTTTTAAGAAAAAAATGGCCAAATTTTCTGTTTCCAGTTTCTCAAATGTGTATAGTTTCTGGTTTCTCTATGACAGTAATCCGAATATCTTTGGGTTGTGGACAAAACAAGACATTTGAGGACGTTGTCTTAGGCTTTGGAAAACACTGATCAACATTTTTCATCCTTTTATGAACCAAACAACTAATCAATTAAATGAGAAAATTATCGACAGACTAACTGAAAATGAAGATAATTATTAGTTGCCTAGTCTGGATGATTAGAGCTGCAAGCAATGATTATTTTCATTATCAATGAATCTGTTGATAATTAACTGATTAACTGATTAAATAATGAAACTAGTCTATTATAAAATAATAAACAATTCTTCTAATTTACACACTACAATCCAAAAACCCAAAGAAATTTAGTTTACTATCATAGAAGATCACAGAAAATGTTTAGGCTAGATCCTCTAAATTTTTGGCACCTTTGATAATCATTTCAGCTCAATCATGACATTTTTAGTCATGTTCATGCAAACCGACCCATACGTCTAGATGAATTCAGAGTTGTATGAACCAAACACAACTTTTCTTAATGCTTGTGATTATATTTTCATGAAAATCAACACCTCTTAGAACCTTTTCAGTAGAACAGAACAGAATGGGGTCACTGTTTTGTCTGTGTTGGGTATCAGATAACATGACCTCTAAAGGTGTGAATACAGAGGATGTTCTGCTCCTTCTTCCTTTTGAAGCCTCACTTATGTGTTTTTCTTTCACAGGAATGCGCCAACTTTCAAGTCATTTGAGGAGAAAGTGGAGACTTTGAAGGTAACTAATCTAAAAACAGGACCAGTGGACTAATAATTATTAGGACCAGCAGGAATGTGTGCAGGAAATATCACTAATTTAGTTCCATTGTATTTGTGTATTAATGTGTTTTTTACTCTTGTTGTTGCCTTTCAGCATCTTAATGAAGTCTATCGACCAGGTCAAGTGCTTTGCATTGGCCTAACTCAGTTCTAAACATCACTCTGTCAATCATTTAAAGCTTTATCCAATATTCCTAAAGGTCACCAACGGTTCAGCTCTTTTCACTGTCATTAAAAATTGGAATTCAGCTTTAAATAGCTTTTTAATCAACATTAAAATTGAGAGTTTGTAACTGTTGCTGAACAGCGACCACCTGTGCCCGTAAGTGACAATTACAGAATAACAGCACATTGAATTTGGCTTCATTTCTGTATATTTTTGAGTCTTCAAAAAGATAATTTTCAGGTGACTCGACTGAGTTATAATGTGTAACAGTAGCACAAATAGAGAAAAACCATAAAGACCAGCAATTTGATGTAGAAACAAAAGTTATACAGTAATATCTGCAGCATCTAACCGTTGGCTAACATTAGCCGACATGATCTACTGGTCAAACCAAACCAAGGGAGGCTACAGCAGATGAATTCTTTTATATAAATTGTGTTTCTTTGCTTATGAATTAAACTTTTCTTTCAAGGAAGATTGTTATTACTTCCTTCAAACGTCACATAGTCTTCATTACAATCAGGCCATATCGGTTAAGTCTCTTCCAAATGAAGTGTTTGCATGAGGCACTTTTATTAACTTATATTAATCTGTTTATTATTGTTATTATTGTGGAACATTAGGGTCCATGTAAATGCAGCTATTGTTAACTTGGCCTATGGTAATCAATTTTCTTATTCCTCCTCCCTTGTTCTCTTCCCCCTGCTTCAGACCAAGATGACTACATCAGCCTCCAGCACTAACTCTGGCAACCAGGACAGTGGCAGTCCCACCACTGAGTCTTTGCTCAGTCAGCCTGAAGACTCGCCCACCCAGGAGACACCGATGAACTGAGACCTGCCTAACCCCTCCTGACCTCCCGGCCGCCTCCTCCTCCTCACTTGACCCTCTAACCCCTGGACTGTCAACACTCGCCCCCCCAAACTTTTGTGTGCCAGTCTCTCTTTATTGGAAACAAGTGACTTACCACAGCCTCCCTTGTGATCTAATTGTCTGGTCTTTTTGTCTGACACGTGCACTCACTTGTTAACTGGCGTGGAAACTGAAAGCATGGGATGGGTGCAGGCATGTGGTCTTGTGCCGGTCGTATATTTTTTGAGCGTTTTCTGGCTCGCTGTGGGAGAAATACCCCCCCCCCCCCCCCCCGCTGTATGGCTTTCCTTTTCTTCTTTGCTTGTCCTCCTGCGCTCCTTACTTCTCTGCCTTTGTCTAACCAGCAAAGCTCAGATGCCAAACATGCTCCTATTTTGTTTTCTGTATCAAATTAACACTGTTTCACTTTTTATGTTTGTTTGAGTGTAGAGAATTGCACAAATAGAGACAGATTTACACTTATGAAGTTGATTAGAGAAGGTTTTACACTTTAAAACTCAGCTTATTGCTTTTGCATGGCCCTTGTTATATGTTGAAGTTGTTATTATATGCACTTGTTTTGTGTTTTGCCTCCATTTTGGGGCCATTCTTGGTTTACTATGGGTTTCCATTTTGGGGCCAATCTGAGTTCCGTTTTCTTCATTGTATTAATTTTAGGACACCACACATCCATAAAATAGTCTAACACTGTGTTCAGAATATGAATGTATGCCTTTCTGTGTCATATAGGTATAACACTTTGTATATTTTCACCCACAGTACTGAGCTACTGATACAGTGTGTCACGACTCCGAAGCTGGTATTTCAAAACTCACTTTGGAATAAAAACCATCTCTTTTTCCATTGTTACGAGTCCGTCAGAAAGTGATCTCCACGCTTAGATAGTTACAGGAAAACGGCCAAGATCAGCAGAATGGAGGCAGAGCAAACACACAGTCAAGGTTTAGCCTTGACCCGAGGTGAGAGTGAAATAAATGTCTCTTCCAGAGCCAGAGTCAATATTTAAACACTTGTCCATTGTTTCTGTGTGGGAGGTAACACCTAGCCTCCCCCATCTCTGTAGAGACTCAGCTGGGTGTTACTTTGTACACTGATACAGAATAATAATGTGAAAGAGAAGGCTTACCTTCAGTTTCTCATCATGTTTACCTATTTTGGCATTTCCTTTTCTTAGCCATGCTAGTGGCATGGTTCTGTAGAGGGCCGTCTTGTTTGAGAGTTGGTTGGTTGGTCGGTCAGCCACTTAAGTCCAGAGAGAAATATCTTACCTATCAGATGGACTGCTGTGATTTTTTTTGCACAGACATTCATGGTCTGTAGATGATGAATTGTAATAACTTTGGGAATCCCTTAAAGATGCTGCCAGTGACTCTGGAGAAAGATGTTTGATTGTTGAGTCTCATTGCCAGGTTGTGAAATGGGAATGAGACCCAGCAACCAACTAAGGAACAGACTGGTGATTGGCTGGGATAGATTTCTAGAGCCTGAAAACAGAGCAACGAGGAGGAGCAGTCTATTTTTCTCTGACCGCTTGAATTCCATTATGCATTATGGAACTTTTGACCAATTACACCAAATAATAAATTGCCTATCCCAGCTTTAAAGGCATACTATGCAACATTTTCCCTCAAAAATATAGACTCATGTAAACATAATCCCTTTCAATCATCACTTATGACCCACTAGAAGAGTGAGGCAGTGGCTGTATCTGCAAAGACCCTGCCTCCACCTGTATTTTCTTTTCTAACAATCGACATCAATTGATTGTGGAGCCTCATTCCCACAAAATCAAATACTATCTCTCAGGTGCATTTTGGAACAGCTAGGACAAATCCTATTGATTCTACCTTTAACTTTACATCGTAGGACCATCATCAGGTCTAAATTTCAGTTTGAGTAGTTCTTTGGTTCTTTACCAAATGCTTGCAAAGCTAATGACATTCCCACTATTCTCAGCTGTACTTTTGTGTTTGATGCTAATCAGCAAATGTTTGCATGCTAATACACTAAAGTAAGACGGTGAGTATATTATACCTGCTAACTAACAGAATGGTAGCATGCTGACATTACCATTTAGATCATACTCCCACACTATTCAGTATGTCAGAAAAAGATTTAGCATGTCCCAATACATAACATGTCAAATGTAATATACCAAAAATACCATGATGTACCTGATGCATCCAGTCACAGTTTGCTTTTCTGGCTGTTCTGACCCACAATCCTTTGCGCAACACAAGTTATATCATATCTACAGAGCCACCAAGAGAGCACAGACTGGGACCAAATCTCATGCTTTTTCTTTTTACATCAAATTCTGCACTACAGACTGCAGTGAATGTATGAGCAAGACGCTCGGGCGTAAGTAATGAGTCCAAGGTGCAACTAGAATGTGCCACTTGTATGCTTGCTGCATGCGATAGTATGTAATGTGAAGGACAGCTGCAGTACATGCTAAAAGTAAAGAGAAAAAGAATGATATTTGGAATGCAGCTTTGGTTTTGTTACTCGAAGTTTGTAGGAAATGGCACAAATCAATCAATATGCTTCTTTCTTGACAAACTGCAGGATCATACATAGTATTTGATGAAAATGCTGCTTTCATACAGACCAAACACCTTCTTTTTAACGTTAAATATATAAATCTAGTAATGTCTGTATTACATCTTCAATCACAGAACATTTCTCTTGAGCTGGCTTTCTCATGCTGCATCATATGTTTATATCATACAAACTATTAAACTACTGAACAGTTACTCTCACCAGACACTTTTCTAGTTAAATGCACAGGACTACTGATCGAGGCTGAATAAAACTCGTAGGGCAAACAGAGCCGATCTGAACACAGCCAAGGACTTCACATAAACACTCTCCTGTGCTTGGTTCAGGACAAGCCTGGTACAAGTCTTTTCCTGCTGGTGGACGACCAGATAAACATCAGTGTAATGGATTTTTAACAGTGGCCCTGCTACAGTATCTCGTTGTCCTCATGTAACATCACTTTCCAGCCATGACCTGGTTCACTGAGAGGATTCATTACAGCCTTTTATCTCAGACACGAGGGTTTATTTGTATTTAGTCACACACATACACAACACATGTACACACAGGGTTTGTTTGTTCTTTAATTGGACCCATGCAGTGAAGAAATGTGCTCTAATTAAAGATACCTCTGAAGTAACCTGATTCTGAGTCCTTCTGTGTCAACCAGGGGTGACAATGGGAATATTTAAATGCAAGGGGAGTTCCTCAAGTGTAACACGCCACTATTTTTGAAGCATGGGACAGTTTGTCTAATACGGGAAACCACCTTTGAATTAACCCACAGAGAAATAGGCGTGACTGTATGTCTTTGAAACCGAGGACAAAACAAAATCTTATTCTGCTGCAGTACTTCGTTTGAACACAAGAGGGCAGCCAAGAACAGAAGCAACACCTGCTGGCTTTATTTTTCTCAATCCAGACTGGACCAGATTGCCTGGAGACAAGACAAAACTGCTGCTGAACTGACTAATGCTTACAACTGCTGCCTATTAGATTTAGTAGATCTCTCCCTAAAAGCCCAGTTCCAGGAGGATCCAGAGGAAATGAGAGTCCCACAATGTTCTTAATCTGCTTCTTATTGCAAGCAATGAGGGTCTGATATGATGAACGAACATACAGTTTAGTTATTTCACACACGACATTTCTGTTTGTGTAGTTCTGTCTTTGTTCCCACCGGCCTTAAACGGGCAGGACTGAGAAAAGTTTACGTTTCATGTTTTCAGGCACCAACCAGCAGTTAAAACTAAACATGGTGACAGTTTCGGGGTTATTTTGTTCCTTATTTAGTCGTGAATGAAAAAATGTTCAAATAGAAACATTTTAGGTTAAACTTTCAGGGTTTTGAACACGTCATATAATACTGGGAAACAAGTGTGAAAAGCCTGTAGGGAAATGCCAACGTCCTGTTAAAAATGGTGGCGAAAGCAGAAGTCCACGTTAAGATTTCAGTGTAATGGTTGATATTTAGCAGGGAAAATCCTGTTACTCATAGTCCAGTGAGGTTCTTAAAGTCTTCTGTTAATCCAAACAGGAAGTGTAGAAAAAGACATCTTGTGTTCATAGAGAGGAGTGAGAAATACTCAAACTGAGAACCTTTTTGAAGTGGAATTGTTGAGGAAGATTTTTTTTAGCAGATTTGTGCACTTTTATTAATGCATAACTTAAATCCTTATTGAGGCTAAGAAAAATGTTCCACTCGAGTTTGCTTTGAGGCTGTTTTTTCCTTCGTGAGGTAATCACTAATTAGGAGTTCTGATAAAGAACATGACTTTGGAGAGTGTAACTGGGTATAAGAGGGACAGTGTTGATGGAAGAATTCAAATGCATCACTTTAGTAAAAGTAGTAATATGAGAATGTAAAAATCCTCAGGTAGATGTCCCGCAAAGAATCCTGTTAAAGTAGCCAATAAAGGGAATATTCAATTACATTTCATAAATAGGAAAAATCTACAAAATCTATCCACCATTTCAAAAAGCATATTACATTACTGACTTTTTGCAATTGTGTAACAACCTTCAACTTAGATAAATTTTATCTTTGGGCTGTTGATTAAAAATTGACATGAACAACCCTCGTTAATGTTGGTGTTACTAGGCAGCATATGAGATTTTATCACGGCTGCAGCATCATAGCACAGTGTTACTACTGTCCCCGAGCCACATGCAAGGACTCTCTGTCTGAGTTGAAATACTTTTCTGTTAGAAAATGAGCATATTTCACTTAAAATTACTTATAACTCAATTCAAATAATTAAAATCTAGTTACCACTGGAACAGTTGCCTGGTCATCTGCACAAATAGAAACAGACTTTTGTTTTAAATGAACCAGTTACAACTGGCCCCTCAGTGGGGGGCAACTGTAACACTGACTTCTTGATTTTAAATGTAACATTATAGTCTTGTTCTTATCAGTGAAATCAATGAATGAATCAATGAATCATTAATTGTATTATTAATTAATGCACATATACATATTTCCTAAAAAACATGACTAGATTATTTTAAGTAGGAGTTATGAAGGAAAATGTTCATTCCACAAGGGGAGAGATTAACTTAGTCATAAGAAGAGTTATTTGTGCACTTATGAGTGTGTTTTAACACAAAATGTGGCTGAGTGATGTGTCTTTTAACTCTGCGAGGGAGAGAAGAGAAAAGACACAGTGACAGCGGCTAACAAACAGCTGCCAAAAAGTCTTTATTCAGTTATAACCAGATGGCTCCAGAGTCTTCCAGTCACACAGGTCACTCTGGAGAAGGTCTAAACTGCACACAGAGTCAACAACAACAGCACCAGAACGCAATGTCAGAAAACACCATTTACAACAAGAACAAAGGCAGTTTATACACACAGAGATCAGATAAGAAAAAAAAAGAGTACAGGAGTTAACAGTCAGTGTGTATTGATTCTTCTTCTTTGAGAAAAATCATCATATATTCATAGAATTCATTTGATTATATTGTGGAAAAGAATATAAGAAAACATCGTTGGTGCAACAGAGTGTACTATTTGTGACAGAACATACATATTGCAAGTGCTTTGTGTGGTGTGTTGTGTTGACAATAAAGAATCTCGTGTATAGACTGAATGTGCGACACTGACAACTGTCTCTGTGTGTAATAAGATGAAGCAGGTCTTTTTTTTTTTTTAATGTGCAGAAAGAGGACATTCAGTTCAATCATGGCTTGGTGTGTGTGTGTGAGTTTAGAAGGCAAAAAGCCTTCAGAAATTGTCCAAAATGGCTTTCTGTCATCCCATACTTTGAGAGTGTTTGCACTTTGAAAGGAATCAGTTGATACTTTGGGAAATACATTAATTCGCTTTCTTGCCAAGAGTTAGACGAGCAGGTTGACACCACTCTCACAACAGTATGTTAAATGTGAAGCTACAGTTAGCTAGCTTAGCATAAAGACTACATTTATATCTCACTTGTGTAATCTGTACAAACCCAAAGTGGAATAGAGGGCTGCATGTGGGCCATCAGACAGTTAGTTGGTTTATCTAAGCTAAGTGGTTCTGTAGTCTGTTCTCTGTACTAAAAAAAAAAGTTTACTGGGTATTTATGTGCTGGACTTTTGCTTGGCCTAGCTAAGCTAAACTAACCAGTTGCTGACTGTGCAGACACAAGTGGTATCAATCTCTTTAACGAACCCTTTGTAGGAAAAAACAGACCAGGAAAAATAGCCTTGTTGTTATCTTGTGTTTGGCCTTTGGACAGAGGTAGCTAGCTGTTTCTCCTTTATGCTAACCAAGCTAACCAGGCTAGCTGTACTTTCATATTTAATGTGCAAACATGAGAGTGGTATCAATCTTCTCAACTAATAATTAATAAGGAACACTGTTTATGGGTTTTTTATGGGTTGGACTATTGCTTGGCTAAGCAAAGCTAAGCTAAGCTAATTGGCAGCAGGGTGTAGCTTAATATTTAACACCCTGACATGGGAATGATATCAATCTCCTCAGTTTACTCTTAAAACAGTCCAGTTTAGAGATGCTGTTAGGCCATTTTGTTATGAAAGCTGAACAGAGCCAGGCTAGCTTTCTCCCTGTTTCCAGTATTTGTGTTAGGCTAAGCTAACTGTTTCCTAGCTGTAGCTTCATATTTAATGCCCAGACATGAGAGTGGTACTGATCTTCTCATGGAGCTCTTGGCAGGAATATGAACAAGCCTGTTTCCCAAGATTTTGAACCATTAATTAAAAGTTTCAGCTCTTTGCAAAGGGTAGGGAGTCAGTTGTGTCAATGCAAAGCAAGGATCACGCAAATGTGTGTTTTTCCATAATGAGTCCCAATTTCTTCTTCTGGTGAAACAATGACCTTGACGACCTATGGCTTGGAGACATTTCTGTCGGCAGAATCTCTTATTTTCTGCTCTCTCGATGACAGATCCTCCTGTTGCAGCTACAGATCCTGGTTTTTCAGACGTAAAAAGCTATATGGCTTGTATAAAACTGATCCATATGTGCCTCTTTCTATCTCTCCACCTTCCCCCTCGAACCTCACAGCAAAGGGAAGCCACCGATTTCACGGATGGCAGTGATTCTTATCAGCTAAGGTCACAGATGGAGGCTGTGTACATGTGCTGTTTCTCATCGCCTTTCATCAATTATTCAAAGACTCGGACACGTAAACAGCTCTCAGCGCTCCACTAAGACCCCAAACATTTTGTGTGCTTGACTCATTTCTCTGCACCTCAGACCTGCTGCTGAAATGACAGACAACTGAGTCGACAGCATCACAACGATCACTGTATCGTGGAAAATGTCAGTGAGCTTTAACATTTAGTATCATAAAACTGCGAGATCCCTTCACTGTGGGCTCCTTACATTTCATTTAGGTCATCTTGATGGAGGATAATGAAGCAAACAGGCTTTGGCTGGTGTGAAAAGCAGCAGGGGGAGGTTTATTATGCTATGTCAGTGTACTAGTTGATAATGCATGAGGTATGACAGCTTGCACATTGAAACGTGTGCATTTATGGCCGCAGGAATGGCTTGATCAGGGGGTAGAGGTGCACACACACACAAACACAGTAAGCACAGTAAGCTTTTGTGCTCACACTCTCCCCACACAAACACTCAGACAAACAAGAGGAGGTGTAAATGCTACATTGAGCAGATGGGACATACCTCAGGCGGTCATCTGAAACACACACTCCATCATCTCTTACACACACGCACACACATACAAGGAGCTGTGCGTTTGGACCAGCGGCCTGGCGAGACGCGAGCAGCTTCCACCAGCGAGCTCCTCACATCATCACAGGACGAGACCTGAAGCCACGGGGACATATGTCGAGCAGCATGGGCGCATATTGCCCCTACGACATGATCTAACACACAGTTGGCTTTCACACCTCTTTCACTCATAATGTTCCTGTCTGTGTGTGTGTGTGTGTGTGTGTGTGTGTGCGTTGTGTAATATCAGTGTATGCAAGAGTCCTGCCCAAAAGGTATTTATGAAAAATGAAACACAGGCCACAAATGTTTGCAGCTGAGATGTTTAGTTGCATATTCAAATGCTTTCTTAATAGATTCCGCCTGATAAATGATGCAGACTGATGTAAATGTCGCAGTTGTTCGAACAGTGGATTGGAAAAAGAGAGGAGGGTCTTGCCAGTTCTTGCAAAACATCAAGCGCACGGCATCTCCAACTCTCCCGGCACAGAAAGATGAATGTTGTCTCATTCATCCCGCAGCTCATGAAAACATACTGTTACTCCTGATGACCCAAAGGAAGTACACCTGTGGGACTCGTACTGGAGCTCGTCCCGTAGCTTGAAAACTCCCTGACTTCTCTTCTCCACGTAAATTTATAACAAGCAGAGTGGTGAGGAGAGGCTTTGGGGGGGGACAAGTATTCCTATTAGAGCTGACGGTGTTTGAGATATGGCGTCAGAGCCTGGTGTTTGTGAATAATTCCTCAACCTTCAACGGGACTCTCTGCAAATTTCTCCTACAGCGTTGTTGCTTCAGGATCATAAGTTTGAGGTAAATAATGGTCACACCAGTGTCAGCTGGCACCTGCCAACATCTGCAACAGCTTTAAATATTTTCCATTCTTGTCCTGCACTGACTGTCCACCTGAACGCCACATAAAATGGCAAAAACATAAGACTAATTGAACATTTTGGGAAATGCAGGTATTTGCTGTCTTCCAGAGAATTATATGAGAGGCGCAACATGTGCAGTAAACATGCAGGAGGAGTCAGCAGCTTGTTAGCTTAGCTTAACATACAGACTGGATCAACTATGTCTGATTAAAATGTGCTAAAAAAAAATGCCTACCAGCACCTTTAAAGCTTACTAATTAACAATATTAAATCTTGTTTGCTCAATCCATTTGAAGTGTAGAATAGACAATGTGTGCTGCATTATTTCTTGGCTGGGACCAGTGGATTCCTGAAATTGCTGCTGAGTGTAAAGCAGCTGCTCAGAGCTAAAAAGTACTGCAGCACACAGGCCTCCACACAACAGTGAATTATTTTCTTATGAAATAAACAAGATATGTGTTAATTTGTTTAAGTATTAAAGGCGCTGGTAGGGGGATATTGTCACCTCCTTTTTGAGCTGCTTTCCCCAGTCTTTATGCTAAGTTAAGCTAATCAGCTGCTGGCAATGGCTTTATATTTATTGTACAAACATGAAAGTGGGATCAATTTTCACGTCTGACTCTCAGCAAGAACGTTAATATGCATATTCCTGCAAATGTTCAACTATTTCTTGTTATTTCCTCATTACGTTGATACTGAACCAAAGATTAAATAGACGCTGTTTATGAAATGACATGGCAGAAACTACCAATTGCTCCGAAAGGCCAACTATTCTGAATCTGTAGTCCCAAAAACATCCCATTGGAATGAAAGCAAACTTGCTCAACAACTCATTACTATTACTGCTCTTAAGGCCCATTGTTCTGAAAATACTCACTCTTTCTGGAGTAATGTACTTGGTGTATTTTAACATGCAAATGTCAAGTGACCTTCATTGCCATGGGAACAGTAGTCAGGTGACCTTCGTCATCATGGTAACAATAATAAACATGGGCTTTACGTTGTGAAATGGTCACATGTGTAAGTTCAGAGCAACGGACCTTGGGAGTAATGGGCATTTGGTTTTGAACCAGACTGTTGGACAAATGGGATTTCAGACCAGGACGCGTTTTGCACTGTCGGGGTTTCAGAGCAACGTCACGGCAACAGCACGGCTTCAGCTCAGCACGGAAATACAACCCCCAAAACCATCTTCCCTGTTTATGTCAGAGCAGGTAGTGTGTTAATATTTCAACCTAACGCACTGTCCATGAACAGATGTGGAGAAGGACAATGTGTTGCATCTACAATTTAGTTTACAGTCTGGAAACACATATTAAACATTTACATTTAGAGGCTTCAAAAGGATATAAAACGCAACATACTGTGGCGACCATGTCAGGGTGGAGAGCAGTCAGCTGAAGTTTGAAAACATAAACACCGGAGTGCTGCAAAATGATTTTTAAAATAATCATTTTAGCAGTGGTGCTCTGTGATTTTGGCCTCATCTGATTACACACAGATGAAAAAAAAGCATTTTCCCTTTAAAGCTGTGTGTTGTGAGTTGAGCCAGCAGAGGGTCGGGGATGCAGGGGGAGGAACAACAACAGAGACTTCACACTAAAGACTTCTTCATAACTCCAGCTGGCGCCGTTCCCATCACTGCAGTACTCAGTGTGAGCTGCAGGCTTTAGAGCACAGCCTCCTCCAGTGATCTGTCTTCCACAAGCATCCCGCCAGACTCTCCGAGGACCAGCTGACTGTTAACACACACACACACAACAAGGACGGAGAGAGCTTCACTCACACGCTGACAAATTGGTCTGCGCCAGCAGGGAATCACAGGTACTTTCGACTTTCTCGTATAGATCTGAAAACATGAGACAGGGATTTCTCGTTTCAAAAACCACAACAAAAAAACTGCAGTTCAAATAAAATAAAACAGAAGTATACTCAAGCAACTCCGTCTGCTCCCAACCCATCATGGACGCCAAAGCACAAATAGAGCACATTTATATAAAGTCATGTATCTCATAATTTCCTTATTTGCATGCACATGCAGTATTAAAAATACAGTTAGACCAGAGCATATAGTATATATACTGTTTGAAAAAAGTGTAAAAATCCAGTGCGACAGTCATTGAGTTCTTGAGGTCTACATGATTGTAATCAGAGAAAACAGCCAATGAGATGATCCGGTTTAAAGAGAGGGCGGGTCGGCACTCTCTGTGTTGCATATCCTTGTTTAAACTGAAGGAGCTGAGGCAGAAATACCCTTTAAAGGGATAGTTCGGATTATTTGAAGTGGGGCTCTGTGAGGTACTTATCAATACTCAGTGTATTACCTGCAGTAGATGGTCGTCAGTCAAATCAGTTAATCTTAATTTTTCAGCTTTTTTTCAGAACAGCTTGAAGTGTTTTGACTTAAAATGAGTTGAGTTAATGTTCTGTAAATAGTTCAATCAACTCAAGTTCCTAAAGACAGATGATCAGCATATTAGCAGAAGAAGTGGCTTTTCAAATTGAGAAAATTTAAATCAAATTTGTTTGTAATGTTTGTCAGTGTGATTGTAGAACTATTGGTTCAATTTACAATTTTAAGCTCATTGTTTTTTTTAATGTACAACTGAATTAATATAAAGTTTATATCGTCCATCTACTGAAGTTAACACTGATACTGATAAGTACTTCATACAACCCCACTTCAAATGATCAGAACTATCCCTTTAATTATTAGTTCATTAATATTCTGAATGATCAAATCCAATTCAGGCTGATGCCGATAATTATTCACCCACTTTCACACAAAGCAAGTGACACCTTTTCAGGTTCCTGTGGAAATCACACAGCAGCTCCGCACTAAAAATGGATCATCTCACCTGACTGTTTCACATGCTGTTTGCTTGAATGAGGCTTCCTTGATTTCCCAAACATTTCTGAATTGCACCACAACAGCGATTCTTCACATCGACATACATTTATCTACAAGCCCTTGTACAAAAGGGAGAGAGGAGTCATGTTTGGGAAAACAAAGAGACAAGGACAAAAAAAAAAACACACTGAAACACAGTATCATCATCATCAAAAAAATAGTTTACAAGTTACAGCAAAGAGTAGAAAAGTCACTCTTAGACCTTGTACCATCTTTCCAAGCAGGGGCCAAAAGGGCCTCTGAACGCAACTCACAGGACAATTCTTTGTATCACAAATCTTTGAATTACAGGTATTAGAAAGCAGAACTCAGACTAGCCAGCACCAGAGACATTCCTTCATCGTCGCTGTGGCCCTGCACATCACAGCAACACACCTCCTCCACACAGATGAGGTCCACTCTAGAAACTGTACTCATCAAGGCACATTCAGGACTCCTATATTCCTCCAAAAACACCGCAACGAGGACTTCTTTTTAATCATTACACCCCCCAAAAAAATGGCCCCAGAGTGTTTGCAGAAGTCATTTTTAGCCACTTTTCAACCCTCCTTCTCCTCTTCCTCCTCCTTCACATTCCTGCATGAATGAAGGCTGGAGGGTCCCTCCTCTTTTTATTGACAACAGGCTCTGGCAGCAGATAGGAGCAGAGACCCATAAAACCTGCCCGTCAGCGTGGTTGCCATGGAAACTAGCCCTACAATGGTGGGATCTGGACATGTTGAGGACACAATCTATACGCAGGGTCATGCAAGGCAATTCTATAGCTGCTCAGAGGTGCACAAAGTCATTTTCTGTGTGGTTTTTTTTGAGCACAATTTTTTTTTTTGTCGTTTTCTTCTTTCCTGCTGTTGAGTGGTCTTACTGCAGAACACAGGAGGGTCTGTCTGCAGGCCAGCGGGACAGATAACAACCCTGTGGGCATCTGCACACGGGTTTTATCGCCTGCTAGAAGTGGGCGGCCGGCTAATCTGCAACCACAGAGCTCAGGGCGCCTCCTGACTCCACTCTGACTTCAACTTCTGGACAGAGTGCAAATAAAAATGGAAATAAGTAGGAAATTTGAGAGTCTGAAAGTCAGTGATATCACATAAATATACTGATACACACCAATACTGTAGCTTAGATATACTGTACTGTACTGCTTAATCTGTATATATTGTAGCATATATTGACCTATACTTGGATGATATAAGGTATAATAAGTGTCAGCTTGTTGTCACAAACAAGTCTTGTCACGTATAAAATATTGATCTCAGTTGTATGGACTCTTACTGCATTCACTTGAGATTTTTCTCTTTTTTTTGGGTTGTTTTTCTTTATAAGTGAGATAATTTTATTTGTTTTTTTCTAATTCACAAAAACAGTCAAAATTTTGTTGAAATTGAAATGAAACATTATCTCATTATTTCAGGAAAAGTTTGAAAATTATCTCAGAAATTTAGAAAAGCAGCTGATCTCTGAACATTAAAAATGACCTAATTGATTCAGAAAAACAGCTCAGTTTTTTTTTTTTCATGAAAAATGTTCTCATTAATTCAGAAAAAGAGATGCTCTTTTTAAAATGAAAAATTATCTCATTAAGTAAAAAAAAAACTGAGCTGATTGTTTTTTTTTTTAACATGAGAAATTATCTAATTATTTCAGACTAAAGCATTTTCGTCATCAAATGAATGCAATAAGCCTTCGTACAGTTGGGATCAGATACATTAAACCAGGAATGCTTATAAAACTGTCAACTGCTGTTAAAGCCATCACTGCTCAGCTGGACAACCGCGCACGGACATGACATGTGCGTGTGTGTGTGTGTGTGTGTGTGTGCGTGTGAGGACATATACATCGAGGGTCCCTCGTAACTCACAAGAGTTGATTTTTATAAGCAGAATAATGCTATCTTGTTTTATTCAGCTTATAAATCACGGGTGAACGCTCAGCCCTTTAATAGGCAGCGGCAGCGGTGGAGGGGGTAAACACAGCCAGAGAACAAAAGCCAGAACAGCCGCTGCCTGCCGCTCCATTTGAAGAAAAAAAAAAAATGCTCATAAGTATTCATATCACTCTCTGTAGAGCAACAAGACCGCCTATTGTGGCTCTTTGATAGCACAGTTTTAATTCTGCTGTGCGAACACGTTTATAATGGCAGCCTGTTTCTGAGCTCGTGTTTTTAGCTGCTCACTCCCTCCTCGCCCGGGCTGCAGGACCGAGAGCTCACCTAATCTAATGTGAGGATGATCACATCAAGCGGATGAATCCAACATGTGAAGCATATGGCTTGTTTGGCATCATTAGGGTGGCAATTTGGGAGTAAAATTAAGAGTCTCGACCTCTCCTTTTCTGCCAATTTTTTCCCCAAAAAGGAAGTAAATTGTCCAAACTTCTCTGCAATATTTTCATCTGCTGGGTACGAATTTAAAGGTTTAGACTGCAAAGACTGTGACATGTGTTAGACTTCACTTCTGCACAATTTTGAGTAGAGCTGCAATGATTAGTTAATTAGTTGTCAGCTAATGATTAACTAACAAATCACCAAGTATATTGAGAATTTTTAAATCATCTTTAAAGAAAAAAAAGTGAATATTTTCTGGTTTCTTTAGTCTTATGACAGTAAACTGGATATAATTGTGGACAAAACGAGGCATTAGAGGACGACACAATGATCAGTGTTTCTCATCGTTTTCTGATATTTCATAGGCAACTAATTGATTAATCAAGAAAATGATTGACAGATTAAACAATAATGAAGTAAATCATTAGTTGCACCTCTAATTTTGAGCGAGAATGCGACTACAGGTGACCTGGTGTCACACTTAAAAGCTGGTTTGTCATGTTTAGAACATCTACAATGTCAATCTACTGATGAAGACTCCATCGAACAAGCGAGTAAATGGACCTTGAGTTGAGATTATTCAGTCAATGCTGTTTCCAGGGACAAAAATGAACCATTAGCTTAGTTTGAGTAATAAATATTTTTGTTGTTTGGGTCTATAAAAAGTACGTCCATGCTTGCACGTAAGAATTTCTTCTTTTTGTTGTAATATTCTATAAAATTAATCTGTTTTGCTCTGACCTACATATGGGGACACAGTAATGAGCTCTAAAATAAAACTAAATCAAAACCGATGAGGAATCAGGAGAGAGAACAGAGTTTTTGGGGCAACCCACTCACTAACTCGTGTCTGGACACTTGGTAGACTTGAGGCAGGGTGTTTTTATTTTCATGTTCTACAGCATAACATTGTGTACAAAATGGAGTTAATAATGATCAGCGGACACATGGGAGAAACAGCACTGCATGGGGGATATTATAGCACCTCTCCATTTCTCCCCCGCCAACGCCATAGCACCAGAATGTACAGTAGGGGCGAAGTGTCTTTGAAAAGCCCCTTGATGCATCTTTGTGCATTGGCAGTGATTGGGACCAAGTACACCAATGCAGTCCAGGACACAGTCCAAAAAACAAATCTCAGAGTTCATGGGCCGGTATGAGAAATATGGCAGCAAATATCCTTTTTTCACCCCAAAAGGTCATTTGGATTCACCCCAAACACAGGTGTGAGATTAGCTTATTGTGGCCAAAATGAGCTTGATTGACAGAGAACTTTTAAATTAGCTGCCTGGAGATGCTGCCACTTTAAATATCCAGTCTTACCAGAACATCTGAATGGTTTGAATGACTGTGGGAACCACTGACATATATAGAGATGGATGTCATGACAGCTCCCCAACAGTGAAGCCAAAACATCTCAACTGCCACCTGGTGGCTGGCTGCAGTATAGTTTGTAAATCCAACCCCATTCATGTTGGCAGATGGGAGATGGGCCAAACTGAAATGTCAAAGTAGACATCAAGTAATTTTTTTTTTCCAAAAATGGTTTGTCATTTTAGGAAGGTCTTATCACACTGATGTTTGTTCAAGTGTTCAATTTTCTAATAAGTTTGGCTTTCATTTGTTATTTGATGCTATAAAAAGCAGGTTTACTGATCAGACTCTCGCTCCAAATGACGCCACCAGTGCAAGATAGCAGTGCTCCTATCTGGGATATTTTGGCTTCATTTTTGTCCAGTGGAGACGCGTTGTCCATCTTTATTTATGTCAGTGGTAGGGACTTGTTCCTGGACAGAACCCTGACGCAATCCGATTGGCTGCCAGATTTTTCCACACACCAATGGAGGAGACGGTCCGAACACAAACATCCATGAAGCACCACAATGATGGAGAAAGGGCAGTGGGAAGTGCATGGTGTTAAAAAACAAACAAACAAACAAACAAACAAACAAAAAACATCAGCCACATCCAGCCACTCAGGGTCTGGAGAAACAAAAACGTCCATGAGTGCGTTCGTCAGGAGCCTAACAGTGGACTCTACCTTCACACACCCTGACAGGGAAATGCCACAGGCCGTTTGATAAAGGTGTGTAACTCCTTGGGAGGAGCGGGAGTAATGCAGGAGTAGGGGGGGGGGCGGTTGGGGGGGCAGAGCACCGTGCTTCAGTGGCAGCCCGCATACTTTGCCGGGGGCTCCATCACGTTCACACAAGGATGTGTGCGACCACAACACACCAAGATGTCAATCAAACTAATTGAAAGTGGACTCGCATGACACTAGGAGAGGAGAATTGGAAATAAGATAAAGGTTTTAATCAACTGTGGTTTTCGACCGCTTAGCAGCGGCAGCAGTGGCGAACGTGACGTGAAGGAGCTCCAGGCGGGAGCGTGTGGGTCACTGTCACTGAAAAGAGCATAACAAGCTTGGCTTGCACTGGGGATTATTCCTGGGCTTCCTCCTACAGTTACAACACCTGCAAAAAATATCCTTCAGCAGAACATGAAAACAAAATCCATAATCAATCCATAAACAGTATATATATATTCATATATATGAAAAATAAAAATAAAAACAGCCAAATCAATGTCTCTTTTCTTGCTTTGAATCTAAAACATGTTTTTTTTCTTTATGTATATATAGATTTATCTTTTCTTAAACAATAATACGTTCACATAATACAATGGCAAATCAGTTTTGAGATAATCTAAATATTTCTTACTGAAACATCAATGTCATGACATGGAAGAAGCACAATGATCTTTTTTAAAGAGTGACTTTAAGGCTATCTCTATATTCGAAACAATAGTAGCCCGACAGGTTGAGGAGCGGTACATTATTTCCTCACGTAATGTCACACTCAAACCTGTCTTGTTCATAAGGTGGCAGATGTAAGGACCGAGCTAAGTGGTCATAAACATGGAGCTTAGAGAAAATACAAGAACTACATATATACATGAAAAGACAAAAAACAAAAAAAGACAAAAATAGAGAATAACAGCTGAGCAAACATGACAGAGCTACGACTTTCAGGTACAGAAGTACTATGAATTAAACGGGGGAGTGTGTGAGTTTATCAGCTGGTGTTGGTTGAATAATTCTGGCGTAAAATGATCCTGTGTGTGACAGAAATGCCAATGAAGACTTTGTTCATAAACATTTCCTATAATGGTGATAATAAACGCAGGAACAAAATCACAATATGCCGATTGGTGGAAACATTTATCTCAACCATTGACATATAAAGATGGAAGACGTGGCCGCTTTCCAAAAGTGAAGCCAAAACATCTGGATCGCCCCCTGGTGGCTGGCTGCAGTATAAATAACAAACCCCACCCCCTCCATGCTTTGAGCTAGAACACTGGCCGAACTAAAACATCAAAGTACATGTCAAATTCCTATTTTAGATAGTTTTTATCATGCTGCTGTTTGTCCAAGTGTTCATTTTTTTATCAGTTTGGTTTTAATTTATTTGATGCTAAAAAAAGAGGTTTGACTGACAGCTGCAACGCCGATCACTACCAGACTCTGACTGAAATGATGTCACCAGTGCAAGATTGCAGCGTTTGTATATGGGATATGTTGGCTTCATTTTTGCGCAGTGGGAGGAAGTGGAGACCCGTTGTCCATCTTTATTATGGTGAATGGTCTTAGGATATTTCTATCAATTGGAGTACATAAATGTGGGGTAGTAAAGAAGAACGCAGCCCTGGGTGACAGCAGAGTTGCTCCATTTATCACAACAGACTGAACATATGTAAACTATTTGGCCCTGTGATTTTGTTTCCCGCCGTTGAGCCAAAAAAGAGGCTGGAATTCAAATAAACACATTCAAATCATATTACGGCATTATTTTGACCAATCCTACTCATTATCTCGTAACAAGTTTACATGCCGATCACAACCACTCTCATGAGAGAGCTAAAGTGTGCAGGAAGTGTGTAATGCATATTAAACAACAAAAACAGTGACCTAATCAAGTGCTTTTAACTCATGCCACCCTTCTCCAAAATGCTTGGAGTGAGTAAAGGTCCATAAAAAGGGCAAGTAGCAGGGTCTAGGTGGTCAAATATTTGCTTTAAAGGGATAGTTCAATTTATCTGATGTGGGTTTGTATGAGGTGCTTATCAACAGTCGGTGTGTTAGCTACAGTAGATGGCCATTGTCACACCCTCAGTTTGGAGAAGCACATAAGCTACGCAAAGAACTGCTGTGGGCAAAATGTAACAAAATGTATTTCAGCAACTTAGAAAAGGTCCACCATTTTTAGAATATTTTCACCCTATTAACTTGTAGCCAGACAGCCTTTTCTGACAGGAAACCAGTGTTAAACAAGCCATGTGCCGCGCTCTCCAAACCAAACAAACTCTGTCGGCAAAATCAGTCATTTTACCTCACAGAACATTGGAGTTGCTGGTCTTCCGCTGCCTCGATCTGTCATTTTGTTGTGTTAATGTGTGATGTCAGTGTTTTAAAAAGGATAGTTAGGATTCTCTGAAGTCACACAACAGTTAAAACCAACTAACAGATTGAGGCAGCTGTAGACCAACAACTCCTGTGTTCTGCAAGGTAAGATTACTGATTTCAACTGTAGAGTTCTGCTGGTTTGGAGACAGTGATATTTGGCTTATATAACGGTGGTTTTCGACGAGGGCGTGTCGATCTTCTGTAGGTAATACACTGACTATGGATGAGTACTTCATACCACCCTACTTCAAATAATACAAACTATCCCTTTAACTTCCTTTTATAACCAGTTAAGTTGGAAATGAAACGGCTCTTGGAACATTTTCAACTCTAGAGTACCCACAAATGCATCAAGTACTCAGTTACACACATACAATGCAAGTGCTTCACTTTTGGTTTTTAGCCCTCCTCCTTTGGTCAACAGATCATGAAAATGCGCCTCTGTGGCGTACGTAAACACAAAAATATTTTGTTCCCTTTGGGAAGGTGTAAAAGTTGAGGAGGAGGGCAATCTGTCTCTGCTCTGTATGTGGTGAAAGATGGTTCTCTTTTTATGGCCTTGCACGCTGCTGACTTCAAACTTCGAGTGCTGTCAGGAAGGTCTTTTAACACACTTTCTGTCTTTAGCAGGTGGTAGGTAAACAGTCTCGGTTTCGCCAAAAGAACAAAGAAAATAAAAGAGAACTACATCAACAACAGTAAACATGGCACCTTAACAAAAACCAAAAACATAAAGAGAAAGATAAAGTAGTTTTTGGTTGCAAAGTTGTCATGTGTAATGAAAGAGAAAAGCTATTGAGATAGTGCTGCTGTATACAGTATAACCCCAAGTTTTTAGCTGCTGGTTTTTGCTTTCTTTAGAATCACATCCCTGATAAAACAAAGAAATGAATCAACTGGATAAAAAAGTGACATAGAAAACAGTTCCTGTCTTCTGCTTTGATTGTGTGTGAATGCTGTTTTGATGTGGTAAATCACTGGCATGGTCCGTCTGCTTTCCCTGACTGTAAAATGTATCTTTTTTGCATTGATCATTCACCGTGTGTGTCTCTATTCCTCCCTTTCTTTCTTTCTAAGCGGCAGCCTGCTCGCCCCGCCTCTGCCGTACATTCCCTCAGGGCTGTCAGGAGTGAAGAGCAGGTGAGGAACCAGGAGAGGCTGTGATGTCGGTGATAAAAAAAATCACCTAAAAAAAGTCAAGAAGAAAAAAAAAAAACAAGAGATGTTGAAGGAAGAACAAAAACTGCGAGCTTAACTCCATGCTTTTTCATCATGTTCTTCAAAAACTGCAGCAGAGAGGCCCATTCTTCTTTTGGATAAAAAAGTTTTTTTTTTCTTTTTAACAAAACACACAAAAAAACTTTTGGCCTTTGTTCTGGACCCCTTCTTTGACAAGACTTTCCATTTAAAAACCAGAGCTTTACAAAACATAGAAAGATGCAACACTGAACCCAACATAAAAAACAGAAATCTTTAGATCGATTTTTTTTTCTTTACACTGTTTAGCTGCACTGGGGTTTCCCAAAACTGGGAACAATGGGAATGGCGAGGCAGTACTGGGAATCCTGGACGGCAATGTGAAAGGGGACTCCGCTGTCCTTTGGTTCCTTCCACAGCTGGAATGGTTCTGCGGAGCTGAGCTGAGGGAGGGGGGGGTGACAACAGGGGCAGAGCTGGAGCTTGACGGACAGTTGCGACTTTGAGCTGAAGAAAACCAAATGCATGCAAAATGAAGCCCCTCCCCCTGTTCTCTGGCAAAAGGCCTGTTGGTGAGGCGCGCTGCGAAGATGGCGAGGGAAATGCTCAGTCGGTGAATCTCTGGCAGGCCTTTTTCCAGCGGCAGGCGGTGCACCACATGTCGCGGTTCTCCATCCCATACACCTTACGGCACTTCTTCCCTTCGCCACGCACCTTCCGACTGCGGAGGAGAGATGGAGAATAAGACAGTGGAGAAGACCATAATTTATCATCTTAACTTTACGGAGAAACTTCTGGTTAGAGATAGTACACCAGACCTGTGGTAAAAAATACACTTGTTAGAGATTCTATTAAAAGAGATCGAAATAAACTTCTTCCACATGAGTTGGGAAATTCATATCAACTCCTAACATACAGCAAGATAGCAAACTCGTTGTTCCAAGTTATTTATTCATAACTAATGTAATTTTCTTAAGTCAATCTTGCTTCTTTTTTGTACCTCCCAAAAGCTCCTCATTTTCCTTCCAAATCTTGTCCTTTTTAAGGATAATCCTATAAAAAGGGTGCTGTGAATCATATCAGATTTGCCACCTTTCAACCTTTAATGGGAGGGACTGAAACATCAAGTATGTCAGCAGCAATTTTGACCAAAGAAAAGAGAATGGAGTCAAAGCAAGTGCGTGAAACTTTGCAAAAATAGAACCAGGGCGAGCAGGTTTTCAAGCAAGCGACACGTCGCCTGTTCTCTGACACGCTGAGCAGATTAGGACATCTTCAAACTGAAACAATCTCATGTTCGCTCACTCATTTGCATCCCTTCCAGTTAGGAAGCAGTGCAACACTATGCTCACGGAGGTGGATGCACAAACAGTTTATAAATGCTCTACACTTTAGTAAACGTGTTAATTAGCTGTCTTGCAGAGAGTTAGATGAGAAGATCGATACCTTTGGAGAGAACTGGACTAGCTGTTTCCTCTTGTTTCAGATTCAGTATGTTTAGCTAAGCTAACTGGCTGCTGACTGTAGCTTCATGTTTACTGTACAGATATGAGAATGATAAGGCTAACTCTCTTTCTCAAAATGTTTGACTATAAATATAAAGGGAAAATTCAGCACTCTTCTTGTGAATTTCCAGTCAATGCTGAAGGTAAATGTAAGTTAGACTGTGCTGTTATACTGACCAAGAAAACTGAGTTTTCCTGCTTATAGAGCCGTGCAGCAGTGCCCACACGTACCAGCAGAGGAACTCCTTTTCTCAGTCAATATAGCACACACTGAGGAATTTATTGCTTCACTTGACTACATTTGTTTTCCTTTAAGTTTCCCTTCAAGTCTCCAGTGTTGCTCACAGCAACATAAACTTTGCTAGTTGCAGTTAAACCACCATCAACAGACAATAATGACCCTTCAATAAGAATCAACATCTGTTGAGCCCAACAGTTATCATTTGTGTCCTAGTGTGGTAAACAGGAGACACTACATAAATCACACACTCTAAAACAGCTTTGTTCCTTATTGAAGTGGATTAGTCAAATCAAAGGCTGAACTCAGGCGACTAATAACAACTTATTTTTAATTAAGTTAAGTTATTGAGCTGATTTGTGGGAGTCAATATTTCATTTTTCACTCAGTAAGGTTCAATTGAAGTAGAAAAATATATTTGATTTCAGACATTTATTGGTATTATTTGATATGTGCTTTCATTTGTTAGCACTTAATTAAAGCTGAAAAGAAAATGTCAGGTACGACTCAGCGAACATTGAGGATCCTGTACCTGAGGGCAGTGGTGGCTCTGGGAGGGGACGAGAGGACCGCAATAGTCTGGGAGCGCTGTTCACCGAAGCCCTGGCTTTTACTCGGGGACACCTGAAGAGGACAGACAAATGTGTGATTATGAGAACCCAAATGGGACGACAGTACGTCTGCTCAGGCTTCACGTTTCCTAACCGTGTTCCCAGTGAAGGTGACGGGTGGCGACTGCCAGGAGATGCTAAAGCTGGAGCTGTTGGTGGGAGTGAAGCTGGTGGAGGCTGAGCCGGCTGAGTTACTGCTGCTGGACGGGATGGACACTGGAGCCGTGGCCTGAGGGCAGAGGTCAAAGGTCAGAATGGTAATATTTTATACCCAAATGGAAGAACGAACATGGAGTATTTCTACAGCCTCCCCAAAGCATTTTTTTATTCTCAAAGCTATGACTTTTACAGCATGTTGTTCTTTTTCATGTGCTTTTAACTGACTTTTTTTCTTTCAATGAAGACTGTGTTTAAAAAAAAGGTCTTATTTTCACTATTGGTGAGCTGATGTGGCCCATATGGTCTTAAAATAATATCACGATATTTTAGGGCATTCTGCAAAAACTATATAAAATACTGAAAAATATCTCTCCTCGTACTCAACTCTCGTTCTGCTCAAGGGGATGAAATTAGTTTGTCGCTTTGCTGTCACTTTATTCTTGCACTTCTTATATATAAAAATGTGGTTTATTGTAGATTTAATTTTTTGTCATTAAACCACTTCCACGCAACTGAAGTCGCCCCCCTTTTTGGAGCTAACCCCTCCACCATGGAGCCAGAATCAATGTTACTTTTGCTTTCAGCCATGCTGGTTACAACTGGGTAATGGTGTGAAGTCACTATGACAACAAGCCCTAACATTGCCATTATCACAATAAGATTTTTTTTTTACCATAATAAATTCTAACAATATTATCGTAAACAATAGGATATTACTCATTTAACGGTGAGGCTGAAAAGAAAACCTGTCACTGACAGGATACTGACCTGACAAATGTGTAAACACAAGTCAGCCTCAAGTTGAATTTCGGTCCAGATAAAAGTGTATTTTGAGTTTCATATTTGAGTTGCATATCGTGATGCATTTCCAAGTGAAATAGAATATGCAGGCTGAACATAACGTAGGGAAGAATTTCATTTGATGCTAAAAGTTGAAGATTGATTGATGGCTCACACTGTAAAATACCTCAGATTAAACACTAACAACTTATTTTGCTGGTAAAACATGTAGATATAAACAGGCAGTTTTCATATTAATGTTGGACTAACAGTTTAATGTGAAATTTTAGTAAAATTGATGGGTTGTGTCATTATTACAGCCACAATCACTTGTTCAACCCACTGTTGTGCGTCAGTACGTCACAACTGTTAGCACAGCTGCTAACAGGAGCAAGTGACCACAAGTCGCTGTGACATCATTAGTTTTTTGTAAGCACTGTGGCACATAATCAGGATAATGAGGAGCCTGATAGTGATGTGTGTGTGTGTGTGTGTGTGTGTGTGTGTGTGTGTGTGTGTGTGTGTGTGTGTGTGTGTGTGTGTGTGTGAGAGAGAAAATAGGTGTGTGTGTGTGTGTGGCCTGATAAGTGTGTTGTGGTGTGTGTGTATTGATCCAGAAAGTGTATTGATCCTTTTATCTTCATGTTGAGTATGACCGTATGTGTTGTGCATTGATCTTAATCTTGCCTGTGTGTGTGTGTGTGTGTGTGTGTGTGTGTGTGTGTGTCTGTGTTTACCTGGTAGGCGTGGTCTGTATGGATGAGGTAGAGAGCGCTGGGCGCAGAGCGGCTGAGCGGGGTGGTGCCGCCGGCGTGAGGCTCCTTGGTGTCAGAGGACTGCGGAGGTCTGTGTGAGTCCGGCAGCTGGCTGAGAGAAGGGAGAGGAGAGGGGGGAGGAGGAGGGGGAGAGAGGATGGATGGGGACACAGGGGACAGGCTGCTCAGTCCGTCAGCCACCGAGTCCGTGTTGAGCTTGATCTCCGTGTAGTAGAAGTCCTCCTCGCCGTCGCTGCAGTCAGAGTCACAGCTACGCCTACGAACAGATGACAATAGAGGGAAACATGAGAAATTTCACATTGTTCACATGTGCCGCGTAAAGCAAAAGGTGTCAATGCAATCACAGACGACCCCTGCCCCCCCCAACATTAATGTCTCTCCTCCACCCTACTAAACGCCATCATCTGCAGTTAATCAGTGTCGGGCAGAGTGGCCTCAGTTTAATTGAATGTCAGTATAAATGTGTGATATCATTGTTCTGCTCCGCGCTCATTTTCCTTTCACCTGTCACCTCGCCGCCTGCACCCAGAGCAGGAAGTGTTACCGTGGTGATAATCCATCAGCCGTTAATCTGTGTTTTGACAACGAAGCTGGTTGGAGGGGTCAGAGAGGAAGTGACAAGGAGGCTTTGAGTGGACTGTAGCTAAAGGAATGCAGTGTGTGTGTGTGTGTGTGTGTGTGTGTGTGTGTGTGTGTGTGTGTGTGTGTGTGCGTCCTACCCCAGGTGGATGGTGCGGATGTGTCTCTGGATGCCTGCAGCGGTACTCAGCACCTTGCCACAGTTCTTCCACAGGCACTTGAACATCACTTTCATGGAGTTCTGAAAGAAAGACACAACGTGCAGCAGCTACAGTCACAAACACTCAGGTGGTTTAAAGATGAAAGACACGTGGTTGTTCTTTTATGTTTACTTTCATGTTCATTTGATGCTTTCATATAATCCCAGAGTACATGACAATCACTGCCGAGATAAAACCTCTCCTTTAAGGATGTGACCTTTCTTATCTGACACCATTATCACTGACACTAAAAAAGTGGGCAGATAAGCCCCCCGAGATGTTTTCTCATATTTACCGGCCTAAAACTCATGCTGCTCACTCATTCAATTTAACTGACATTACAGAATGTAAGATACATCTGGTGTTTCTCTGCAGGGAATGTGCATCAATTAGGCTAAACTTATTCCTCATTACAAGGCAGGTAGGAGAATGTTTCATAACATACAAGCATATTGATTAGTGAATGTAATTGAGGTTCTTTTTAGCACTTACTAAAGGGGGTCATTTTTTTATCTTTAACATATATATTTTTTATTATTTAGTTGCCTGGACAGAAATCGGAGCTTAACAATCAGCTTTGCCTGGGTAAAATACCACTTCAGGCTAGTAGATCTAGCAAGTCAGTAAAAAACAAGGAAACACACACGTTTCTGAGCTGATTTGTGAGATTTTTGTGAGTTGACATAAATGTAACTGAATGTGTTAAATGGACATATATCATCTTATATCAGCTATCTGATATCAGCAAATATCTTACCGTTGTCTAATAATCAATATAATATAATGTGACGAAACTTGTGGTTCACATCCCTTTAATAAATTAAAGTTCGTAGATTTGTAGACAAGCAGATTTCTGACCCACTTACTGAATTGTTATTCTTTCACTATGCTTTGTCTTGTTAATGAAATATAAATCACTGTAGATTTCAGTGTTTTTCACTTTGCTGGGAACTCCAGCGGCTCTCTCACAAACAAAACAAGCCACTGCATTGTAAAGCAGCAGTTATTTGAAGTGTCGGCGACTGACGCCCACAGCACACGACAGATGTGTCACACAGACAGAAGGAGTTGGTGAGATACAGTAGCCGGGGTGTATCGCCTTCAGAAAATGATGCAATTGCATTTTCTAGAGAGTTGACACAAAGCATCACTGGGAAACTGGACACTGACATATCTTGAGAAATTTCTACATGTCACAGACTATCAACATGTCATGTCCCTCTGATTTCACAAAAAAATGTTGATACATTTCTATGTTAGTGTATATAAAGAAAGAGAGGCGAGATGATACGGGCAAAGAGTGATGCATTTTTAAAGTGGTTATTCTGCTGTTGAAAAATATGATCATGTTTGTCCTGTCATATTTTCAATCCTGTTAAACTTCACTTCAATAAAAAAGTGACTGTTATTCACTGTATAGTGAAGACAGAGGATTTAAACAACTTCACACAACATCCTCCTTTGTCTTTGTTTTAGTTCAAACTTGAAAAATGGACACACAGCTTTACTATAACAGTTTTCGTGAACACACATTCATCTTGGAGCAGAACGAGGCTGAATAACAGTAAATCTTTCTTTGGCTGTGAGCTGGTAAGGCTCCTGTATCTTTTATCCGTCTACTGTAATTACACTGCTGGCCTCCTGGAGAGACTGTACATTGTTTTTCACAGAGAGAAAAAGCCCTGTGAGCTTTCTCCCTGCCCTCCTGCTTGCACCGCTCGGAGCCATTATGAACGCTTTTATGGGCCTGTCTGTCAAACTATTGTTGAGGGGGCTGATTTAATTTTGACAACATGTTGGTTTTTCTAATTTCCCTCCTCTCTTCACAAACGCATGCACACACAACAATCATCTGTCCCCCTTGCATTGTTTTGTCTTTGGGTAACAAAAGCCTGTTCAGTGTGTGTGTGTGTGTGTGTGTGTGTGTGTGTGTGTGTGTGTGTGTGTGTGTGTGTGTGTGTGTGTGTTATTCCCTTTAAAGGAAGCATTTCACAGTTAATTAAATGGAGAGCTCCAAACGGAATTGTCTTGCCAAGAAAGAAGCACAAGAGGAGCATGTAGATAATTTCACATGAAACCTTGGCATCATACATATGGCACGTGTGTATATTTATGTAAGTCAACTACATTGTTATCCAAGCTATTAGAGAATCTATTTTTCTCTCTATTCTCTTCCTTTTTTTCCTGTAATCCCTGTTACTCTCCCTTTAATTCTTCATCCATAACCTCTTACCCCACTCCTAAATGTCTCTGCTCCCTCTCCATGCCCTTCTCTGTGATAAGTCCCCAATTAATACAGTTCGGTGTGTCGATGTGGTGCTCACCCAAGAGTCTTTTATCGATTTTTTGAGGCGACACAAAGCCAGCAGGATCTTTATGTTTGCTGTAGCCGGTATTAAAATTATTACCGCCGTTGCAGAGTGGCTGCATGCGAAGGCTGAGAAGTAATTATGAAGGGCAAATGTCTGGGGAGGACACACACATACAGTACAGAGCGAGGGGAGAGGAAGTGGGGAAAAAAAGAGGGAGAGAAGAGAGAAAGGAGGGATAGATGGATGATACTGACAGCGAATGACGAACCAGTGAGTAGAAGTGCTGATAAGCAGAGAGGGAGATAAAGGAGAGCAAAGCAGTATACATCTGAAAAAATAATGAGAGTGACACTGAGCTGTGGATGTGATGAGCTGTCAGTGGTGTGTAGAAATGAGACCAGCCAAAATGATGGGTGAGAAAGAAACTGTGTGTCTGTGTTCTGTGCTCACAACATCCGGGCAAGCAAAGACAAAACCACCGCTGGAGCAAGAGGCTGCGGTGTGTCCTTTCCTGTCGCATTTTCATCTCTGCCAATCAGTCAGTCAGAAGATAAACTCCATCCATAACCTCTCAGTCATTAATATCACAAAGTGTTGAAGAATCAACCGGCTCGTGTACATCTGACAGCACATCAGAGACAAGACGCCGACCCTTTTCTTGTTGAGAGGTCTGCCTGTTATCAGGAGAACTGCTGCTGTTCTCTTTTTAAACCCCTTTAATATGTGACTGTATGACAGCTCCACTCTGAAATAAAAGAAGTCTCACTGCACAGTACTGTTAGGACTGCTTCCAAGCCCTCTAAGGCACATAAGGTCATGATCACAATACAACTTTTATTTCCTAGAAAATCTGATGACTGAGGTGGTAAATGTCCAGTTTAATTGGAACTTGTAGCCAAAAAGAAAATACCTTACTCTAAAAGCTATTGAGACCTTGTCCATTATTAAAATAGTAATAATCGTACAATAGTAGTAATAATCTGAAAATGCATCCCTTACACTTCGTCCTTCTCTCCATACCAAACCTTTGCTCACACTGCATTTCTCAAACACCAGAACAAATCTTCTACAAATACTGAGTAGAGCAGATAAATCTGAGAATGCCGCCCTTTTGTTTTAGTGTTAATTTTGCATATCGGCTACCAAAGGCATTTCACTTTGGGAAGGTTGAGGCTGGGGAAAACTTTGAGCGTGTATATGAGTGTGTATGAAAAAGTTGAGTCATTGATTACCTGGTTAAGGGGTGGCATTTAAAGCTGTAATTAAATCACTGTTTTGTGCTCATTCAACTGTGTGACAACAGAAACAGAAAACATTTGAATGAGAACAACTAAATCTGGAACAAGACTCAGAAATGGTGGATTAAATTGTACTTATCTTACAGATGTGACATTTACAATGTTTGCCGTTTGTTGTTTTTTTTTAAGATCTGGTGTTTCGGGGTGGACATATCAACTTGTGTATGCTTATAGGTTTTTCAATAGTAGATATGCCTTGAACTTCAGCATACAGAAGCAGAACTTGCCCTTCCTTTCGGGCTTTAACACAGATATGGTCTACAGTATTTACCTTGCGCTTGCGAGGGATGGGCTCATCGAAGAGCAGGCTGCTGCCATCCTGATCGTCCAGGCTGGGGTCTTCTGGCCCTGCAGGGCCAGGTCCCACACCGCCGAGACTGGGCACACGAAAGGGCTTGAAGCTGTCGGCAGAGAGTGGTGGGGAAGGTGTCGACGGGTTGGACTGGTCACTGGGGGCAGACCAGCTCCAGTAACCCCCCGAAGAGCTGTTGCTAGATGGAGTGAAGGGGCCAGCTGAGCCGTTGTCCTTCCATGAGCCGCTCAGACCCTCTGAGAAGATGAAGGTGAACGGAGATTGAGAGGATCGGGGATGGTTAAAAGAACAACAACATAGAAAGGAAGAGCGTGAGAGTAAATCACTACATCACACTAAATCCAACTTCTTCAGGCATCTTTATGGATGATACAACCACAACAAAACGTGTGGGTGTTCCTGTGTCAATGATGGGAGATCAAGACATTCAATTAAGTTCAGACAGCTTTATTTGCACATCACACAAAAAGAGCCTCCCAGCACTTCTTTTTACTGTGACACAAGAAAATAAAGGTTACTTTCTTGTTCTATAATTCCGCTGAGACATTTTGAAGGTCTTGTTTTTTTAGATCAAAGAAACGTTTCTTTTTAATATTGGTTAGCAAAGGCATTTCACGTTGTGAAGGTTGAGGCTGGGGAAAACTTTGGAGTGTGTATATGAGTGTGCATGAACAAGTTTATGTGAGTTTTGAGGTTTGTGTGTGAGGCAGAGTGATTGAGGCAGAGTTAAGAGCAGACCTAGTTTGTTTGGTTTAGTAAAGCAAACGTGGAAGTGGCTCGCCGACAATAAGAAAGCTGCTCTGAAATACATTCAGTTTCATTATGCAAATATTATATTAATTAAGACTGAATGAAGAGCTAATAATATCAAGATAAGAAAACAACTTTCCATATGAGTTAGAGCTAATTCCACAACATACAGCAGATTATGGGAAATAAATGTCAACCCTGACACCAGGCTTGACTAGATTTCCTTATGTGTGCAGTATGCATGAGAACCTACTGTGTGTACTGATGTAAATGCACATTCTGGGCTCTCCAACATGTGTACATGGGTGCGACATCTGTACGACTTCATTATGATAAAACTGTACGGTTGGTATTTAAACTTGACTTTGTGCATGTGTGCATGATTTATGTGATGTACATTTAACATCTGACCATGCGTGTATGTGTGACTGAGATAAACACATGCATGGTGTTTGGAGGGTTGGCTGCATGTCTGCCTGGTTGAATGGGCAGCCGGTTGGTTGCACTGACGATCTAAGTGTTTGCACGTGATTGCAGTTACGGAGGCACTTTGGATTTTTGCCACCCTGACGAGTGGCAGAGATCCAGACTCATTGTGCTTTTCTGCGGATTTGCAGAAGTCATTGATGAGAGAATCCTAAAGCTCAGCAGGTGGCAGTAATTTATCAACCTAAGCTTCCACATGCATTCACAAGATAACAGCTGCAAGGGAATGAAGAGTCAGTGTATAGCAGAACATACAAATTACAGCCTTAGGATCGGAGTCTTTTTCTGTTAATTTTTATTTTTAAAGATGCGATATACACAGAAGTGTGTCTATATATCATATACTGCATATCATATTGAATTTTTCAGAAACCCCTCGACTGTATTGTTTAATAGTTGTGATACTCACCGTTGACTTTGACAGGTGGACTCCTGACCAGCGGGCTGGTGGAGAGACTTGTCAGCACCATGGCAGCTGTCACCTTGTCCATGTCCACTTCCTCCTCCGACCGTCTGTGGAGACAGAAAAAGAGGATAATTTTACTGAGCATCTTGTACCCCCAGTACACTCAAACACACCGAGTAAGGCTCAAACACAGATTTTAACAGGTTACAATACACACACCACACACATATAGCAATATAAACCACTGTTTAACAAAAACACTGGTGATTAAAAATGGCGTATTTTACATTGTGGCAGTGAATGTCTTTGTGTGCAAAATTCCTACAGATGATTGTTCTTTTTGTTCTCAATAAGAGACCAGAATTCATTGTTTTGTACAATATTCTAAATTAATGCCCTTATTTAGAACACTTAGCACCTTATTAACTTCTTTGGGAGAGCATTTCACTGAACAAAAAAAGAAGAAAATATGTCAGACAACATCAAGCTGAATTCCCTTTTTGAAAGAAAGAAGAAAGAAAAAATGGATGGGTGACGGGGTGTGACTGTTTATTTGTTTTTAAGAGTCTAGTTAGAACATGAGTGTTGTTAGTATATAAATATTATGTGAAAATGTAAAAAAATGCTTTTCAACAGGCATAGGAAAATGAAGGCATACCTTTTGGGACCTTTAAAGAACTTGTAAATCACTTTTGCAGATGTATTGCATTCATTTATTTTCATTTCTTTATTATTCGCTTTGTTTTGTAGTGTGTAATTGTATTTGTTGCAACCTACTATGAGTGTAGAATCATTTATATCTGAATAAATGATTGTTAAAAAAAGTTGGGCATGAAAGGTAGCCCAAGATCACAGTGAGCCAGATGTTTTCTGGCAAAAATCTGGCCTTTTTGTCTTAAACTTACACAGCTTTGCATTCTGCTGCAGTGTCTGCAACTTAAGCAGCTAATTACATACACGTTTAAGGGCTTTTTCGTCCTTTGTGGGCAGCTGATGCAATACCCGGACACCATTGGAAAAATCAACAGCCAACAGCTGAAATGCTACTGTACAAAATAAAAAAAAAATGTAAAACTAAACTAGACTGATGTGAATCTTGTATTTAATCCCTAAAGCCTGTATTATCAACATAAGCTGCACAGTACACACACTAGCCAATCCATGACAGAACCAAACACAACACACATGTATTTGTCTCTTCTAATTGGTGAGCAGTAGAAGACAGGTGTCTTAATCCTCTGGCCTGTATTCCTCAGAGAGAAAGGCAATACCAGTGATCAAAGAGATGTCAATGGCTTTATTACTGACAGTATACCTATGGTACATGCTCACTATTAAGGTAACAAGCAGTGTGTGTGCATGAGTGTATCTCTCTCTGTGTGTGTGTGTGTGTGTGTGTGTGTGTGTGTGTGTGTGTGTGTGTGTGTGTGTGTGTGTGTGTGTGTGTGTGTGTGTGTGTTTTGTTCCTGAGACTTTGATGTGTGGGTGTGCAAACCAAATGATCAAAGTCAATTCTATTACAATGATGAAATCTGCTGCTGCCTCAGAAAAACATGACATCAGCCATCACCAAGTTCTCACAGCCGCTGAGATCAAATGGTAGGTTAGACTCCATCTTAATTGGTGTGTTGTCAGCAAGGCAACAAACTGTTGAAATAAATAACCCATCTTTTACTTTCCAGATACCTGTCAAAAAATAATTTCCCACTTAGGATTGAGAGGATAGACGCCTGTGCAAGTTATGCAAAATCTGGGAGATAATGCACCAATTATTCTCTTGCATCAGCCCTTGTGTCTGTATTTTACACTCATCTACTGGTTACACTGGTCTTATCAATGCAATTTCTTTATCTGAGCATGGCCGATTCCAATTAGATCCTTAGAATAAAGAACTGTATTTATTCAGAGAAAGTTTGCCATCTCTAAAGTTGTGTTCTGACTGAATGTGATTAAAAAACAATAGTGACACAAATGAGTCAAAATAAGTCAGTGAAAACATGCAAACAGATGTGGATTGCTTTGCTTGCTTCAAATTGAGGACAAAATCTCACCTGCTGGTAGTTAAAATGTTTAAACTTGAGCTAAAAATCTACCTTTATCCTAAGCTGTATGACTCCACTTCACAGGAGCAACAAGAGAGGGAACAAGGGATATAAGAGAATCTGAATTTTCCTGTCAATCAGAAGGTCAGATTGCAGCAGCCATCTTGAGACCAAGATATGGCTTCTATCTGCATGCGAACTCCAGACACAGATGTAAGTGGAGGATTACAACTTTTGTTGGCTTGTTAACAAAGTTTGTGGGTATTTAGAGATGTAAACTGTGTGGTTTAGACTAAATATGTTGCTGGATGGGTCTGAAAGGACCTTTGTCAATGAAACAGGACAGTTTCTGTTGGCATATTATCAACCAATGGATTATCATGTGGCTTCAATAGTGAGTTGCCTCTGTTTTTCAATTGTTTGCTTGTTTGTGGCAATGATTGTATCTGCTGTTGTGATTGTATCTCGAAATGGCTGGCAGATTTTTACCTTATGATGTCACACATTTTATCCACGTTGTAAAGCAAAAAAACAACCTATGATGGAATGCAAACACATGCAAAAGGTTCAAAACAAACAGGAATCTAATTAAGCTCTTCTGTCTTGTTGCAGTTCACTGTATAATGCAAGACTGATAAAGACAGAAGACTCCTTTAACTGGGGCAACCCTAACAGGCCACTACCCTAACAATACTCTAAAATCAAAACCAACAGTGGAGAGGTTTAAGAACAGTGTTAAACTTGTTGAGTGGCCCAGTCGAGGCCCAGACATGACTCCCCAAGTTTATTTTTAGAATGGCTTTAAGGCACAGATGCTCCACATCCAAGCTGACCGAGCTTTAAGCAAGTCTAGAGAAAAGAAAGAAAGACCTAAAATCCAGATGTGCCGAGCTAACACAGAACAGAAAAAATAGTGACTGAATGTGGTTTAAATGAGATGTTTCTTACTCACATTTTACACATGTTAACATCGCTACATTTTTTGCTCAGATATAATATTTAAAAAGAAGAAATCTCCTCAAAACCCTTTTGCAGTATTAACTGTGACTCATGTCTTGTTAAATGCAGCCATGTGTCGATCCCAAGAGTAAACATTTTCCATACTAGGTAACAAAGACTGTGGTGACTAAAGCAAAGGGAGAGCAGCACTTACTGTTTTGGCGGTTATACTGAAAACAAATTTTAATTAATTGTTTTGTTTGTTTTATAGCAATGCTCCCCAGCATTGGTTGACACTTTGACACTCCTGTTTTCTATATATGTACCTTTGACTTTCTCCACCCAAAATCACATTTCTAACTGGAATTGTTCATGGTTTGTTCTGCGAATAGTAAGTGACAGAGATGTCCCAATCCAAGATCCTATTTGTTTACAGATGATGAGACAAAAGAACATCATGGACACCTGATATCCACAACACAGATGTCTTTATGTTTCTGTACATCTTCACACAAACTTCAGATGGTGTTGGTGACTGCAGTGCAGCTGTTTGTTTCTCCAGATGCAGTAAGTCAGGACTTATTTTTGGCTGCTAGTGTCTAGTGAGGGCCGACAGCCTGTATAAGCAAGTAGAAGCAAATTGAGCGAAAGGGGATTTCCAAAGTTCTATTCTGAGCAAGAACAGGCTTTTGGAGGATTTTTGAGTTATTTTTGGGTCGTTTCAGTTTCATAAAACTGAATCAGATCACACAGCAGTTGTATGAATAAACTTATACGCTGTAATTTATTTAATCACATTTTTTGGATTGTAATTTGTAGTGATCCTGGTTTGATCACTGATAAAGTAAGGTTGCAAACTGTATGCACTTTCCCTCATCAACTGTTGGTCCATGGGCTAATGTGCATCTACTAGTCCCTGATATGAAAAAGTTTGCAACTTGTTCTAGTCAATTTTGTTTTCTAAACATTTGCATAAAATGTAATAAATGCTACACTTGACTCCTATGTTGCATATGTATAAAAACAATACAGCAATAGGTAAGAAAGAACGCGAACTGTTCTGATCAATCTGTAACAGACCAGTGATCTAATACAAGCTGGACAACATTAACTAGAAATATTATTTGACTACAGATGTAAAATAGCAAAGCAATCATATATTAACACGTGTATCTATATGACCACAGCTGTGAAACAATTACTTTCTTGACTTTACATTACAATCAAAGTTATGGACAGATGTCGGAAGTTAGTGTCTTATTATCAATAATTTCTTTGTGAATAAATTACAGTTTCAACATTAATGTGAAAGGTATTAAATGTGGAGAAGAGAAGAGAAGAGAAGAGAAGAGAAGAGAAGAGAAGAGAAGAGAAGAGAAGAGAAGAGAAGAGAAGAGAATGTCGTTAGCTAACAAAGAAAGAACCTCAGCCTCCATTAGCTGATGTCTAATTTATTACCCTTTCCACTGTTGAATATGATGTCATTACAGCCTCCACATAAATCAAGAAATAAAGCCGAGCACACAACTGACACTTTTACCCATAACCCCCCACCCTACGTTGCTGTAAAACCACTTCCTGGTCACCTTGGGAGGCCATCATGTGACTGTAGATATTATCTTCATGGCAACAGTGGCAGACAATTATTACTGGGTGCTTTTGTCTGTCTTAAAATGTGAAAAAGCAAATCCGAGAAAAACACATTAGGAAGACTAATAATTAAGAAGTGATGTATGAGAGGGAGAGAAACAGAGAGTGGGAAGGGGAATTTCCCAAATCACATTTGCCATTAGAGGTCTTATCAAACTTAGTTTTCGTCCAAGTGCTTATTATGGTTATAATTAACATACACTGAGTGTGTGTGTGCGTGTATGTGTGTGTGTGTGCGCTAGAGAGAGACATGTTGAAATATATGATACATGTGACACAGGAGACGCGGTGGGATGGTTAATGGATTGGTAAGTGAATTCTGATAAATGAGTTTCATATGTTGTTGTGTTTGTGTGTTGCTCTACGCGCTTTAATATTCTTACTTCACTAACTTGCAATAAAACATCCTCCAATATCTGATCCCTGAGGCTTCCTAAAAGGAACAATATCATGGATGAACAGCAAGAAAGTTAAGAGCTTGTTTACTAATGCAGATTACATGAAACAGATCCATGTAATGCTATCTTGCTGCTGGCTATTCATAAATGGAGAATGAGTTTGTCTTCAGGGGCCAAACAAACATATTACTGTTAGATGCTACTAACACTGTTAATACTTTTAAAGACTGCCAGGGATTTGTAATGACCTGAAAAAAGATAACCGACTCTTAAATTGATACATATTCTGTTTAGGTAGAATCACCTCACAGTATGAATTACCTGTATCCTATTTACACCTGACATTAACAGAGAACTATTTGAGCTTTTTCAATGAAAAAGGCAAACATGGGTGCCTCAGTAGATCAGGTGGTAGAGTGCGCAGCCTGTATACAGAGGTCCTCTGCAGCAACCACGGGTTCAACTCCAGCCATTTGCTGTGTGTCTCCTCTCTTTTCTACCTACAAGATATCCTGTCAAATAAAGACAACACTCTCATTATGAGAAAACTTCACAGGTACATGCAGTGCTACACTTCATGTTAAAGGTACCAAAAGTGACCAAAAACATGGACTGCATATTTAAATGCCCTTACTGGCAATTAGGAAAATAGGTTTTTCTTGACAAGTCATAAAGCTGAGGCCACACTAAGGGTGCAAGAAAATATCGATGCACTTAAGTAATGTGATATTATAATTCTTAGAAATACTGTATCATGATATCATAATATATGCAAATATATCAAAAAACACTAAATTGTAACTCCTGTATCATGATACGTATCACATCACCACATTCTTACCAATACACAGCTCTAGGCCACACTCTGTGATTTTAGCCTTGATTGTCCACAGACAGATTTTGGATACAGATGACAAAAAAAAAAAAAATCAGGGCATGCCCCATGAGTGGGGATTGCTACATATGTGAGCTGTTCAAAGATGTGAGAGCTCTCTGGCATTTCGCTGACACGCAGACACATATCAAGCAGGTTTAATATCTGGTCGTATCGGGAACAACTCAAGGAGCTATGCAGCAGTTACAGCCAATGAGAGCAGACACGGGCTGGGTGTGAGAGAGAGAGGGAGGGAGAAGCGCGAGAGCACCGGAGTGGCTGCCAGAAAAGGCCAAATATAAAATAAAAAGAGCAAAAAGTGATAGATGTAGTGGCTAGTTGTTAAAACTAGCCAGACAATAGTGACATGCTGGACACCGATACTTTAGTATTAATAATCTAACATCACTTCTAGCATGTGTTTTTGTTTCAGTGTTTCCTCCATATGCAACTAGAAGTGCCAACATAAGGTTTTTTTTATGAGGAGAGGAGAGGAGAGGAGAGGAGAGGAGAGGAGAGGAGAGGAGAGGAGAGGAGAGGAGAGGAGAGGAGAGGAGAGGGCTGAGTCTTTTTTGCTGATCAAAATTGCTGCAGATTCATTTCTGTCAATTGACTAAGAACTCAAAAGACAATCCATTCAAGCAGACAATACACTCTTCTTTCTTTGAATTTAAATATTTGTATTTCACATTATAGAGTTAATATGGTTTGGTGTCAGTCCACTGCTTAAACACAGGTGGGTGTGTAGACTACCTTTACCTTTATTTTTGTCTTAAAATAGTAATGTCAGATAAGATTTCTGTATTACAAAATGAAACGTATCTTTACATCTAGCAAACCTGACTGAGCTTGACGTAAAAGATCTGAAACCAGATCTAGTTCCTAAACTAGATCATAGTGCAAGCTTAGTCTGGTGGGTATGGACCAGAGAGCAGCAGAGACAGTGGAGGTACTGGAGCAAGTAGAAGAACATTTTGAAAACTGACAAAATCATGAACACATGTTGAAGACGGAAATTACAAAATGCACGAGTTAAATTTAGAGTCATAGATGAGTTGGGATTCCTCCCTGTGAGGGTATGAAGATACAAGTAAAACAACAGCTCCCTCTTCAGGGGTTCTGACGAGTTTGGTGGGAGATATGGCTGTTTGCCAACCTGCCAACAGGCTGTGTGTGTGTGTGTGTGTGTGTGTGTGTGTGTGTGTCTGTGTGTGTGTGTGTGTGTGTGTGTGTGTGTGTGTCTGTGTGTGTGTGTTGAAACTTGTTGCACTTCCCTGGACAGATGTGCCAACTCCTTTTTTTAAGTACCACAATTGAACTGAACAAAACAAAGAGCCTGCATGGGAACAAGTAAGACGGGCAGGAGGCAGGGTGAGGGTGTAGGTGTGTGAGGCCAAGCCTCCACCATTGTGGCAGACGGGCAGTGTCCAGTTTCAAACAAAACACTGGGCAGGGAGAGAGACAATAACAAGGGTTCAAGTTACTGTGGCCATCTTAGTACGACAGGTAGATGTGATCCAATGAAACATGTGCCAGGTTTTTGTTTTTCATCAAGTTTTATGTTCAGGATGGACAAAGTGCTAGAAGGTGCAATTATCTTTAAGGACAGATAAGGCAAACTTTTTCCAGAACAACACTGAATAATTTAAAGAATTGCTATTTTACTTCAATCATGATCATACTTGATCATAAATTCACAACACCTTGGCTTCTGTCTCTGTTTCCCTGCATGTTACACTACAAGACATTTGAACAGATTTTTTAAAATGTTAATTTTAAAAATATCAGACATGCATAATTTCTAAAGCAATTATAATAAAAATGTAAATTTGTTTGATAAACTTTTTTTTTAATTCAACATTTCTTTTATAAATGCAATAATTAACTGCTATACACTGTCAGCTGCTGTAAAACCCCACCGCAGAAGAAAACAACAAATGCAATCACATTCACTGGGAGCAGGAAGCCAGTTGGATGATGAAATAATGAAATCAAGGAAATAAATTTTTGTTTTAAACATAACAACGATACAGCTGAAAACACAGAGAAGGATGTGAAAAAGCAAGCAGAAACAGGGCTGTTTAATAAAGCAGATATCAATGGCACAGCACTGTACTTTACCTCTTCATATACACTTTATTTTGTCTTCCAAAAATGTTTTGCACTTGTCAGGGGGTACTTGAAATAACTATTTAAGTATTTCAAAGTACATTATTGAGAAAAGTTTAAGAAAAACTGATGTTAAAAAGCCCACCAGCAGTCTGATAAACACTTGCCACAATTATGCTCACTCAGAGCTCTAAACAACCCGGTACAGGCCAGAGCAGCCTGTGGAACAGTGAAGTGCCTTGCTAAAGGATGCCTCAACAGTGATGAAGGTAATTCATACCCTTAAAATAAACCAACATTTAACAGTTTAAAATCATTTCACTTCACTTCAATGTTAAATGCTTCAAAAACAAATTTAAAGATTCCCTGGAATTAATCCAAGGGAATCATTAAGTGAAAGTTATGTACAAATCTTTGTTTTTCACTACTCGTCCTGGAATGACCTTTTGCTGCACACACACAACTCCACATCCCTCCACTTAAAGCAAATAAGAGAACATTTCTGTCCAGAGTCAACAAAATTATCGCACATCACATTCTTGACAAGTTCAGATAATACACAGTTGATGTTTCACATGAAGGCACAGTGCAATACACCATTTATTTATATATATATATTTTTTAACAAACTCCCTCTCCAAACTCATTTAGACTAAATGGGCCAAGGTCAATCTTCACACACAAACATGCACAAAACCCTTGCAGCTTTAGTTAGTAAGTTACACAAAAACTATCAATCAGCTCTAATGAAAGCAGCTGAAAGGTGTGGTGCTTTGCAGGAATTCCCCTGAAACAAAGGCCAGCGGTGCCAAGCACACCCCTCACTCCTCCACTGTGCTGTCTGTGCTCCGTCCTCTCCCTCCTCTTCCTCCCTTCGCCCCTGCTGGACTGACGTTAGACTCTCGCTGCCTCTCACTGACTTCCCCTCCCACAGTTTGAGCCTCTTCAACTTTTGTTGCTGCGAATCACACTGAAAGCGAAGTAAGCGAGCAAGAAAGACAACAACAAGGAGTGTGTGTGTGTACATATATATGTGTGGGAGTGTGTGTGTTGGGGTAGGCCTGTCTCTTTGATGCTGAGCAGTGCAGGGAGGTCTACTCGTTTATTACAGCCACTGGACTATGACGCTTATTTCCTCCTCAATAAGCTCCTATAAATCTGAAAGCTCCTCGTCTACCATGTGCTTATCTGATCTCTTTCCTTTCTACCTCCCTCACACACACACACACACACACACACACACACACACACACACACACACACACACACACACACACACACACACACACACGCGCACAACATCAAAACCACAAAAGGAATCTGCATATGACACGGGGCTAACATGCATGAAGGGCACAGCGTTTGATTGGCAGATGTGTATGAAGAGACACACACAGGAATTTCTTTGACATGCTTGTGTGCATCATTCAGGCTCTAGAGATGTTACAGATAACGGTCCTTTGTTGGAAAACACACTTCTAAAAAAAAGAATTTCAATAAAACCGGAGAAATACACAAAGGAGTGTATTTTAGCTTTGTGTTGCTTATTCAATTTCCTGTGAAGCGGTGTGTATGTGTGAGACATACACCTATAACACACATGAGGGTGTATGTGAGGTTTGGACAGGTGCTGCCGACAGCTGCAGACTCACTGTACAGAGCACATGGGTTATAAGAGGGATCCAGTTTAATAGACGCAATAGGAGTTTTACTGGACTTGAAGGTGATGTCCAAAATAAATAATCTTGCTTTGGTGTCATCTGCTGGTTTTAATAGCCAAATCCTTATTTACACACTGAGAATATAAGCACAGACTGGCTGCTGTTGGTATATACATACTGGCACTAGATGGTGAACATGCACTGCTAGCGATTACGGTGCCTTTATCTGAGGTGCAAGTTGTCAAAACTGATTTTTCGCCAAGTTAGGCCTGCCAGTGTGGCTGTTGTGGTTTCATGCACTGCTATACATTATCACACTGACATACACATTCCCCAGAGGATGAATCCTAATTACTTCAGTGATCGCCTTGATTTTTCCTGAAGCACCTTTACAAAGTTTTTTGTTTTTTAGTGATATGTCTCAGCAACTATGGGATTGATTGCATGCAATCTGGTACAGATATCCATGTTCCCCAGAGGATAATTCCTACTGACTTTAGCAATTCCCTGACTTTTCATTTAATCCCACCACGAGGTTGACATTTGTAATTCAGCGCAAAATGTCTCAACAACTATTGGCTGGACTCACGTCAAATCTGGTAGAGAAATGTCTTCCTCAGGATGAGTTATAATAACATTAGTCCGTCCCAGCTGAGGCAGGGCATTTTTGTGTGGAGTTGGCATGTTCTCCCTGTGATTGCATGCTCTGGTTTCCCCCACCAGCGTGGCTGTCACCTCTTGTTTTCAGTTAATGAATTTATCTATGTTTTTGTAATTTTTTAAAACATCATATTTTTGTCATAAATAACTGAACAATTTTAGTTGAACACACCACCTATTGTTTTACTTGTATGGTTTCTCTACTTGGTTTATCACTGAATCACATAATTCTAAACATTTCAGCACTTTTTTCATTTTACTTAAAGGTCTTGTGTTTAAGATTCACAGCGATTAATTGGCAAAATACAGCAGAAATGGAATCTAATATTCATAGGTATGTTTTAATTAGTGTATAATAAACTGAAGAAAAAAAAAACTGTTGTAGTTTTGTTAGATTTGAAGGAGTCATGTATATTTAGAGAGGATCCATGTTGAACCGTCATGTCTATACAGCAGCCCTGAACAAATCAACCAAATTCTGGCTCTAAATATGGCCTGTTGTCCTTTCGCCAATTGCATGCCCAACATAGGCACTCGAGACACTTAGAAGGAGAGGATATTTTCAATCTGCAAACTCACCGCTAGGTGCCAATAAATCCTACACAACGGTCCATTAAAAGTTTGGTTACCAGTTTGTCAAAGTTATTAAAATCTGAATCTGTTACTCAATCACCCACACACACTGGTATTTGAATGTTTCTGAACTGCACATCTGCTCTGGAAGCCACACACACACACACACACACACACACACACACACACACACACACACACACACACACACACACACACACACACACACACAATCAAAGGACCAAGTCATTTTCCTAGCCATAACAACATATGCACTGGCCTGGCAGCCAGCTCCTTGTAATAGGAGCCATGGCCATCTTTCCCTTCACGCAGACTCTGGTTCAGCTCTTAGAGGAGAAGTGCCAAACCTTCATCTGATTCACTGTAACTCGAGCTTCACAATGAACTGCAGCCCGGATCAGTGCTCGTCCACTGAAAGATCACCTCCTTTTCTTAAAAACGTCAAGATACCCTCATTCAAAGTTGATACATCGTGAATACATCACATCACAAACCATAAAAAGATGGTTTTAAATTACAACGTGTAATGGGACTCAAGGACTGAACCAGAAAGCAAAATGCAATGAATCAGTGAATCAAAATGAATCAAAATGAATCAATTTTTACAACAATTTAGTAACTTTGTTTCTAGATTTGAAGAAACATGATCACGATGAAAAGCCTGGACTAAATGGTCAGGCATAAGAGGAGCAGGATTTCTTTTTGGGTAAAATCTCCCTTTAAACTCATGATAACCTCATACTGATTTAAATGTCACACTATATAATACCATGACTTAAATTTTGTGTTACTTTCTACTTGTCATATTTAGACATGAATGCAATTGTGAAGTAGATAATCCCTTGTATATCTTGCACTGCAATGCAATGACATGTTTACAAAGACAGCCATAGTTGTTTGGTTGGCATTGTTACAGACTAGTGTTGTCAAAAACATTGTTTTACCAATACATATTGTTTCTGAATGTTTGAAAAGCTTTTAATTCTCATTTTCCATTATATCAATACACCAGTACCACTTTAATTAGGCTGTACATAATTTAGTTATTGTAATGTTATAGCCTTAACTTTTAATAAAAATCTAAAGATTTTATGCGTTCAGTGTTGTGTCAGTTTTCCCTCTGATATTGAAAAATGGTACTGAATGGCAGAGGGACCTTGGAAAAGTAACTGAAGGTGATACATGGTTTAAAGTTGTATCACAATGTGGTAAATATGTGAAAGAAGCTCAAAAAGTTCACACAATATAAGGTACTGCAGTGATACAACAATTTTTGTTGAAAATGTAAAACTGAAATAGGAACTTTCTTGCACTGTACATAGGAATGTAGTTTGGTTAGACCATTTTGAATCAAAGTAATACAAAATTTAAGTAGTTGGTTTGGTTCAGAAATCCTGTTAAACACAAAGTTGTGTTTTTTGGGGGACCTGTCCCAAATACCAACTACCAATACCAAATACCTAAACATATTTAAGTGTGCATTTCCTGTATTATTGTGGGTAAAAAAAAATCAACCTGCTCAGTTATTTTAAGGCACAGGAAGGAAACAAAAGCTCCTGAACTGAAAGAATGGGTTAATGCAATAGTGGAAATTATTAATATATCCTTAGAAGAATAAGTGGCGAACAGGAGTGAGAAGTATCTCCTTGGGACCGGAAAATTAAAGACAGGTCTAAATAGACATGAATTTGCTCTGTGATTATGTGATCCTGCAGTATGATGTATGAAGATATAAGTATGACATATTTTCTCTTTGCTGTGTTTTGTGGTGGCAAATGACGAGTCGATGTAGAGATGAGACAGAGACAGGAGCTTCGTGCATAAGAGGAGCAGTTTATTTGACAAATAGAAAGCTAGAGTAAACATGCACGGCCTCCTTTTATAAAGTCTCATCTGTGTATGTATGTGTATGTGCACTTTTTCCTTCTGGACTTATTTATTTGTTTTATTTATTTTTTTCTATGGATTTTTGTGCTGGAGTCTGCCTCTGTAATATAATATAAAAAATCTGCCCTGTGTTTCTGTATCCTGGAAACAATAATACACATATGCCATGTACCAAGAATTTCAAAACCTAATAAAAATTAAAATAAAAAAGGAAATTATATTTAATATCAAAACTTTTTGCATCAAAGTTCCAGCATTGTGACAACACTACTATGGACATGATGAAGCAGATGATTAATGAAAAATATAATCTTGTATTTCTTTCCCAAACAATAAGCTTGGAACATGAAAAGACAGCTGAGTTTGAAATATAACCACTCAGAATTGAGATGGCAAATTTGCAATTTCTATTGATTTGTACTGAACATATGCTTGATCACGGATGAAATTTGATCATGAAGCATGAATTTCTGCACCTCCCAAATATTTTTAAACAGCATATTGCCTGTATTTTAACAATAGAGCTCAACGTGACATTAACCTCAAAAGCTATAAGATGGAATGAGCCAACTTCTTGGTGTCCTCTCTGTACTTCAGAAATTAAAAGAGACATCACAGCCTCACAAGATTCATGTGCTGCGTAGCTGCTACAATTTACTTTCATTAGTGAAGAGAGGGCAATGAAGACATCATTATGGGTGGTTGCTGTCTTGCTGACTTTCAAAGCCCACAAGATCAAAGGCGGAAGCAGAACTGTGTTGGAGAAATTGCTTTGTAAGATTTTTATCAATCCAACCCACAGACCACAGACTGTTCTGCAGACATTACGAGAAACAAGTCAATGGTAGATTTTCCTTAATTAACTATTAAGACGCAAAGCCATGTGCTTTTTGTTTTCATTGAGGGCAATAGGAAACATGTAATAGGTTATGGGTCTTATTTCATTCTGCCCCGACTGCAGCACCACCATCTTTAAAAGCCAAGAAAATCCTGCACACAATCTCCTATACTGCACAGCACAGAGAACCGATGATTGAATGTATACGGCCCGTCACATATAGAACAGAGGAGACGATGAAGTCATTAAGACTCAACAATATTATTGCTGAGAACCACACTGTGTCTAATCATCGGCACTTGCTCGTAGCTAATTAGCTGATTACGCATTAGCAAGTTGTCTGCCTCTGTTACTATCTGTCCCCCAAACACACACCAATACACATACTTGGGTAAAGGATCCGGAGCTATATACATAAACATTTTTACACATGAGTGAGCGACAGTACGTGCAGATGGAAACAGTGTTTGCTAGTTCCCTTTTTTTTAAAAATAGTCTCAGACAGACACACACACACAGACACACACTTTGTAGTGAACGCCCTCTGGTAAGAGCACAACAAGGCGTGGTGTACATTAGCTGGGCTTGGAGCCAAAGACCCTCCGTGTGTATAATGTGTGTGTTGTCTGCAGACTGACAGATACAGCTGTACAGTAGCTACACTGAACTATGTGCAGGTCAACAGAGCCTGGCTTTATCTGCACATCTATCCATGTTTTTCTTTGCCTTTGTCCTCTTCTGCTTCTAATGCACCAAGACTGGATGAGATGTGCTTCATGCTGTGAATGCATGAAATGTGTCGACACTGACCTCAGCCTCTCTCGCACGTATGATCTTCTCAGTGTACAATTCATTGCAGGTATACAATGAGGGCTTTTCAGTCACTCTATCTTGGAGTGAAGCATCTCTCTAGGCTCGCATTGGGGAAAAACAACAGTCTCCCTCCTCTGTGTTGCTCTTTAGCCTAGTTATCCGTCTACACACTACACCGCTATGAGACAGAGAGCACGCACACACACATAGACACACATAGGGATGAGACTTACACCCATGCACACACAAAATTGGAAATTAGATCACACGTGTAAACAGAGACACATGCACACAAGAGAAACAAATATTTCCACTTAGATGTAACAGTTAGCTAAACAAATGCACAAATAAATGTGTTTAAAAAGGCCTTTAGGCTTGATTCTTTCCATTTTTGACAGCCTAAAAACATAATCATTATCTGTACCACAAAGTCTTTGAGCTGCACTGAAACACTCACAGGCACTTGTCACCAAGTCACTGGGGCTAAAGCTCATTCATTAAAAAGCCATTCATTAAAGAAAAACACTAGAAGATATATTCATGTGTGTTGCGAGCTTTTTGAAGGGTGCTGTTGGTTGTTGCTTCATAAGTTGCACAAGCATCTTCTACATCAGTTTATTTATTTTTCTGCTAAAAATAAGATTGACAATAACCACATGCCCACAATACCACAAGATTGAGTTCATTACCTTCATCACTGCAAATTGTATTTTGTAGGGTCAATCTCATGTTACTCTATTTCACAATGCGTTTGAGATCAGTGCTCAGGAACACAACGCCTCTGATTGGTCAACAAACTCAGTCCAAGGCATCGTAGAACTGCTGATAGACAGTTAACAACATGCTTACAGCAACAACAACTGTTAAGATAAAATTCATACCTTCACAGCCCTAATGACAAAAGCTGAACTGCAGTGTGAGTCCCCTGACTGAATAAGCTCTCAGCTTGCGATGCTCCATAAAATAAGTCAATATTCCTTATCAGTTTCTACTTTCCTTCCACTTTTCTAATAAAACAAAGGACATAAAATGAGGCATGCAGAAGTGTTTTGTTTATGACACTGTGTTAACCTATTTTGCCTGAATGGATAACCTTTGAACTTGAAGGTAAACATGTCATGACAAAGGCTGTTTGTAGCGGCATGTTAATGGCTCAGATACAGGGATGGGTAAACGTAAGAAAGACTTAAATCTCCAGGTAGTGTGTGTACTGTACGTGTTTATATAGGAAAACAGCCGCAGGGTAAAAAAACAGGTCCTCAGTGAGTGAATGAATGTGTGTGTGTGTCAGGTTGATGCATATAAGTCCTGATTTCTTCCCATTTCACATCCATAAAGACAGCGTTAAGCCCTTGAGCGACAGAGATGAGGGAAACCGATCATCCGCTCTCTCCGCTGCACTTTACCTTTTAATATGTCTTTTGATTGACACACACACGCATGCCTCAGTAGTGTGGCCTAGATTTGCACTATAGGTTGGGGTTCCTACATAGTAGCCTACCCTTTGGGCTTGGGTTGAACACACACACACACTTGGTGGTTATGCTTTAGACTGGTGCTTAGGTTGGAGGCCCCACTTATGTACTAGCCTCTGGGCCACACGCACACACACACACACACACACACACACACACACACACACACACACACACACACACACACACACCTAACAGGGTTCCCCTTAGTCCAATATTACAGTAACAGGTGAGGAGAACGGCAGGTGGAAACACGCTTGGGGGCAGGAAAACAAAAACAACTCAGAGTTAGATGGATGCAGCGAGATGATGGAGAATGAGGTACATGAGGGAGAGAGATTTCCTCCATGCAGCACGCAACTATGTTGTGTTTTAGCAAATTTAAATACACATTTTTTTCACTTCAGTCTGAAACTGTCAGATGTAATTTATAAAAGAAGACAGGTCCAAGGCATTTTTCTGGCAAGAAAAGTGTTTGTAGCAGGCCACATAACCAAGCTAAAATTACAGATTTCTGTTATTGGGTGTCAGAATTGATACATTTATAATACATAAAGTATGATTCCTAAGCTCCACTCACAAAAAATATCATAAAGTGTCCCTACAGAGAAGGAGTCTATATTAGGGTTGGGCAATATGTTAAAAATTTCCATATTATAAACCATTATAAGCAACAAACTATGTAATTGTTTGGGTATATATCTCCCCACCTCCCAGTGGGGAGCCCAGCGTCCCCATAAAGCTTAAACTTTCTATATGCAATACTGATTATATGATTACACGCCCAGTTGCTTTTGTACTGTTATGTTTTCAAAAACCTTTTGTGTCTTGATGTATTGAACTAATCCCCTGTGAAAGTGCTACCGTTGCATCTCAGTGTGCTTTTCTCATTGCTGAATCTCCCCTTGAATCAAGTATGGACCTTGACAAACAAGTTTAAAGATACTGTGAAAACACAGACAACACATACAATCCTGTCTCCTCTTTGAAAGCTAAGGTGCATCTCAGAAATGTATATCTGCAGCTTTAAAAAGCAGTGATTTGGATTTGTTTGCTACTTGAACTTGTGCACTCAGATTTTTTTATTTATAAAAATGAAAGCGGAGACTCCAAGCTCTCAATAGCATTTCACCTGCCTGTCTGCCAGCTCCGCTACTATTCAGCACAATAAAAAAAAACCAACTCAAAACCAACCATATGGAGCTTCACTTCTGAATCATATCTAATAAAAGTAAAAAAGTCCACAAAATACTTAAAAATTGGATAACGACCACATAAGAACAACAAAATAATACAAATTTGGAAGCCAACAATGTCACAAAAAGGAAATGATACCTGCGAATTCCCGAGGCACTGCTCCAAAAATAGATGCTCATATTTCTAAAGATCCAAAGATAACAATGGGCGTAATAGGTATAATGGTGGAAACACATTTAAAATGCAAAGCATGATGATGGAGGGAGATGGGAGAATAAAGACGGGTAGGAGCTGGGAGCAGGGATAAGCCATCTCTCTCCACACACACACACACACACACACACACACACACATGCACACACACACACACACATGCACATGCACACCGTGATGGGCTTTCCCTGAATTGATGTTGCTGTATGCCCTAATGAGCAGAGGGAATACACAGGATCTCACTGCTCCAAGCTACTCATTTGGACTCATGTGTGAGCATGGTGCATGTGTGTATTGTGTGTATGAGGGAGTAAATGTGTCACTTTCTCTGAGATGTTTATGTTTCTGCTTGCAAGTACCTGCAAGCATGGATGCCTGAACCCATGACAGCAATTGTGAATGTATGATAGTGAGAGAGAAAGAGAGTCGGTATGAGTAGCGATGGGGTCGCCCGCTGACGCAAACAAAGGCAGTGGCTATGAGAGTCATGACGACCTTTAGAGTGGCTGGCTGGTAAACACCCCCCACCCTCATTCTTCATCCCTCCTTTCCCTCTACGTTTCTCTACCCCTTCATCTCTTCCACCTGTCTTTGTCCACCCCTACTTCCACTTCTCTCTCTTGTTGGATCAACAGCCGTCATCCATATGATGCAGCGCTGGAGTAAACAAAAACAAGTGGGCTAGACGAATGAAGTATGTGAGCTCTGTGTCTGAAACAGAGTGTGTAGCTGATAAGAGATGTTGTCTTTCTGTTTCTGTTTATGTCCTTTTTCCTGGCATGGTACAGCATCATGTATTTGTGTTGTGGTGGATGTACCTCCTTACAGAAGAATCAGAAACCCAAAAGTCAGAGCGTAAAAAAACTGAAATGGCAAAGAAAATTTAGGAGTAAATGGAGGAAGGTGTTTAAGTGGCTAAGGATGTAATGTACTGTGGTATGTCCTGCTAGTTTCCTCAACTATCTGAGATTTCTAGCTTGTTTTTCATTGGAACCAATGCCTTCAGGAAACACCACATCACAAATCATGGGAAACGTGGACAACACAAGTATCACAGTCATGGAAGGTTGCTAAATTGTGTTAAAGTGCTTTTACTGTATTGTTATTTCATAAGTTTACATTTGGGCCACCAAATCTAGGGGCTTGGTGACCTGAGGGGTCAGTGATTAAATAAAATACTGTAAATTCTTCATCAGTGTAAACATAATGATCTCATAAAATATGATGAATTGCTGTAGATTACACCACCCAACAGTATTTTTGACCAAATACACTGATACTGCAACAATACTGTAGGGATGACTATTTCACAAAATGTTAACAAAATGGGATTTTTGATTAATTATCATCAGTAATATGGATTAAATAACTAAGTGAGTAAAGACAAATAGTAGGACAGCTAGAACAGTCTAGTGAGTTAAGAAAATTACATCACTTGACTGTATATAACAGCATCCAAAATCTAAGGCAATATCTACTTTCATATCGAAATATTGATATAATATCAATGTATTGCCAGCCCTAAGAGGATTAACTGCTGCTGTATAACACAATGTCTACACAAGCAGCAATGAGAAACCAGTGTTAACAGCAGCACTTTCAGTCCTCCATCAGTGTGTACGCAGGATGAATTCAGGCTCTGTATCAAGTGTCATTTATGCAAAGCAGAGGGGTCTTGAATCACCCCATCAGGGTTTATTTCCCAATAATGACCCCGCCCACTGTAGATGATCCTGCTTATTACATGGCTACTTACCTGAAAAAAAAATCAATAATTTGCTACAAAAAAAATCCTTTCAAATGATTTTAAAATTATTTTATTGACCAATTAAAACAAAGTATGTAACAAAGCCTTGTAATAGGCAGTTATAATGACTCTACTTGTTTGCTGGTCATTGGTTTCATGAAATAATCTGGGCTGAGAACAGGTTAATAATGGAAAATGACCTTCTGGCTAAATGCAGGTTCTTGAAATGCCACCTCTGGCTGAGTGGAGAGATCACCGCTAATCAAAGGTCTCCTCTCTCCACATCCACGTTTCCCTCTTGTTCTGTCTTCCTTCAAGAATTGGGGGAACCTTCTCCTGCAGCTACCTTTCACCTCATCAGGGTGTGTGTTTACGTGTTCATTAGTGTTTAGTGGCAAGTGCAGTGGGGATAATAGTGGTCATAAGAGCAGTATAGTGGTCATAAGAGCAGTAGTCCCCCCCCCCCGGAGCGCTCCTTTCTCTCCACCTGCCCTCTGGACACACACACACACACAACCTGCCAATAAGTGCCATAAAGCACAAAGACATAAACACACACCCAAGCACCCTTTTATCACTGCTGAGTTTGATTATAAACACCTAGCCTTTAACCACAGCAGACAGACATACACCCACACGTCCATACACACCTCCAGCCCCTCAGCTCCCAGGAGAGCGATACACACACTGGAGGAAGGGGCCTCTTTCCCAATTACACCACGGTGGAGGGAGGGGGGAGAAGCTGTGTGTGTGTGTGTGTGTGTGTGTGTGTGTGTGTGTGTGTGTGTGTGTGTGTGTGTGTGTGTGTGTGTGTGTGTTTGCTGAAGGTGCTCATAAAAGCCCCGGAGATTGAGCTGATGGAGGGCATTATAAAAGGCCTATCAGCTGGTCCAATCACCTCACACAGCCCCGAGGCAGGACAAAGGATCTGCCCGCCACTTCAACATTTACCTAAAGGCCTTTTACTTACACACCTCCCCCTTTACCCTCACCCCCTCTCTCCCTGTCTCATTCTTCTTCTCTTCCTCTTCCTCCCCTGTTTATTCACCATTTGTGCGATTGTTAACCTTGACTTGACCAGGGAAAGTGAACTGACGTGAGGTTTTTCCCCGTCTCGCCCATTGGCATCTTAATAGTTGTTGGTAAAGGACAGAGAGAATCACTCATTCATGGTCAGATAATCAATACAAGTCGTCACAAAGCATGTTTGGATGACCTTTATGGTGAGTCTTCCTTTGGCGATGGAAATTATGTTAGAGAAAGAAAAAAACAACAGACAGGACAGAGTGGGGGAGAGTAGAGAGACAGCGAGAGGAAGGGTGTGTTTTGGGGGAAGGTCTCCATCAGGCGAGTATTATCTCTGATTAATTTACTGCTGTGTGGTATGAGGATGTGACACTGAGCGTGAAGAGACAGCCGTGACAAAAAAAGAAAAGAAAAGAAAAAAGAAAAGGCACACAAGAGAAGGGAGACAGGGAGAGCCCACCCCTTCCTTCTTCCCTCTCAACCATGTCAACAAGTCCACACAAAGACTCCTCTGCTCCAGTATCCCATATAAATCTATACTGGAGCATCCATACAAGACAAATGCTCACTTTTATAAAGGCAAACTGTGTAAACGCAATTTCTCTATATTTACATGTACTTAACTCTAGTTAACGCTTGTCTAATTATCGTTTGATAATAACAAGCTGTTTCGTATTGGTTATACACTAACCCTTGCAAACATCACATTTAGTGTCATGGGTAGAGACAGATTACTGTCCTTGTGGCTGTAATATTGAGCTGCAATGATTCATAGATTAGTTGATTCAAAGAAGATTAGTTGGCCAACTATTTTGATCATTTAATCATTTCAGTCATTTTTCAAGCACAAATATTAAACAGTTGCTGGTTCTGCCTCCATTTCATATCTTTGTCACAAGTGTTAAGCATTTTTCATGGATTATTGCAAAAAAAAATATTACATTTATGGATTTATTCTTTATTCTGTATGTTATATTCTGCATAAACAATATATGTCACTCATATCGGTATCAGCATCTGGCCAAAATTCCAGTTTTAGTCAGACCCTTATAGTTAAGAAAGAGGCTCTGGACTGTTGGTTGGACAAAATAAGCAATTTGAAGGTGTCACTTTGCACAGTGGGAAATTGTGATGAGCACTTTTCATAAACTTTTTAAATTTTGTAGACTTAAAGATTAATCTATTAATCATGAAAATACTTGGCAGAATAATCAATAATGAAAATAGGGCTGCATCAAACGATTATTTTTTAAATGATTGATTGATTATTTTTCACTTGATTGATTAATTTATCAATTAATCTAATTATTATTTCTTTGCCATTATTCAATTATCATTAATCATTAATATTTCAATATTTTATTCAATCATAATCCTGAAAAACAGACACATAAAGCACATTAGAATAATGATAATAGTGACATATTTCAAATTTTGACATTGACTCCATGTCAGATGTCTGATCAGAAAAATACTGAGCCTCAAATTCAAAGGAGCTGTTATGCATATTAATTAAATCACTAATCACTATCAGCCCTTCACTGAACGGGACAATCAGTATTTTGACTTAAAATGTAACCTGGTTATGACATGGGGTTATTTAATCACTCATATGCAGGTAAGATGGTCCCTGGTAATGTATTTTTGCATCATTGCGGGCCAAAGAAAATAGTTTTCGTGCTTTTCTGAAAACTGAAATGCATTACAGACAGTCTTAAACATTAGTTTTAGCCATTTCTGACTCATATGTGGCTGATAAAGTGAGCAGAAAGTATAAAACAGTTGAATAACCCTGTTAGATGATGCGTGGTGTGAAGTTAACACCAGCGATGCAGACATCACTTTTAACACGGGCATTTACTATCAATTCTCATATGAAAAGCACCATCTTCAACTGTCTAAGCTTTCGTTTATGTAAATTCTGTTTATTAGGATATCTATATTCTTATATACGTTAACAACATTTTACTTACTATGTTGCAAGCCCTACAAGCTGGAAGGTTGAGGCTGCCTATATACAACCTGACAAGAGGTACTCCATCAAATGTGACACTTTGAGACAAAGAGGCAGAAACACAGAAGCACACTGCACTGCTGTTCATGTGTTGAGTTGCTGTGAATGCAGGGAAAAAGGCAACGGCAACTTGCCGTGTATTTACATGCACTTAAGTAACCGGGTTACTCAGAGAAACCAGGTTACGCATGTAATCTGAGAACACGTTTACATGTACTGCAGTAACCTAGTTACTGTAAGTCTATGTGTTCATGCGTCAGGTCAGAAACCGGATTTCTCCCCTGAGCTTATTCTGGAAGCATGCCTTGCTTATTTTAATTTTGTTAGGGACAGAAAAGGCTGCCCCTGACTGTTTTCTTTCTCTCTTTTGTGTATTTGTGTTGGAGCAGATGAGTTTACCTGAATTTTTAGCAACTCGGAGCAGCGGAGGCCGGTAAGACGACACCACTGCAGGCAAGTTTAGCAATACAACCAAACTATTTGGTGGGAGACATAAAACTGATTTTGTTTAGCGTCTGCAGCAGAAATCAACACCCCTGTTTGAAAGATAAATAAACTGTGTTGAAGCACTAAAGAAACAAGAAGATTTTTAATATATGCACACAATACCACAGGGTATAAACCTAACTACTAACCACTGCTACTGAAGAACAGTCAGGCATGGGGATGCAGACAGAGACAGCAGGTGTCCTAAGAATCATCAAGTCCCAGAAAATATGTACAAATGTTTCAGAGCACAGCAGCATTATTTATTGTTTTTTTTTTTTTTATTGTGCAGGACTTCAGCATTCTTAAAAGCATAGCCTGCACCTTGGTGGTGTTCAGCATGGTTTCAACCTACAAAGGGATTATGAGTGTGTCTCCAATTACAAGCTTATAACACAAAACATAACAACACAACACAACAGGAAACCGCACAAAATATTAAGCTACATAAATATATCTGGAACTCCAGATATGCACTTTCACCACCTGCGTCAGTATGCCACGCACGTCTCCAGTGCTAGCGCTCCGAGCAGCCGCAGGCGAGGCAAGAAATTGACGGACAGTTTCAGCCAGCCAACGTGCCAATTGTCACTTAGGATTTGGGTCAATGCTGCGCGCCTTCGCTTACAACTGCCTGCCTTCAAAATGTAAACAAAAACAAACATGGATTGTAAACAACATGAAGCACAACTGAGCCTCTTTGCTGTCTATCTGTCTGTGATATCATAATCACTAGTAAATGTGATTGTGCGCCCATCATTAATCATTAACCCTTCCTGTGGGGGTTAACTGCAAATGATTGGCATATTTGCATACATAATTGGGAATGTGCATGTGTGGGTGTGTTTGGTGGGTATAGAATCTGTGTGCACGTCCAGCAAAACTGCATGTTAATTTATGTGTAGAATATTAATTACAGCTATTTTCTACATAACTAAATTTCCCTTGTGAAAACCCAACTGGAACCAATTAGACAATAGTGAAATGTGAAGTGTGTGCATGCCAATTTCAAATTTTGCCAAACTGCAACACAAGTTGTTTGTTAGAGAGAGCTCCGACAAACAACTTGTACTCATCTCACTGTGGTTGTCGCTACTGATTTCATATGCTGGTGTAAGTTAGCCACACTGCCTATTCTACAGAGCCAGCACACAGATCAGCAGCGGGCTAACATCTCTCTCTGTCAGTCAGGGGGAAAAACACAGCCACACACACACACTCTCTCACACACACACACAAAGCAGGCAGCGGAGAGAGGAGACAAAGGAAGAGAGGGAGGGCTGGAGAGTGTGGGAGGGTGAGAGAGGCACCGATCATGGGGGAACGAAGGGGGGAAATGAGCGGGAAAGCAGAGATGGAGAAAGCAAGATAGAATACAGCGAGTCAGGGGAGGTGAGAGCAGGAGAAGGAGAAAGAGAAAGGGAAGAAAAAGGACGAGAAGGTGGAAAGCAACATTAAAAAGCTCATTCAGCGGTCTGGGTTGATGAGAGAGAGATGTAAGGAACAAAAGAGAAAGAAAAAGAAGTGGACAGTGGGAGAGAAAAGTGTACTGTAAGTGGGAGAAACAGACACAAAAGGTGGTAAGGAAAGAAAGGGAGGCAGAGGAGGTTTTCAGTTTGCTCTTTGTTTCAGTGAAGACATTCAATCTTGCCACAGCAAGACTCTAATCCAACAAAATATATAGCATTGGCAATCAAATCTGACTTTTTCCAAGCACTGGAGCACCGACAACAAAGAGTTATTCAGCTTTCCGAATAAAATCCTAACATCATTTTGACATGTGCTGCACATTAAGTAAAAATAGACTGTACAACTGTATTTGGATTAGTAAAAACTGTGGCTTTAACTTAACATGCAACATGGCACAAGTCAGCAGAGGAAACAAAAACAATGACTTCCTTCAGATAAGTTGTAACTGGATGAAAGTATCCGACAAAGACCTACTACAGAGCAGCTGAAGGAAGCACCCGTGTTTACATAGATGTCAATGGGAGGTCATAAATTATGCATGCTATATGGAGGAGTATGGCTGTGTAACATGGTTTGTGTGTGCGTGTGCATGTGTGTGTGTCTGTGCATTTAATGTTTGCAGGCTTAAATGCCAGAAAATGCTTTTATGTATGTGTGTGTGTGTGTGTGTGTGTGTGTGTGGGGGGGGGGGTGTTATGTTTCCCTCCATCAAGGCTGTGTGCCTCAAACGCCTGCAAGAGAGAAAATAAGAGAGGGATCTTTAAAGGGACAGTCCCTCCTTAAATTAAAAAAAGGCATATTTATCCTCATATCCATGGTACTATTTATCCAACTAAATAGTTTTGGTGTGGGTTTTGGAGATATCACCTGAAGAAACGTTTACCTTCTCCATTTGAATGTTATGGAAGTCGATGGCACTCTGCTTGTGGTGCTCAAAATGCCAAAAAATACATCTGAAAAACTTAACAGCAGAAATCATGACCTACTTACTCAAGATTACCCACAAACTTTTTTGTGAGCAGTTTCATGTAAGAACAAAATACAACAACAATTAATCAATTATGAATAGATTTTTTAAACAATCAACAACTATTTTGCTAATCAACAAATTAGTTTGAGTAATGTTTTAAGAAAAAAATCTCTGATTCCAGCTTCTTAAATGTGAATATTTTCTGCTTTCTTTACTCCTTCATGACAGTTAACATTTTATAGACCAAATAACTAATCAATTAGTTGAGAAAATAATCAACAGAATAATTGACAGTGATATGAATTGTTAGTTGCAGCCCTGGGAGGAACTACTTTCTTCTTGCCGAACAACACCTGCCAACCGCATCACAGCGCAGATGAAAGCGCGGTCAAGAGAGTCTCACACTTAAAGGACCTCTCATATCTAGTCATGGATGAGAGACTTGTGCTCATCACAGTGTAGGATGTCAACATAATGATGTCCTCCTCAGCTGAGCAGTGACATTAGCACCACTGAGCTAACTAGTGGGGTGATACGGTTGGTGGGGGTAGTTCAGTAGACAGAAAATAGTTCCTACATGAAACAGGGTCACTACACTGTTTCCAGAGCCAAACTTAAGCACTTTTCAAGTGTTTTCAAGATTTTCCAGAACCTTACAGCTGCAGCAAATTACATATTTATGTACACTTTAGATTCATACTAAAAATGATTAGATGTTAAAGCATTTTATAGAAGCTTTCATGTTTCAAAACGTGTCACCTGTCTGTAAGTACACTTGGCATCCTATTTAACCTGGCTGAGTCAATATAAAATTATAATTCTAACAATTACTAGAGAAATAACTTAAATATTAATAAAAATCTTTGTATTTTTTTATTACTATTTTCAATCAATTGAAACAGCAATTTCTGTTCCATCAGAAGGTGCACCCCAAAAAAGGACTTAATTTTGTGAGAAAAGCAAAAGCAATTAGGCTCTCTCTGACTTATTTTGAGTAATTTATTATGAGAGTAATGGAATTATATTTTTAAAATCAAAGCACTTTTCAACCCTTGAAAACATTGCATTTGAATTAATAAAATGCTCTCAAGTATTTCCAGCACGTTTAAAGAAAGCTGTGTTGTTGAGTTTTTCAGTTTTTTTGGTGTTTTAACCACAAGCTGAGTGCCATTTAGTTCCAATATATTCGAGGGAAGGCAGACATCGCTACAGGCAATATCTCCAAAACTGGGCAACTCAAACTAAAATAATCTAGATGGGAAAATAGCACTACAGGTAAGAGGAAAAATATGTATTTTTGATTTTTGAGTGAGCTGTCCCTTTAAGAGCAAATGAGAACGAGAGAAGACCATGGTAAACACATCCATTTTCAGCTCATAGTGAGGTAATGCTGCCAAAGCTACCACGATCCTCAAGCGTACACACAAATACACTCAGCCACACAAAGTTCTGCAGGCAGCCCTCGAGTTTTGGCAGAACATTGTAGTCCCACCCGACCCAAACTCCTAAAATGATTGTGCGCACACACACACACACACACACACACACACACACACACACACACACACACACACACACACACACACAGTCCCGCTCACATGGGAGCCGAGTTCGGCATGTGGAACCTAAATCAAAACAATAACAACCTCGTGTGCAGATGCTGGTAGCCCATGTGACTGAAGCAACTGGCTCCCCATTGTTTACAGGAGGAGGGACGGGAGAGAGGGAAGGGGGGGAGGGAGGTGACAAATCTGTAGTTCAAGTAAACTGCTGCCTTGTTGATATTAAGAGCTCTCTGATGACGGTGGGGGTGGTGTGTGAAGAAAACAGGAGATGGTCTGAACAACCTCTCCAAATGGGGGTTGAGGGGGCAACTGTACCAGCTGTCTTCTGGATTCCAACACCACCCCGAATGTACACACACACTGAATCAACCCCCAAAGCTAAAAGTGCCCTGGCTGACTGTTTACCTCCTTACAAGCTGTTCTGTGCAGCGACAGGGGACAACCTGAAGATAAGCAGAACAGTGAAAAACTAACCTTTACCTTCAGGGGGTTTTTATCTGTGTGTGTGTGTGTGTGTGTGTGTGTGTGTGTGTGTGTGTGTGTGTGTGTGTGTGTGTAACCATGCCACTGCAAGCCAGCTTGCAGGTGAAGCTCATGAAGCTAATGACAAATGTCTTTGAAGAACAAAGGACGGCAGAGAGAAAGAGACAAAGAGAAAGTGAGTGTATAAAAGGGAGACAGAGAGAGAGAATATTACACAGGACCCCCACAGAGAAGAGAAACAACAATTTAAGCTTTATCTTATTTGAAAGGTTGGGTGGGTTGTGGCAAGGGCCAATTATGATTGGGTGCGTTTATGAAGCAGCTGGGGGTCCACCGTTTGAAAGTTTTACAATTTTAGCACCACAAAAAGGAGATTTTTCCATTTCAAGGCTTTTAAAAGTCATGGTGATTTCTGAAGAAATGTCTCAAGAATCTAAACAATAATAATTGGATGTAAACAAAAATGCAAAGTTGAGAATAGCTTGCAGGCGTCTGGTTGAATAAATCAGCGATCAAAAGATTGTCTACAGATGAGAAATTTCTCTTTCGCAATTATAAAGGAGAAATCTGTAATATATTTACTATAATAAATCATAAAATGACCATGATATCTCATTATATCTGCTTCTCTAACGACAACACAACAGCTGTAGTGTCCTCCTTTGAAATATCTGGTCCGTTTCACGTTAACTAGTGTCCAAATAAATGCGGAATGTTCACGGACTGAGAGTCTATTTATGAGTTGTAACAAATCATTAGTAATCTTGCAGGAGAAGATGTTTATTAAATTTTAATTGAGCAATACGTTAGTGGAGTCCGGCAGGTAGAAAGGCAGGCAATCACTGAACACATTGCAAGTTTTTGAAAAACAGTATTACAATGCAATACTGTAGTGCTGCAGAGATGTTCTGGTCTAAAATTCTTGTTCTCAACATGAAATAAAACATATTTTTTTGGTACAGACTCACATAATCCTGATTTTAATAGTTTTTTTTTTTTTTGTAAAAATTAAAATTTTAATGCAAAAATTGTCATTTCCACTAATCATACTGCATGTCACAATTGCAATTTGATTCAAATAATTTTTTACCATACCCTGCAGCTTTACATTGACAAACAGTTGAGAGTTAAAAACAGCTGATCAATTTACTTTGTTTGACTTGTCACTGCTTGTTACTGTCAAATTACAACACTGCACTTGTCTTACACTCCTGCAGTGTTGCTGCTGCCTGTCTGAGCTTCCTTGAGACTGGGAAGGACGGGGCGGCAGGAATTCACTTGCTTCAACCATAGATCATATACTAAATAGGATTTCAACCTATGCAGTATACAGTCTATTGCTTTACTTGCCATTTGGACTGCTGTACTCATTTTTGCATGCACAATTGCTACATATTGCTCCTTTAATATTAGCTTCTATCTCTGCTTCTCTTTGTTTGGTACCGTTTGTGGCTAAGTGCATGAGCTGGAAAGCAAACAGACGATGGATTACCTTTTAAATTTTCTTTTTGGAAGTGCCTCTCTTATTTACAGTTCTGGTCTGCTGCCTACGTGCAGCTTTAGATCTTACTGGAGACACCAAAGACCACGGAGACGCCTTATTGGATTATGAAGTAAGAGGATATTCCACTGTTGTCCTGTTCGGGAACAATTTATGTAGATCGCCTCAGCAGATGGCTGTTAGATGTCGGACTAACGAATGGCTAACTTTCAATTAACTTTATCGCTCCCTCCTCACAACAGAAGGTCTTTTTGTCGAAGAAGACATCTGTGGGATAGTTTTGACTAAAGGGTCTGGCTTATCTGACTGTGCAGGGGATTCAACAGTGTTGAGCAACATTCGGAGGTTGCCAACTGTTGAGATGCTGCATGTCAAATGGCTTTATCATTTCTTGTAGCCTCGATATTATTCCTGTCATTAAACATGATACCGGCATAGAATTTACAGTAGATCTGTGTCGAAAGGTTGCACTAAGTTTCTACAACTGCTCCTTTAGTAACAAATTATCTTTTTGCTCTCGTGGAGGTGAAATTACATGCCTCCACACTAAACACATTATGGCCTCCCCCGCGGTGTAAATATCTTTTATACATCTGTTCGGCCAGAAGGTGGATTCATGCCACATCTGGGAATTACTAGTGTAGGCATCATGGTTTTGATTCATTACATGAATTAGGATCACATGAAGGCACGGTTTAGTCTACAAATCTTTGAGTTAGGGCTGCACAATTAAATACTGTTGTGCTGCAAAGATGCCCTGCCCTACAAATCTTATTCTCTAGATGTAGAAGGGCTCCAGCTGATGATTATTTTGATAATTGATTAGTCTGTTGATCATTTCCTACATAATCAATTAGTTATTTGGTCCATAAAATGTCTGAAAATGGTGAAAATCTGGTGATCGCTGTTATCCAAAGCCAAACAAAAAATCTGCACAGTTCAGAATCTGAATTCAGAGAATTTGGTCATTTTTTCTGAAATTAAAGAAAAGCCTCAAAACTAATAATTGACTGTCAAAATAGTTGGCAATTAATTTAATAGTAATAAATAGTAGAGTACACTGCTAGATGTCAGAAAGCATGTTTGTTTGTTACAGTTTCCCACAAATGTCACATGTCATTAATTTGAGTGAAAGTGAAAATTATGATGCAAAAATGATCATTCCCACCAATCATAAAACATATCACAATTTTAATCGCTGTGAAAATAAGAATTTTTTACCATACTGTGCAGCCCTACTGTCCGTTTTCTGTAGTTATGGCTGTAAAATGTACAGGAACTTGCTTTTGTTGACTATATTTAAAGATTTTAAAAGCATTATAACAACTGATCCTTACTTACTGCTTTCAACAGGCTCTTTTGACAATGTTGAAAGATGGTTGGAGAATTCAAGGTCAATTCTCCAGCAGGATGCCATTACATGATGTGAGATTTGTCTCAGCGGCTGTGCAGCCCAACATTTGTTAGGAAAGCAGACACCTGTGTTCTGACCTGATATGACTCAGAGGGGGGGCGCGGGCTCTCAGCATGTGAGTGTGTGGCTGATATATTAATCATATGATATAATACTAAAACCCTGCAAATACATACAAGAGATTAGATGAAGTGAACACACACACACACATGCAAGTAGTCTAATAAACAGATGTACTGAACCGTACTAAACAGGCCATTCAAAACTGTTTGGCAGTCACAGCACTTCACAGCATTTTTCCACGTTTCATTCCAAGTCCAGAAAACAGACTCTCATCTGGGGGACACTTTGGAAGGAATCATATTGTTCCCTTTTAAAATGCTTGTCTGCATGAGACAAATACAAGTTACTAAAGCAGGCAAAAACTGCATTTTTAGATAACTTCCATACAAGTGCCTTTTAGTGACATTACAAATATGTGGTGAGCAGCTCATGGGAGGAACTGATATGTCCTGTTGTTAAATGGGTCCATTTTTAAATTTAATTTGCACTTATCTCCTCAGGATTATGACAAAGAATAATTAATGTTCTCATGCAAAGTGTCACACACGAAGAAAGGAAGTCATTATAACATCTGGTCTTTAAAGCAGGCGGTGCTGACAATCTGAAAAGTGGAGTGGTATCACATCATGGCTAGCCCATGTATACTGAAACACACACACACACACACAAGTCACATGAGGGCAGCTCCAGCCTGCTTTCACCCACCCGTCTGTCACGCCGCGCCCACTCTGCTAAACTGCGATAAAATTGATGAGCGACACTCAAATTAAAACGGGGCTACAATTATGACACCCTCATGCCGTGCTCTTAATTAGTACATCTCCATTTTAATTAATAAAGCCTGTCAGCCTGACAGATATCAATAATTCAAAACAGACAGGTCAATGGAGCTTCAAAATTGATGGCCATAATTAGAAATGTGGGGAGAAGGTGTTTCTGCAGGGCTGGGTTTGTTTTTTAATAGGTTACACTTGAGAAGCATGTCGCCTCCCCACTGTGTCACAATGTCTTTGCCCCAAACCAAAACTTTGCCTAGGTCAGTACAGTAATATTAATAACAAATTATGGTAGGAGGCACACAATTATTCAACTAGTAATTCCTATGCAGTACATTCTGTACTCATGAAGTGTGTTTTTCATGTGCAGTTTTATGTTTTTCTTTGTGCAGCACAAAAGATAAAACTATTGACTTTTTGGCCATTAGGTAAAAAACTAATTTAAAAAACTGCTTGAATTCTTGTCCAGAATAAACAGAACTGGCTTATTTGCCACTGCTGAGAAAACAAGTTAATTGGATTCCACTTAAAGGGATAGTTCAGACTATCTGATGTGGGGTTACATGAGGCACTAAGCAATAGTCAGTGTTATTACCTACAGTACGTGCTGGTCAGCATGCTCCCATTTAGGAGAAGCAGAGAGGGACACCAGTATGGAAGCTCGATAAACTGCTGTGGACAGGGTCAGCAACAGAAGGTATCAAAGCCACGTAAAAAAAGATAATTTAAAAAAATCATTATCAGTTTAATTGTATTTTGAAAGTTCTAACCACTTTACTTTGCTCTCAGATAGACTTTTCTGATGGGAATCCAATGTCATAAAAGCTAAATATTGCAATCTCCAAACTCTATAGGCAAATTCAGTAATTTTACTCAGCAAAACACGAGAGCTGCTGGTCTACTGTTGCCTAAATCTGTCAGTTTGTTTGTGTTACTGTGTGACAAAGGTGAATCACCAAACACACCAAGGTCACACAACACAAAGAAACTAACTTATCAGTGCAGCGTTAGACCACCAACTCTCATGTTCTACAAGGTAAAATTACTGTTTTCACCTATGGGGTCTGGTTGGTTTGGAGAGTGATATTTGGCTCATAACAAGGCACACTCCCATCCAGAAAAGTCTGTGACACCCAAGTAAAGCAGTGAAAAAACACTTAAACTGATATTGATTTTTCTTGGGTCGACCTTTTTAAGTGGCTAAAATACCTATTGTTGCTGAACCTATTCAGACCAGTTCATTGCTTAGCTTACATGCTGGTACTCCAGTCTGCTTCCTCTTACTGGGGGCATGCAAGGTAATGGATAGTGTCACATGACCATAGGCATTTTTCAGGCGTTGTATGACTCTATCAGCACACAAACTGTGTTTAATGTGGAACCTTGTAAATGTAATTCTCAAGTGATCTTTACTCATTTCCTCATTTTAGGAGCTGGCTTCGACAGAGTATCTGCTGATTAAACTGCACAGTTCAGGTAAAATTCTCATTTTATAGCTAAGAGAACGGAAGTTTAGTTGATGCACTAATTTCACTTCCTCATTAGTGCTTTTGTTTGGACACAATGTGTGACACTTGACACTACTGTCAATTAGTACCACCTCGTATAGGAACCGCAGAAGACCATAATGCACGTCTGTCGATAGAATCAATTAGAGCTTTTTTTTCCCCCTCTGTAGCACTCTGTGCCATCAGTCCATTAAAGCTGGGGACTATAGATTAGTCCGGAGCAGCAGAGGGCCCACAGAGCCTGCTGTCACATAAACACAGGCTTTGAGGCTCTTCACTATGCATTATAGATAGCTCAGGCAGGGAATGATTGAGCACAAAACTACCTACAGACACAACGACAGCGATGTAGGACAAATTAGCATATTAGTGACATTTTCTGTGAGGCTTTAGATTGATTTGTCTGTTGATTCATGACATCGTCACTGTCAGGCCGACACATTTTGCCATGCTCCCTTGACAGCCATAAAGAGTGTTCAAACTCCTAAGAAGCAGCCTTGTGTTTATTTATGACTTCAATAACTTGCAAATAGATTTTTGCTGATGGCTCCAAAATGAATGTTACACATGATGAGTCAATTCCACGGACGGCGTCAAAGTAATCAGTGTATGATTTTTAGACTGTCAAGTACATTATTTAGATAAACGGTAGACTGTGCATGAATGAGCTTTCAATATAACACATGGTACAGATGTTACACTAATCTTTCTATTCACAATAACTGATGTTCTAATTAGAATGCCAGATGTACTCCAATGAACTTCAAATCTTGGACTGTGATTAGAGCAATACACACATCACCTAAACCCTTAGATATAAATAAAGGTGCTAACTACAACCATAAATGGTTCTTCAGCTTGTCACCATAGGTTAACTCTTTTCAGTTCTCCGTGCAACCATTTCTAAGGGTTCCACTTGGAATACTTTCAGAGAATTGTACCGAGAATCCAACATAAACGGTTATACGTAGAACAATCTGTAAAATGTTTAACCCAGAACCCCCTATGGTCTAATGGTTCCACCCAGAACCCTTCCTAGTCCCATTAAGAGTTCTTTAAGAATTTCAACAATCCTTGAACAACTCTTTCTTCCAAAAATCCTTCCAAGAACCCTTAGTCTTCCCTTGAAGAACCCTTTCTTATAAAGGGGGTTCTTCATAAGCAAATGGCTCTGGGTAAAACCTCAGCCCTTCAAGAAGAACCCTTTTGGAAATCTTATTTCTTGGAGTGTAAACACACTTGCCACGGTCCAGCGCTTTGGCACAAGATCTCAGAGACTTTAGACTGACGGTCTACTAATCCACGGTTAACCATTCCACCACTCACACACTCAGTGATATTCAGCACGCTTAATTAAAGAGCCAATTTGCATATAAATTTAAACTCACAATTCCACTCCTGTGGCATCACAGGTGGTCGTTTTCTCAGGAGCCAGAACCTGTCGAATGATGTGGCGGAGACCGAACTCGATGCGGCTCCCACCAGTGTGCCACGGGTATTGACAAAGAATGAGGACTCTGCCTTTGATTAGTCTATTTGCAATAAATCTAAAGCGGAGTTAACAGCAGGGTGGGGTGGGTACATGAATACACAACAATCGCATGGAGATTAGAGATTCTGTGTGAGGTGGGTTTTCAAGCCTTGAACAAAGCAAACTCCAGTGAATCCAGTTGAACAGAGCAAGCCAAGTGTAGACACAAAGAGCCAATAATCACTGATGTGATATTTAAGTAATTCACACAGGCCACTGTTTAATGAGATGTTCCCTCAAGGAAATCCTTCATGCTAGAAAATCACATGACAAATGACAGTCTACACCACACAAGGTGCTTTTTTTTTATCTCATCTGGTTTTCTCCTGTGCATTTATTCTTCTCCACCACAGATCTCATTTTGTCCTATTATACTGAGTTATATTATACCAAGACACTAAAGATGGAAAGTGGGAGGTTAGAGAATGGTGCTGCACATAATGGTTAATGTGTAACCCTGACCAAAATCAGATCATATCGCTCTAATTTTAGCATGTTTGCAATGGTTATTTGATACTCTCAGAATTGATTTTGAAGATTTTGCTGATCCCTTTTTAAACATGAACGCACCTGGTCCCAAGATATGATCACACACATTTTAACCTCATCTGAGCCCGACTAAGGATCGCAGCTTTGGTCCCTGCTGGCTGCTCTAAAGCCCAGATTAGAAACAACATCAGGCTTTTCCCATCAGGGCTTCTGGAAAATGAAACAACCTGTTGTGATAAGCTCATGCTGGCAAAATCTGTGTATTTGTTTAAATCCTTCTTAAAACCTACTCCAGGCACTATGCTTATTGTAGTTTCCATTTTAACTGAGGGCCTTATGGCCAATTATTATTTTGATCGATATTGAGATCATGATTATTCTCATGATTGTGCATTGATTTTTGGGACAAAATATTAGTATTTCACTTTCTCATTTAAGAAAACAAAGCACTGCTTTCACTTCTATGTTGTGCAAGATTCCTGCGAATGAGCATATCTGAGGATCAAAATAAAATAAGATTTTGGTCTTGTAAGACTGGTCTTTAAGGAACATATGAATAAAATTGTACAAACAACATTATACCCAAAATTAAATCAACGGAGCCCCACTTTCACTTTCACACGGTGCTACTTTCATAAGATGATGTGCTGTTCAGCGTTGGCAGTTACGGATGTCTGAGTTGACACTAGAAAAGAACGGGGATTTAGGAAGGTAACTTTGATAATGTCATTCATCTTGGCCTTCATGCGTTCTTCAAATAGTAGTTTGTCATGTTTTGCGGGTGGTTGATCAGTTCAGTGCGTTACTTTGCAGCACTTTTTGCATATGATTTGTTCTTGCCTAACATCATTTGCCATAAATCCAAAATTCTAATGCAAGGGATTTTGAGGGACTAGTTCTTCTTCCTTCTTCCTTCCTTCTTCTTCCATCGTGTTCATTTAATTGTGTGGGGCCAAAATCCTGATCAAGATTAATATTTAATTAATTGTCCAGTCCTACTTTAACTGCTGACTTAATTTACGACTTAACAAAGTGCTTTTATATAATTGTTTAAAAAAAATCTGTATTTATGTTCACAATTTTAGTTTTCTACACTACACCACAGGCAACAGTGTATTGGAAGAACCAATTAAAAAAGTTTACATTTGTTTTAAAGCTATTTGCCATTTTTTAATTTTCTTCACAAAACATTGCCTGCTAAAGTATAATCATGACAAATCCCGTTTGGAACGTTTGGGAACCATTACTGTGAATAAAAAACAAGAACCCTCTATTACACATGTTGAGCAATGTCCTTTTTATATAAATACAAGCACATTTCTGTTTGATATTTTTAGCTGTGTGTAGTTGGGCCAATCTGATACAGTTTAACAGAATATTTGAGTCAACACACTGGGTTTGGTCAAGTAAATTGTTGCAGGAAAAAACCTCAGTGCTCCATCAGATAAAAGTACATTGAGTCTGGGAGAGTGAGACCGTGAATGAGAGGGAGAAACACAGAGAGAAAGAGAGAGATCATGAGAGCTGTCTTTTCAGATGGTAATCGCATGGTTTCTGAACTCCACTGGCATCCAAACCAGGAACAACTGTTTTCTTTGGCAAACACTAAGCATCTCTCTCTCACTCTTTCTCTCTGTCACTCACTCTCTGGAGAACCCACACTGCCCCGTCCTCCCCCTCCTTTCTCCTGTTTCGAAACTCAAACGCCCTCCTTCGCCACAAACACAAAAACACATTGTGCAAAAGGAGTAATATCGGTACCAGTGTTCCAAAGAGGTAAGCAGTGACCATAGAGACAACCAAAACCATGAGCAGAGGGAAAACAAGCGGATTATAAAGCCATGATACTTTATCAAAAGACAAACGATAATTTGACAGGCCTTTTGGGCCTCTTTTTGCACAGGATGGGGAGTCCTTGGCCCCGTTCCATGTCTGAGTTGGCTGCTGCACCAGACTCCGAGTGCAGAACACATGGTTGGCTCAGCACTGTGAACTGCAAACACGCTGATCAACAATAAAAATGATCAACAATAACAAACAGTTTTGTTTTGGCACTGAAGTCGACCCGACCAGCTTCTAGAGTTGTCACAATACCGTAATTCCAAACTTTGATACAATCCTGCTATATAAAAAAAAATATACTCTATACTTCTCAGACCACAGCAAAAAGGAACAAAGTCATAGGAACACAAAAAGTTTATTTAAATTAATGTTCACAGTGCTGGTACAGAAAAAGTAACTGAACTCTCTAGTTGTGATGCAAGACAGATTTTAGGCAAGAAGAATAAAAACTGAACTGAGGTCTTGAATGAGCACTTAGATATTTTGTAAAGCACTTTCAGTACTATCAAATGTCAGTATTGTTTTGCTTTTAAACATATGGTTTTGAAGGAAATATTGATACTTCAGTACTTTTGACAACCTTACTGACTTCCTTGCTTTAAATTACAGCTACATGGAATCATCATCAGTTACCATGAATCAATCTAAATGTGGCCATTGTGTTAGACTTCGGTATAAAAAAGAAGAAATTACAACATCGCACAGGGCAAACAAGGGGTCCAGTTATTTTCAGAAACGTGAGTAACCTCAGGTCATGCTAGAAAGGGGAGGCTGACTGTTGGCGGTTTGAAGAGAAGATTTGAACCCTGAGATCTGTTGTTTTTGGGGTTTGCAATAATAAGCCGAGCACTCTCTTGATTTCCCTTCAACTAAGGTTATACTTCGCTTCCCCTGCTAGCAATTAGTCTCCAGAATGCTATTTGTCAAAAGCCAAGCCATTCGTTTCCACTGGTCTGCCCCCGCCAGCTCTTGTTACAATTGACTGTTTCCTGCATAGAGAAAACATAAGCTCTTGGAGGAAGGAGAAGGCCCAGCAGCTGGCTACGACCGCAGTCTGACAAAGTGTGGAGATGTATGAACGTTTGTCAAAGAAAGACACGGACGATAAATATGGCGTAAACAAATCAGAAACCTGCCACAGCAAGAAATTCCAGCTCCTGTGTTTTGAGACACAGCACATTTAAAAAAAAAAAGACATTTCATGAGGGAAACCATTTCTTTGGACATTTGGGAGTTGGGGCATTGTAGAAAATAGGTCAATCATGGACTGACACCTATTGATTTTTGGAGCAAGATCTGACGAAATGCGGGCAAAGTAAATGTGCTGTAAACAAATACGATGAAGGAGGCTACTCGATAAAGTAATGAGAGCCAGAGCGGCTGACAGAACCATAAAATGTAGCTACATAAAACCCCCGAGGTCTAACATCTATATGACACAACGTCATTTTTCCTCTATTTTCCCAATGATTGCAGACGAGGCGTTGGGGTACTTCAGCTACTCCCAGTGAGGTAGGAAACCTATTCTATCTGGGTTACAAGGGACCTGAAGAGCCATCAAACAGCCAGACATTTTCTTGGTAAATCACCAGCAGAAAGGGGAACTTTTGAGAGTGCAATTAACAACCTCAAGGTCAGACTTCTCTAGAGAGTTAGCTCTGAAAAAAATCCTCAGGCAGTCTTTCTCTCTTCTCTTTTTTTTGCTGTTATCCTCACAGTTACACACTCTCACACGTGCTTGCTCCATCTCCTTTACCCTCTTGTCCTCCTCTCCACATACATTCATTGTTACTCCCTCGTTCCCTTTCCACCATCCCTCCGAGCCTCCTTCCTCCCCCCTTGTCTCTATTACAGATAAACGTTACTTTGTGGTCGGTGGCGACACCATTTCTTGCCCAGTGCTAGAGCCGGGCTGAAAATCGGTCGCAGGTGTGCAGAGGATGAGAGCCATGGATCTTAATCTTAAGGCAATAACGCTGCTGTGCACTGAAGAGGTCACTGTAGGGATATCTGAGAAAGCAGCTTGGGCTCATACCTGTTCCTGTGATGTGGCAGGAGTGAACTTTCCATGTTCCTGATTGTGTGAGCACACTTTATAAATTGAGCCAAAATGGATTTATTTTTAAGTCTGCTTTTGCACTTGGTTTGACTTGACAAGCACAATAGATCTTTGGATTCTGAGTTGCAGGCTTTGAAGTGCGATACACAAAATAATTAGATGTCAAGTCTGTGCTGTTGGCTAGAAATTGGACTTTTCATGAACACATAAAAAAGCCTATGACACTAAGAAGGGACGAACCGGCTGAACTCTAACTATGAGGATATTTCAAAGCAAGAAGCATGTAATGAGAGAGTTAAGTGCAATTCCTAACTAACACTTCATTTTTGAATATAAGTTACTAAAACTAGATTATGGGTCACACTTGTAAATCCTCAACAAAAAACAGGTAGATGCCACATGGCAGAAGGGCTGCTATGGTGAAGAAATTATCCCACCAGTTAATAAACTAGTGACAACACAGGTGTGACATATCTGTAACTTTCTTTGTTCTGTACCATCAGATCCTTAAATCTTCACTTTACTTGGAACGGTCGGTTCATTAGTAAAGACAAAATCTGGTGCTTTTCATGTGGATGTCCATTCAGTGTTGATGGTAAATGTAGTCAACTGATGGTCAGCTTTACTGATGGAGAAAGCTAAATTCACCAGCTTTAGAGCTGTGCCGGCACTGCCTACATGTACCAAGATGCATTGCAGGTGAGCCTCTAATATCCATGCCCATGCTGCAAAATCTGTTGTTCTTCCTGCATCCACTGATGTCACAGTGATGTAGTTGGCATTAAGTACATGGGCGTGTCCCAATTCTCATCATTATGATCACCTAACAATTGTGTAATACAGTGATGTACATTCCTTACAGTTGAACCAACTGGATAGTGAAACGTAACTAACATAAACATGTGTCATGTTAACGTTCTACACTTTTGAGTTTTGGTGACAACGACTGAGCAAATGCAGATGGATATCATTTGAACACCCGCTGACTTAACAGTTTGAATTATGACGCATTAAGATGCATCAATAATCATTTTATAACTGAATTGTGGCCCTCTGAATTGGACCTGAATCGAGGTACAAAGATTTCAACTATAACATTATGCACTGAACACACAAAAACATGCACGCACAACATCCAGGATGTCTTTGATTGTTCCAAGGGCTTCCTCCCTACACATGGCCTTCACATACCTAAAGTTACTTTTTTTTCTTTCTTATCTGGCAGCAGATGGCTGAATTAGTGGGAGCAGTACAGAAATAGAAAAAAAGCTCTGCTAGTGTCAGCAGAGAACACTACTGAAACACACAGTAAAAACTCAAAATACACTCATTGCTTCTCAGCCGGTATGCCACACAATTGTAGGTTTCCAAAGGCTTTGGTTGTAACTGATACTTGCAGATACAAGATAAAGATCCGAAAGCAAATCTAACCTTTGTCTCTGGTTGTTTCTACTTAATTGGGGGGTTTGGCTGACAATTCTCCCACTAATGCTGCTTCAAAGATGCCTGGACAGGCAAAATAAAAACATAATCTGGCACATTCCTGCTGGAATTCTGGCTAGTGAGACAACTTGGGTGCGTTATTGAAATTCTGTGTGTTTGTCCACACTAATCACTGGAAAGATGTGAGGCTTTTTAAAAGGTTGTGGTTCCTCTTGATCATTATATCAGGATTATTGAATGTAGAGGGTAAATTCTGATTTGTAAGACATTCCCCATGGCTTTCTTGTTGTCTGATGGTCTCATTAGGAGGATAAACAGGAACTTGGTTTATAAAGTGATTGTCCCTGAGCTCAGGCAACAAGCTAAACTTGTGCAAGGGCAGTGAGATGATCAATAAGCCATTCCACAATAACCATATAAATATCAATATTATGGCAATCCCTATGCAAGGAGGTAATTATAGAGGGACAGGTATAAAACTTTGGTCTAATCCATGGAATGGATTCAATTTAAAAAGAGATTTGTCCTCCTAATGGGCAACAAGAGAGAGTAAAATCAATGATTCATCAGCAAATAACTATTAAATTAAAAGCAGGGCTCAGGATGTGGTGATAAAGCTGCTCATATGGGTGACTTTTACTGTACTTTTCAGAAAGTTGCCATTGATTTGACTCCTTCAGCTGCAGGAGGACAAGTAATGGGGATTGACGCTCGATAATGGCGCAGTGCTTTACAGGGTGGTAGTGTTTCACATTTAATAGTGAAAGAGTGTTGTTTCTTTATTGGACGGCTCTTCACTGCCATGCACTGATGCCTATTAATGTTTAATTGCCCCATTGTGGACCAGCTGCACTGGCAGATTATGCTGACCATCTTAAAATAACATTTGTGTCTACACAGTGTAAAGAGAATCACTGAATGTGTGAGGGGACAACTCATGCATCATAACATAATAAGTGTTTTCATTTGAATAGGGCTCTGTGATCCATATTGCAGGATCAGATGGATTATATATCTCACTTTCAATAAAACATGAGAGTGATATCTGTTCTCCCACACAAATTTCAAGGACATATCCTCTTATGTCTATCTTGCCCATAAGGCTACCATGTGTCTAAGTGTACTGTCTTTACTGCAAAGCAGGAATCACATACAAGAGGGTAACTGATGCGATTTACTATGTTAGTTGACTCTCATGGCCTTGAATCCGTGTTGCACCACTTTTACAATTTGGGAAACCACCAGAGGCATGCCATTTAAATAACCATAACCATAATTGCTCCAGCAAGTTAAAGCAACAGCATGGTATTCTTTTCCAAAAATGACATTTTGCACATGAGCTTTCAATATGTAGGACAGGGATGAATACATTCATTTCAACAAAGTGACAACATTGATGTGCAGCGTAACATGTATGATGGCATGTAATAAAAAATATATATATATGTATAATGGAATAAAAATGGCCGCCTGTCAAATTACATTTCATTCAGTGGTCTGCCAAAATGGCTTTGAGGATCAGATGAAAAAATGGGATATCAGCCCAAATAAACTCTGTCCTGTCCTATTTATGAGATGACATATCTATGTCATAAACCCTCTATGAACTTTGCATGTATGAACTCGAGCCAAACTCCCTCCAGGACAGGAATCAGACTCTTGCTGTCAAAGAACTGGCATGCACACATGCACATACTTGCATGTGCACGCACACACGCACGCACGCATGCACGCGCACACACACACAATGTCCTACCTGGCGTGAGGGACATCAATGCTGGACGAGACCACTTTACGTTTCTGCTCTAGCAGGGACACTGATCGGGTGTCGGGGTCGCGGCCAATACGCTTGCCGTCACTTGCTACCCGCTGCTCCTCTACTGCCTCCGGGCTGAGGGAGCCGCCTTCCACCTTCTGGCTCTCTGGAGCTCCGTTACTGGAACTCTGCTGGAGAGGGATGTAAAGAAGAATAAGTCAGTGCTTGGGCAGAGAGTCATGTACACAAGTTAGTCATAACACTGATATAGAAATGAGTCGTGAGAAATGTTGATGCAAAGTACAGAAACCTCCTTCGGTAAAGGCCAGAGTGGTGAGTGTGTCATTTATTTCTGCAGCACGTAAAAAGACTATAACCACTTACAGGCACAGTCCACCCCAAAAATCAAAAATACATATTTTCCCCCTCTCTTGTATTGGTATTTATCCATCTAGATTTTTGTTTTTGGTCAATGTTGCCAAGTTTTAGAGATATTGGCCATAGAGATGCCTGCCTTCTATCCAGTATAATGGGACTAAATGGCACTGTGCTTGTGGTGCTTAAAGAGCCAAAAAATACACTTATAAAATTCAAACCAGTGCCTCTTTCCAAAAATTATGAAATGGTTACTCAAAATAATCCACAGGCTTTGTTGTGAGCAGTTATATGTAGGAACGACTCTATTCTAGTAGAAAGAAAGTAATTCCTACATATAAGTAGTTATGGTAAATTCAACCATAGAAAGAAAATAGTTCCTACATGAAACTGCTCACTACACGGTCTGTGGATTATTTCGAGTAACCAGGTCATGATTCATGGAAAGAGATAATGGTTTTGAATTTTCAAACGTACTTTTGGTGCTCTGAGTGCCACAAGCCGAGGACCACTTAGTCCAATTATATTGGAGAGAAGACAGACACCTCTACAGCCAATAGCTCCAAAAATCTGCAAGTCACACCAAAAAGAAAATCTAGATGGATAAATAGCACTACACACCAGAGGGAAATATGTATTTTTGATTTTAGGGTTAACTGTCCCTTTAAATTACTTAGTAAAATATTACACATATTACTTGTGCACGGAAACAATTACAAAATGGATATAGTTTTGTTGGTATCTGGGCACGGGATGTAGCAGTCAAAAGTCTGAAACCCAAATTCTGAAGAATTTCGTGTTTACGTTTTAAATGAAGGAGTACACGATCCAATATGGTTTAAGAAAAAATTCCAGCCTCTGGAGCTTAAAAAAGCATTTCCAAAACAGATTGGATAAGCTGAAAAAGGCACAGTGGTCAGTTATAAAACAAGGCTGTCGTAGACATTTTGGAGGTATGAGCCTTTGAAACTGAAAACCGCATGATACTGTTGACAATTCCACCAAAACTGCCTTCTCATGAACAAAAACAAATAAAACTTCACACAAAACTATGCATCTGGGAAATAAGGTCTTTCTTAAGGGTAGCTCTGAGGCATTTTTTTTTTCAAAATCTGTAAATTCAAAAAACTTTAAAAACAGATAAGAATATAATAATTCATATTACCACTCTTGTGCTACAAGTGTTTAAGGACACAGGATCTTATCAGAGGATTCATCTGTACAGATGAAGTATTATTATATTTTCTAAAATATATTATATATTTTTTAAACACTGGGGAACACTTTTGGTGGTAGAAGCCCCAGCAAAAATCAAACCATCATCATTCTTTTATTTTTTTCAGTAAAAATGAAATGCAAAAATGACCACTCCTACTAAAATCACAATTAAAATAACTGGCAAAATAATCATAAAATATTATTGCATATCATTCAGCCCCAATACTCACCATGGAATACAAACATGCAGCTGGTTTCACACTATTCAATTTTAATCAGAGTTTGTGGCATTAACGCACAAAGAAGCACAGAAATGTGCCAACAAAAACAAGGAAGGAGACTGCAAGATAGCAAACATCGGTGTGTAGACACTGGACAGTACTTTCAAATACTCTCCTTCGCCAGCAGAAGGGAAAGATTACCCTTTTATTCATTTTTATTTTATTCATTTATTAGACCTCAAGGATACACACAGTGAGATACACTGAATGTGAACAGAAACTTATTGAAAAGAAAATGCTACAGGCCAGCAGTGATGCATGTATTCATACATTATTAAGCTAAAGAAAACTTCTCCCTCAATTATAAAAGATCATAAATGTTACAGAACTTGAATGACGAAATTTCACGTTGACCTTATCATTCGCTGTAAAATTGTTGCTAATGAATGAAATTATGGTCTCTGGTGCACATGGTGCCATTTGAGCTCAGTTGATGTCTGTAAAAGTTTCTCCAGCAAGACTTTTGCAGACTAACAAAACAAACTCAACCATCAATCGACATGAGGGTAAGTAGACAACGACTGAATTTTGATTTCTGGGTGAACTATCCCTTTTAATCGCCATTGGTTTGGTGGAAAATAGAATGGAATTAAGTTGAAAGTGACTATGTCAAAGTGGAGGTTCTCTTTGAATGTTTCAGCACTTAAGAGTCCATCCACACACACACACACAGCTCTGCAGCCCTGAAAATCACACATATACACACAGACATACTCCATATAACAAGACTGCATTACACAATACAACATTTTTCCATGCCACACACATTTAACTACTCACTATCACACAAACAATCACAAAGGAACAGCATTTCTCCCATCACAACATTCTGAAAACGCCTACCTGTAGCGATGTGGAAAAAAAAAAAAAAATCATCTCCTCTCTTACACAACATCAGCGAATGGCATCCTTTTACACATGAATACCTGCATGTACCTACGCACACACCAACACACACACACACACATCTCTGTAGGTAACTAAAGCCATCAGGCTCTTAGAAACACACTGAGAAAACGCCAAAACACAGGCCGAGTGACACGCACGGCTGCCCATGCCAACGGAGTGTTGAGGAGTATGACATGCAGGCCAGTGTGTGTGTGTGTGTGTTTCTGTGTGTGTGTGGGTGTATGTGTGTGATCTAGATCATTATCTCAAAGCACTGTAACACGATTAGGCTTGACTGTGGAAAAGGGAATGGCACCGCAGTCAATCACACACATATGCACACACATACACCAAGAGAACAATTTACTTAGATTAATGAGGTAAAAAAACAGGAGAAATGAGTATCCAGTAACGCTCATAGGCTGGTCGCTCGAACGCTCAGTGGTGCGCAAAACGTCTGTGAAAACACAGACTTGAGTAAAACAACAAGATGGATTACATCGGCTCGGGGAAGATTAGGTGTTGTGTGTAGGACGAGTGTACTCCTTGGATAAAACAAACAGCGATCCTGTCCTTTCGCCGGGCGTATGAATGATGGCATTTCACGGAACCAGGAAATTGTGAAGCATGCCAAATTGGTTGTGAAATTTGAGTTGCATGTGTCAAAGCTGGTGTGTGTATATATGTGTGTGCGTGTGTGTGTGTGCGCAGGAACAAATACCCCAAGTGTCCCTCACACCCCCTCTTCTCTTTATCTCCCATTCTCCTTCTCTCTCCCACTCACAGAGAAACTCATAACCTACTTGCTTTGGGCAGTTTGTCAAGCGTTAAGATTCTTGAACCTTTGTGGGTCAAAGGTCATAATAAAGCAAGCTGACACGCACCATAAATTGAATCCCATGGACCCAATATCATAAAAATCCCAACTGACTGTGTCTTTTAGCTTGTATAGTTCTTTGTTGCTAGGAAGTGTTTGTAATAGCACATCTAGTGTAAATGATCAGGATTAGGAACGTTAATGATTAATTAATGGTCTCCCACTGCACTGACACAGGCTAACATTCGATTTTCTAACATAATATATGACTTAAGTCAAGGGCTGAACAATTGTCTTTATATTACGGTTGTCAAAAGCATTGATACTTCATTACTTTTCAATACCACATTGTTTAAAACAATATAGTACTAACATTCAGTAGTAATGAATGTACTGAAGCTATAAAAAAAGAAAAAAATCTAAGTGCTCATTCAAGACCTCAGTTCACTCTTTATGTCCTGCCTGAAATCTTGCTGCACAGCAAAACCAGTGTTTAAAACCAGACTGTGTCTAGTGACTTTTTCTGTGCCAGCACTATGTGCACAATGTTAATTTAAAGAAAAAAGAGAAAAAGATATTCTATTTAGTGTGCCCAGGACCTTTTTTTCCCTAAAAAAGTAAAAGTGATGTAATTTTCTAAACTTATCAGAGTGCTCTAGTTGTTCTATTATTTGCCTTTATGCTCTTAGTCTTTGTGTCTACATTATTGTGTATTATTTATCAAAAATCTCATTATGTTAATATTTTGTGAAAGCACCAATAGTCATCTCTATGATATTGTGGTAATTTCAATAAATATTGATACTGAGGTATTTGGTCAAAAATATTGTGATATTTCATTTTGTCCATATCGCCCTGCCCTAATTACAGATATAATTACTTTTGAAGGACAGAACTATACACCTTCTTTACTCTGACAGATTACTCATACATCATCACATGGTGGATGGGAAGCAGCATCCAGACTTGACCCTGTGGTCACTGTGCTTTATGCTGATGCTGCTCAGCCAACCAATAAGGACATCCGAAGCCGGGCTCCCTGGGATCAGCGCTTCAGAACAAAGAGTCACTCAGCTCCTGTCAACAAGCCTGCTTCATTGACTCCCACGTCGGCGTACGATCAACACAAACAGCAACAACAGCAAGGACAACAAAAGTGCCAGTAAAACAAAAACAAGCTACGCCTCTTTGTTAGCATCAAGGGATCTGTGTAACATTGCTCACACAACACACACTTGCACAAACCGACGAGTCAACAAGTGGTGTCTGCCCCCCTTCTCCAGAACAGGGGGCATTCGTTTGCCATCTGGGCAATGTGCCAAGCATCCAGATTCTTTGGAGCATGCCACCCATTGCCAACCTGGGGGTGCCTGCTTTGTTGGCTGTACAGCTGCTACTCAAACGGGGCTGCGTGCCCTCACAAACAACCCCCACTCCAAAATGTAAAATAGTCACATCTAACTCATTAAACATACAAATACACATGTGGGAGAAAGCACATCCATGCACACAAAATGTGAATCCACACACCCATGTACACACAGCAGACCCCTCCTCCTCATTTTATGGCTTGTTTTCGACCTCAGTAGGAATTGAGAGCTGAAAGAGACTTGACCATTGTGTTGACAGGACTGCGCTCTCAGCCCCAGCTGCACTACTCCAGCCTGCACCGGTGACTGTAGCAGTATTGTGCAACAGCTTTTGTGAGTGCAGCACTGCATACACAAAACGTGCAAGTGCAAAACAAGGGAATCCAAGTTTACATAGCAGTTCCCATCACTCAAAGCCGTGACAACAATCCATAAAAAGTTGCTACATTTTTCTTTGTTAGGGTTGACACTTCAAAGAATAGTTTACAACTTAATTTGCAATTTACAAGCATTAGTGTGCAGAGTTCGCTGAGATAACAATTATATTCCCAATAATTAAGAGTTCTGCAGCTGCATCTGCACATGCACACCCTCTGTGCAGCTCACATTTACATAGAGGAAATGTGAGCCGTCCAGCATGTGTGGTGACAAAAACAGTGGCCGAATATTTCCGTTATGGTTACGGAAATAACACTTAACGATCACAGCCTGTGTGTTACTTCATCAATAACATATCAAACACATGAATGCAAGGAGGCACAAAACCACACCAATCAAAACAGATCAAAATCAGGCCGTCAACAAGCCATTATTCAGTCACATGCATTCCTCAGTCACTCCCTCACTATAAAAAGGACAGCACACACACAGTCACACAAACAAACACACACACTTCCTCAAATGCCAGAAACGGTGTTTTCATCCAAGAGCTAGATTGGCTTGTCTTCCTCAATCTTTATCTGAGGCCATGTGACACCAAAGCATACAAGTTGGATATGAAAACAATTAGGTCACTGCTAATTAGGCCCCATATCACGACTACAAATTTGGACATCATCTAAACTTCCTATCCTGCCTCTAATGCCACAAGAAGTGCACATGGAACCTATTTTCAACTGCTGTTAAAGAATAATAGCCTTGCTGTGCAGACTGGGCTCACATAAAGCCATATGATATGCAAGTGGGTGACAGGCTGCAACCTGTATCAATGAAAATCAAAATTTAATTGGGGATGCGCTATATGGATTTTTTTTCAGCCAATAACCTGTAGTTTTTGCACATCTGAAGATGTAATGAGCAAAGATTTATGATTTAATATCTCATAGCTCTGACTGAACCAAATCTAACTGACATCACTAGGACAATAAAAACAAAGAACAGTTCTGACTCTAAAAATGTTATTTTATTTCCTCTAGTAAAGTTAATCAAAACACTTCACAAAATATACTTTGGCTTTTATAGAGCATTTTGCCTAACAGTCCCAACTAAATGCTTCTACATAATCTGTAAAATCAGATATTAGTGGAGCTATCAGCTAGTATAAGCTTATTCCAAAATAGATGAATATAGCTGGATAAGCTAATATCGATACCAATATATCATGCAACAGAAAGCCCACATGGATACTATTTTCATCTACTCTTAACCAATAATAGCCTTGTTGTGCAGACTGAGTTCACATAAAGCCATATGATATTCAACTAGGTGACAAGCTGTATCATCTATAAATTAAAATATCCTAAATATAATGCATACTTTGATGCAAATGTGCAATTAATGCGAGGATGCACACATCTGTTTGTAATAAAGGTGATGTGTATAAAACGTAAGCCTATGTGCAGAAACCTCGCACCGGCTCTTTCCATCCATCCAAAACGCTGCAGTCAGAGCGTGTTTGTTTGCCTCGGCTTACCCACCCACTAGCCCACATAAACATTGCGCAGGCCCTATCAAGCCCTTTGTCCCATATATCTGGTGTCGCCAAATGCCATGACAGCCAGTTATTTGATGCAATATGCACCCGAATTTGCACTACAGTCATTCTGAATAACGCTGCTTTTGTCCTGGCTGGTTAAATTTGGCATCAGTGGCGGCAGCAGCAGCCGCCGCGGCGGTGACACCGTTAAATCCGCTGCGTGCAGGAAGCGGTTAAACGCTGCAAAACACCGCACGACAAATACAGTGAAGCCGGCCGACACACACACACCTTCAAGCTGGACTTGAGCGGTCCTTTGGCTGCAGTGTGGTTGAACCCGGTGGCTATCTCCTCCTCGGAGAACTCCTTGAGGCTCCCGTCTTGCAGGAGCACGGTGTAGACGCTGCGCCGAGCTCCCGCGGCCGAGACGTCTCTGTTTTCCTGCTTGACAGCCTGGACCACTCCTGTCACCGGGGCACCGTCCCCCGTCGGACTGGGCGCATAAACGCGGCTGCCGAGGATCGACCGCTTCACCAAACGCCTCGTATGCATGTCTAAAAGTGTCTCGCTTAATTCAGACCCGGCTAACCGGTGAATTTAAATCATTAACCGTCGAATTATGGCCGGTAAACAACGTCGAGAAAAACACAAAACCGCAGCGGGTAGACTACGCGCTCCAACAGCCCTGATAGAATGTTAGAAAGCAGCAACATACTCGGAAGGCGAAAACTCCAAACAGCGTCCTAAAATGCACCGTACTCAAAAACACCGAAAGCTGGATGAGAACTTAGTATAAGCACCCAACAAACACCGTCAACACGAAAACGATTCATTCGCCGCTAAACAACCTCCACATCCAACCGGCTACCAATCTTCCTCCGTTCGACCTGTTTGTTTTCCCCACTGCTCCCTGCGAGCTGAGCGGGTGGCCGGAAAACACGGATTAACCGCCACTTTCGGGGACCGAGATGACATTTGTACACGATTTCACAAAGCGGCGGGCTAAATGTGAAAAATAAACGCGGACATCGAAGATAGGAAACATATACGTCGAATCGTTTCACTCCGTACGGCTTTGTACACCGCTCTCCCACCGCAGATGTTGAAAACGATTGGAAATACGACCGTTATGTGACTCCAGCTCCGGCTACTGTATGCTCCAGTCCGTGCGTGGGTCCAGCCGAGCAGAGCCTCTACCGGCGGAATGCTGCCTGTAAACATGTGCGGTCCAGCGGCCAAGGCGGGCTGCAATTGGTCGGTGCAGCACACGCCTCCACAAGCCCCCACCGCTCCCCCTTCTCCTCCGACAGAAGGTAATGCAAGCCGGGAGGATGCTCCATTCAAAACAATGACGCAAGGATGGAGAGGAAACCAGAAAGGAGGGGGTATGGCAGAGGGAAAGAAAGAGAAACAGGGGAATTTAGGCTAAGGAAAGGAAAACTTCGACCAGACAGACAGGCTTTTTGCTATAACCTACTTGTTAAAGGCGTGTAACCTACTTTCCAAGTACCATGGGATTTCCAAATTACTATGATGGTTCTAAAATGAAAGTAATGGATGGCACTGGTCTGTTTTGTGAATATAAACACAACAGGTTGTTTAATTTCTTATGGAGTGTCATTAAAATGCCAGTTCAGGCAATGAGGGGAACACAACATCTTTTTCCCCATTGGTGGAAAAAGTACTGAAAATCTGTACTCAAGTGCCAGTACTGACACATTACTGAAATATTCAAGTACAAGTTAAACTACTGGTGTTAAAAAATACTTCAGTAAAAGTACAATGTATTTTTCTCAAAAATTATGCAGAGTATTAGTTACTTTTTAATCATTAGGGATGATTATTTCAAATATTGTGATAATGCAATAAAAAAAAATAATTATTCTTTACTGGACTGTGACAATATCTACCGTGGCATTGCATAATTAATTATTTTATTTTATTTCATTTTACTTCTGTATTACTTTTGCTATGTAATTGTACATACATAATTGTTATTTTAAAACATTGCCAGTATGTTATCCCAATGTTCCACCACTTTTTGGATAACGTCACGTAATGTTGTTAATATGTCACATGCAATGTTCTTACTAAGACAACATCATTGCTGTGCAACTTAACATTTTAAAGGGATAGTTCACCCAAAAATTAAAATTCAGTTATCATCTATTCACACTCATGTCGATCGAAGGTAAGGCTCAGTTTTTTAATTCACAAGACACTGCTGCACTTTCATAGGAAAACAGCACTGATGGAGAGATGGAAAAAAAACAACATGAAATGCCTCCATACTGCTCATCTGGAATAATCGACGTCTCCTCCAAACAGTGTGCACACACACATTAATGTGTCTCCAAGCTAAGGATCTACAGTTAAGATTTAAGCTGAAAATGTGGTGGAAATGATGTCCTTCAAGTAAACTTGGCATGCTGGGTTTTTAGAAGACTTGGATTTTACCAGACATGCAGTAGTTTGGCTGCTTTTTTACACTTGAAAACTGGCTACCATTCACTTAATGGTTATTTAATGTTGTCTGGGAGATTCTGCAGTGCTGTTTTCCTGTGAAACTCCAGCAGTGTTTTGTGGACTAAAAACTAAACCCGACCTTCAGGTGGCATGAGGGTGAAGAGTAATGATTGAATTTTCATTTTTGGGTGAACTATCCCTTTAAGTGTTATGCTGCAGTAACCGTGCAATGTAACGTTTCAAGTGTAGTGCTGCAGAAGTGTTGCACAATCACAATTTTGTGTATTTATATATGACACTAAGTTTTTCCACATGCATAGGCCATGGCTGGCTACTTTTATTTTATTTTATTAAAAAAGGAAAGCAGAGGCACTTTAAGTTAAAAGGAAAAACTTATCACATTTATTATTTAATAAAGGATATTTCTTCAAGTCATCATTTTTCTTTGTTTTTTAAAATATTGGTATAAATATTGTATTGAGTAGTTTTTATTGTGGTTGGAGTTTTTGGTATAGATCTGTCCCTTTTAACTGTTTATAATTAATGCTTTAACATCATTATCATATATCATTTTATAGCAGGCATCAATCAAAATGAGCTTCTGTTTCTCCAAATCTTCAGTCTAAATTACTCATAACTTCTGCACAGTCAGTGGTCATGGTCACTTCTCCAAATCTGTACCTGCTGCAGATTTTTTTTCCTTTATGATGGTTTTCATGGGTTCAAAATACAGATGAGAGGTTTGAATGTGAATTCAGTCGTGAATTTAAAAGTAACTATATAGATTACATATTGTAATGCATACTGAATTATAGTCATTTGAGTAGTTGTAATGCATTACTTCCACCCCTGATCTTCTCAGGCAAAAATCATAGCCAGTCCCATCAGATGTTTAGACAAAACAATGCTATGAAGTGTTTCATGTGCAAGTATAGCTCATGTTGTATGCAAATATGTATAAAAATGGAAATGTATGATGGTGAACTGAGGTCAGCACAGCCAGAAATGCAGTAATATCTCTATTTGATGTAATGATAACAAAAAGCCCGCAGTCACGTTGCTTTTTTTTTTCCTGTGCTTTTCATTACAACACAGCACACAGCTAACACTCTCATGAAAGCTACATCCTGTACTAAATATGAAAGTGTGATCTCACAACGTGACACAAGTTGTTTCTCTCTGAGCATGAATATATCTGCTCATTAGAAACTTCACAGTAGGCTACTTTTATAAATCAAATCAAGAGACTAATTCATTCATCGTGATTATTGGCCAGTGTGGCAGAGAGAATACATTGTACTATACATAGTGCTGTAACAAATAGCCTAATTAATGTCAAATTTAATGTTTTGGGGAAAATCATATGCAGCTTAGAATCATTCCACATGACAGTGCCCCTAGCTAATAAAAAGACAATGGCACAATTTATTATATATATATATATTTTAATAGAACAATTCATGTCATAAAATATTTACATGCAGAGAATGGGAATCGGACAGAGCGGAGTGAAAGATGTGGCCATAACGTCCAAAACAGGCTTTGCCCTGTGATCAAAGGCAGGTGTCACCATGGAGTTGTCTGCTGGTTGTAGGGGGGAACAAATGGTCTCATTATGGGTGAGTAGTGGAGCTGAAGGAGCGGCAGGGAGGGAGCATCTCCGAACCTCCACTACACCCCCGTTCCCTGTAGATGTGTGTGTGTGTGTGTGTGTGTGTGTGTGTGTGTGTGTGTGTGTGTGTGTGTGTGTGTGTGTGTGTGTGTGTGTGTGTGTGTGTGTGTGGTTATATGACCATGTTAGACAGCTAGAGTGTGTAAGTGATTTTAGGTAAGTATCCATTAACTGTGTCTGTGTGTGTGTTGTCTTGATTATATTTGGCACTAAAACACCCCTGGTTGACAGATAATTTCCTTAGAGGTCATTTGTAGTATTCTGTGAACACCATTATATCTAAATGATGACACCACCCTGATACAGAGGCTCATCCCCTTCGTAGGACAATGATGTTTTGGGGAGTGAAATAACATGATAATTAACTTGTTGCAGAAATGAACATTATTTTTTAACCCATTATAGTTTCTAAAATACCGGGGGTGGATTGTATTTAAAATCATCAGTTGCACTGCATTTTACAGTTCACTAGTAAGACCTAACAAGCCATGCTGACAAAAATAGAAATAATATGTTCTTTATTAGACAATATTGGATCATTTACAAGGTCTTGTCGGACTTTATGAGAAGATAATTAGGATCACATAATATCAGAACTGTACCGTTAAATAAAGTGAAGTCAAAACAACATGTGAACCAGATCTACCATGCAAAGGCCACAGAGGTAGAGGAATATTTTGTCTATGGGTGACTTGATCTGATTTGATCAAAGAAGTGGGCATCACTTTTGCCTATCTCTGCTAACTGTATGAGACTAACCAGAAGTTTGACTGTCAGGTAGCAGATATGTGATGTGAGTTTAGTTTACAGTACAGTTCTGATGTAATCTGTCCCTATTAATCTCTAATACAATCTAATAAGGGTCTAATAGTGGGAAAAAAAAATATTTTAGTTTACAGTATAGTTCTGCTGTAATGTGTCACTATTAGCACTCTAATAAAGTATAATAAAGGGAATAATACTGGCTTATAAAGAACATATTATTTAAGTTTGTCTTGTTTTTTTGTAATTTGGTACAAAGTACGTCTTGTTACATCTTGTTAGTGTACCCTGAGGTGCATAGTGTCTAATAAGGGTATAGCTACTGTCTAATAAAGAAGATATTATTTCTAGTTTTGTCTCATTTAAGACAACGTACAGCATTTTACCTCTTAGGGTACTGTAAAATAAAGAGCAACTAAATCCCCTTCCACTGTAGCATTGCTGGGAGATGTGAGAGCATTTCTAATGCCTGATATCATTTATGAATCTAATACCAGTCAGCGCTGGGCTGGCTGTGTTTGTCTGAACCAGCAACAAGCTCCTGCATGTCTAATGAAACATGAACCAGAGCTGGTGATACTGTAAGGCTGTTGATATTTTGATGTGGGTGGAAACAGATGACACCATTTTTTTTTTCTGCCAAGAGATAGTGTAACAGTGAAACAGAGAGTTATTTACAGCAAGAATAATTGGCCCTGTTAATCTGAAAACAAACATCAAACAACAGTATTGAGACATTAATTGATTTTTTTTTTTTAAATAAAAGTACCACACCTACTTTCTGTCTTTCTTAAAATTCATGTACCAAAACATTGTACCATATTTCTGATATTTGACTGGTTACTACTTCTCAGAACTCAAAAGCTATCTGACAACTTTGAGTAACAACACAAGGTAAAAAGCAGGGTTTCAGTTTTCTTCAAAACAAGGCGGACAGACATACATCAGTGCTCTTCTTAAACAGGCGTATTTTAAAATGACACCACCCTGGACATTGTACAAATAAGTAAAAGCTTACATGAAACTTCCAGCGAGTAACAGTTGGTTAAAATAGTGCTCTAACTATATACAAGCCTTGGTTGGCATGTCGTCAGTACAAGCTACAAACAGACAAGATACGGTTTTCTCAGAGTGTTTCTACTTAAAAGGCATTTGATATTCAAATTGTGCAGTAATTGGATCGTGACAATGCTTTTGATAAGCTGTTTATAAATGCAGTACCGTGATATCAGACTTTGTGCTTTAAAATCATCAGTGATGCCAACAGAAGACTGTATACTGTACCAAGAGTAGGCTAAAAAAAAAAACATGACAACCAAAAAATACAGCTGATCAATAGATTTGCATTAATAATAGAGTTGATCTGATACCAATATCCATATTGGAAATGTCTCCAGTACTGCCTAAAATGCTGAACCAGTATTGATTATGAGTCTATGCACAAATCTGATCACTTAATTTATTAGCCCCAAAACAGGACTTTGCTAATATAAGGGACCAACAACTTTTGGAGAAACCCCACCACTGGGACTGGAGTCTAAATTAAAGTCTGGGGACATTATTTCCCCCCCCAAAAAGTCCCTGGTCGTTGGGTAATATTTCTAAAAGTACAGGAAGTGTGGGGGTGGAGCTTGCAACAACTGATTTTTAAAAAATCTGCAACCACAAACTAGTTTGGTTTTTGTTCAGCGTGCTTTGACACATCAATACAGAGTTACAGATCGCACAAATAATGATACTTGTCCATCACTTTTTATGGCATAATTGTTGTATAGTCATGCGCAGAAATTATGTGTAAAAACACAGGTCATTTTTTTCATATGTCAGCGGAACAATTTGCCTAGTTTTCACAGGTCTTTACACTACGGTGGAAATGCAGACATTATTGGGCTGAAGGAACATTTTAGTTCCTTTAAAAGCAGTTTCTGGGACTAAAGTTACTGATAGCAATCATATCAGATTCATAGTAGTATCATGGTAGTATGGGCCAATATGCAAAGTTCATGCATTGGAATCAGGAAGGAAAAACATGGCATCAGAACATCTCCAACTAATAATGCAAATTTGTACATTACACATTTTTTTTAAATTTGTCTTGACCCTGTACAAAATGACAGAAAAAGAAAATATGGTCTCAGCATGTTTTTTTTAAACAAAGAATAAAAAATTCAGGGGAAAGCGTACCTTTACAACTGTCATTATCTCGCAGCTCACTTTCATTTAGTATCTTAATAAAAATGCTAGAAACTTCTATAAAACCCTACTTACGTTTCTCTCACAGACACACTCTGTAACATTTCACAATTACACAACAATATGCATCTTCAAATAAATATGAATTTCACCAAGAAACGTTGTCATGGACTGTAAAAATGCTTTTCAAATGTTTTGTGAAACCACAAGCTCTGTGTGAAACCATCCGCCTTCCCTCATCTCTGATTTCCTTTTTGGTTCTGCAGACATCTACTTTCATATCTCATGTCCTGGAACACGTCGAACCCTTAATGTACGTCTGCAGTAATCTATCGAACACAATGTTTGTTTTCTACTAAGCATTTGGTCACAGATAAGACTGGCTTCTGCTTTCCGCGCCTAGAACCCGTTCACAGGAATTTCAAGCAGAGAATGCACAGTGGAGGTACTGCCAACCAGACAAAGAATAGCCAAGAAATTCTCCGTCTGACGCCTCAATAAAACATGACACTGGCTCACCTGGAAGGAGCTGGAAAGTCACTAGCAGCAGCAGAAGGAGAATACAAATAATGTTGCCTTCATATGTACAGTAAGTGCATGAATTTCATGATTATATGGCACTGAATTCTTCTTATTATCACAGGCACTCATAGTGTCCTCTGCTAACCCTTGAAATTCTGCATGTGTGCTGCGATTGGATATTTATTTTTTATCTTTTTCACAATCAAGTGCTGTTAAATGTGTCCATGATATGCACACGTGTCAAAAAGACAAAAGAGGAGTTTAATGATGATCCAAAGTGCACTCTTCCACATGATTAATGCCCAATGACTGAGGTACTACAGTTCATTTTCTAGCAGGCCAGTACCAATGACATTCACCCTGGTTGATAAATTAACAAGTTCAGATATGATAAACCGTACCCAAGCTGTAAAGAGGACGCTCATGCGTTGATGATGGATGCTGTGGTGTGCCATTTTTTCTGCTGTTTTCATCCCCAAGTCATGCACCAAAAGCATGCTTGGTAGCAGGTTCAAAGCACTACAGTGACAGCTTCTGCCCAGCCGCTGCAGACGAAGACGACGAAGACGGGAAAACTCAGAGGCGGGATGTTTCCCGGCTCAGACCCAACTCTCCGACGCTCTCGTAGTCGGGCTCTGCCTTGCCGGCGTCTGACCCCTCCGCCCCCAGCCCAGCCCTGTGGTCATCGTCCGAGCTACTAGTCTTTGGGATGCGGATGGTTTCGTAGCCGGGATCTGTGCTGTCCAAGTTGGGGTCTTCCCCCGGCTGGGGCTCGTCGGGCTGGGTGTAGATGTCTCGGACGGTGGCGTAGAGGTCGCTGGAGGAAGAGGTCGTGACGAGGCCTTTGATCTCCGCGATGCTGCTGTAGTCGTGCTCTTTGTCTTCCTCGTTCACAGCATCATCACAGTTTGTTTTGTTGACTGTAGAGTACACTGCTGACTGAAGGACAGAGAAGACACACGTTGTTCACGTTAAGCACAAGATTTATTTCGAGGTAACAAAATATTGTGGGAGAATGCAAAACATATTGTGAGGTCACGTAAAAATGGTCCCTCTTTTGTTATATTTCTGGTAGATTAGAGGCATTGTGTGGTACTGTGGACAAAGTAGCTCAGAATGGCAGTAATTCTGAATTTAAAATAAAGGATTAAAACGTAACAATCAAAACTTCCATGTATTTCTTTATTATTAAAAAATGAAATTAAATGATGAAATTGAAATGATGAGAAACCCTGATATGCAAAGTTTGGAGGAGAATGGAAGGATGCGGATTGGAGGAATGGTGCGAGACACAAACACACAAACTACTCTCTAATCATATTAGTAAGATATTCATTAAAAATGAAAAAAGTTATATCCTTATCTTCTCTCATTTGGCTTAAACCCAAAATGTTCCCACACTGGAGCTGTGAAGTGTGGCTTTGAAACCAAGTGCACTGAACTTATTCATCCAGATTTTGTGACTGGAATCTGAAAACACCTATTAGCCTCGAGTAACACGTTTTCTTCACATGGTTCACAGAGGGCAGACGACAAGAGGAAAGAAGTAGTACGACAAGAAACTACAGCAAGACGTGCCTCAGCTCAGTTTGCTGCACCCAGTTCTTATAATAGTAGGGAAAAAAATGCTTCTTGGCTAAAATGTTCATTACTACATACACTACATTTATTGAGATAACAGGTATGTGAACACAAAAAGAAGCTGATGCATTTGTGCCGAAAGATCCCTGCTAGGTTTTTCCCTCGTAGCACGTTGTCTCATGTTGTATTTGACCATTTTAGCATTTTCTTTTGGTGCTTGGGGCACTTGGCGTTCACAGAGTAAAGTGCTGCTGTCTCGGGACTAGAAACGGCAGTTTGGGGAATAAGGGAGTTTAACACACACTTACCTCATTGTCGGACAGAATGTGGTTGTCGAACCCTGGTGCAGGAGACAGAGGGGAGTGTAACTGGAGGAGAAAAGAACAAAAAGATACATTTAGATGGCAGGAAAGCAAAGACTGAACGAGGGATCAGATGTTTAAAACACTCCACAAAGAAGCTGCTTTACTTCTCCAGAAACTGGCTGTTTGGAACGTTTGAGGGGTTGTCACACATTTTTATTTTCAAGAATTTCCTGTCATTAAAAGTGCAGAAAAAAAGTAGCAATCCTTCAACTTAAAAGGCACATTTTACCCCAAAATCAAAATGTTTCCCTTCCTCCCCTCAAATATAATGGAACCAGGTAGCACCCAGCTTGTGGTGCTTAAAGTGGCAAAATATACATTTGAAAACGCAACAGTGATCCCTCTCTCCAGAAATCATGACCCAGTTACTTAAGATGATCCACAGACCTTGTTTTAAGCAGTTTCATGTAGGAACTACTCTCTGCTCACAACATGGCCTATATATTATCATGAGTAACACAGATACATAGATAGGAAAGAGGAGAAACATGTACAAATAGTAATAGAGCTGTTCAGAACACTTTTTAGTGACTTGCATTACTAAAACCTGCTGGTAAACTATTGACAAATTCTCAAAAACATAAACACCAGTGCAAAATCTCATTGTTTGCCTTCAGACAGCGCTTCGTAACGATCGATAAAGCGAACTTCTACATTATTCCCGGCAGCGGGAGAGAAACAAGCTCCGCATTTGCCATTTCTGCCGCGATACATATGAAGCTAATGTTGTATACAACCACCCATTCATTAAGAAAATTATTGAGTGAAAGTCAATAGGCAGTGACGGAGAGTGTGATGTTTTTGCACACCGCTTCTGTCTGCCTTATGATCGATGAGGGAGCCATTAATCAACAAAGCACATCTGACAGCAGCTGCAAACACCTCAGGAGTCTAACAAGAACCTCAATATCACTGCCGGCGTTTACTAAATAGTTGATATCACTTGGATTTTTTTTTTTTTTTACACAGTTTTCATGAGTGGAAAACACTGCCTTTTGTGTTATTTGACTTGATTTCAGATTGCCTACGTCCTTGGTTGTAGGCACCAAGGTTAATGTTGATGCACCTTAAAAAAAGAGAGAGCTGTTCACTTGTTGAAGCGTAATGTTTGTCAAGGGCACATCTTCACACAAGCTACACTTCACTGTAGTAAATGAAAAACTGCCATGATCATCCATCAAGCCGTGCATCCTATCTCCATGCAGGTACATGTTTCTCTGGCATTTTCTCAAAGAGCGTGAATCAATGTGATTACTTTATGGATAACGTATGTTTGGAGACATGATTACTTTTATAGATCCGACACACTCTCTGTGGCTGCAGCAGATGCCTTTTTCATTTCGCTTTAATTAGCCGACCAATTAGGCAGAGTGCCCCGGAGGAGTCTTCGTATGAAACGTGGACAAAGGTGACTCGACCCAGTCGCCACACCTTTGAGTGCGTCTCACAATATTTGTTCATCTAATTTGCAGCCTCCTTATTACTGGCTCGAGCATCACAGCAAATTAAAGTGGAATTTTCATTAAGTCAGTCACACAGTCAGCAATAAACACAGTATTTAACCTGGGTTTGATGTATGTGGGCATTCAATTTGCTATTTATTGCTTCGTGTGTGGAGTCATTTCACTTATTTTCTGATCTTAATTTTGGCTTATATTGCATATTATTGTCTAAATTAGGCAGTGTGATATTAAATTGTTTTTTAATTGTTGTTTTGGTTAGGACAGGAAGACTAGCCACCACTTTGTGAAAGCTAATGGGGATCAAAATAAAGAACAAAGAATACAGACCTACAGTATAACAGTAGGTGGACAGGTATTTGTTTTGTATCAGTCAGAAATATGCACTTCCATTGAAGAGACCTGCTACCTCTGCAGATATAAACGGCTCATTGTAAGGTAAAGAAAACATGATGATTCTTATTTTCAGACAGTTATATATTAATGAAAACACACTTATCAATATTATATTCCATATCTGCCATATTCTGCCAGGAAATCCCCTTAAATCTCATACATTGGCCCTTTAACAGGTAAGTAACTTAACGTAAATCAGTGAGCCTGGAAAGTTGAAACTCAAAGTTTTGGGACTCAGGACTCAGTGCTTGATTCAAGACTTGAGTGCAAAGCCTTGAGAATTACTTGTGAGTTGCAAAACAGCGATTTGGTCCCACCTCTGATTAAAACCTTTAACAGCGGCCACCGTGGAGAGGTGTTTGTTTTGTGTCAATACACACTGAGGCATTACATCTGAGAGATTAATATTTCGACGTGTTACAATAAGATGTTTGTGTGTGTGCGTGTACGTGAGACGGGATTATGGGAATGTGTTGATGTGTATGCAGAAGATACAATGACGTCCAGGACATGCCAGTATGACAGTAAGCTGATTACAGTAGCCTGAGAAGACGGACGACTCAGGTGTCAGTGTGTCAGTCATGCTGACGTACATGTTGACACACGCACATATAAATCAGTATGAATAAATCAACTCAGATTATCACACGTCCACTGAAGTACACAAACGACTCCAAACAAACTGTTGGTATGCAAAATATACTCAATAAAAATATAAATAAAGCACTTTTTTTTTGCTACTATTTTTCACAAGTTGAGGTAAAAAAAAATAATCTAAATCTAAGACTTGCAAAAAAAAGTTAAATTCTCTCAAATTTTGCTTCATTCATGTTAGTGAGAACTTTTCCTTAATAAGATAATACATCCAAGTGACAGGTGTGGCATACATTAAAACCTCCTGTCTTAGTATTGTTACTTCCTCTGTCAATGTTCTTCCTTATTTTACATAATGTTTTCATTAATTCAGTCATACATGTGACGTTAATTTAGGGGGGAACTGTTGCAGCCTAAAGTGACTGATTTCACATCAGCTTTTCAAAAAAAAACAAAAAAATGGAATCCATGTTGCAATGTTTTTAGGCATTTTTAGAGTTGAAGTTGTGGGGGAAGTGAAATTTAAAAAAAAAATATATATATATCATCTTGTTCCCATGACAATAAAATGCAGTTCTAAGTGACCTGGAAGGAGGTTACTAAGGTTACCTCCTGTATTATGATTATGGTCAAAATTGCAAGAAGTCTTAGATATTTTACTTTAACTCATGAAAAATGGGAGCAAAACCAAAAAGGTTGCATTTATACTTTTGTTGAGTATATATAAACCACATCAATACCCACTAAAATTATAACCTATAACACACACTTAAACACAATTCATACTCAAATCCTCTGTCTAACAATAGTGATTCCCTGAAGCGGCTCAACAGCGCTGACCAGCAGTTTACTTGAACCACGTCTCCAGCGTATATCCCAGCAGCCCACTGCCTGGGTCAAATTCATTTCCTGCATCGCACATGAAAAGCCCAGAGGCGACACACAGTCAAACAAGTGTTACTGCTGTTTATGACGGTTCAATAACTGTATAACTGCACAGGATCAGAGAGGCTGTGAATGAAATGTCACAAAAGCACCGTGTGAGTGTGTGTTTCTGTGTGTGTGTGTGTGTGTGTGTGTGTGTGTGTGTGTGTGTGTGTGTGTGCAGTGAATGTTTAACTAGGAATCAGGTGTATGTATGTATGGAAAACATGTGTGTATATGAGTACGCCTATCTCCGTGTGTGTGTGTGTGTGTGTGTGTGAGCAGCATGTACCGAGCTGCTACCTGAGGAGATTCATACATTTACATACAGGCAGCCCAGCATTTGTACAGATGAGTGTGTGTGTGTGTGTGTGTGTGTGTGTGTGTGCGTGTCAGAGACAGAGAGAGAGAGTTTCTATAGCCTGTATCATCCATCATGAAGCCAGACTAACTGTCATAGTGATGGTGGCCAGCTGGCGCTCACTATGCTCAAAGACACACACACACACACACACACACACACACACACACACACACACACACACATACACACACACAACTCACACACTTGGTTTGACAAGACAAATCACCGACGGCTCCTGGTCATACATGGTCGTAAACCACAGGGAGCCAGGAACATTCAGGGTTAACCTTAAATCAGCCCCAGGGAGTCTATGTGTATGAGAATATACGTAAACACACAGGATGTGTGTGTGTGTGTGTGTGTGTATGTGTGTGCGCATGTGTGTGTGTGTGTGTGTAGTATGGGGGGCTGGGAAGAAATAACAGAATTATTGCTGACTAGACATGCCAACAAAGTACGTGTGGGTGTATTAGATTTGTGGGTGCGTCTATAAATGAGTACATTTTTGAATGCGTGTGTGTGTGAGGCTGGTTTGGAGATATATTGTAGCTCAGCAGATCAAGATTTCGTCATGGATACGGAGGTCAGATGAGGCTAGACTCGCCTGCTGTCCAAATGAGCAGCAGTGATTAACTAATTGGCAACAACAGCAGAGACAAAGGAACAGAGAGATGTGACCAGAAAAACAGAGGAGAAATAAAGAGAGGGGGAGGAGATGAACAGAGGGAAGGAGAACCAAGGAGACGGAGCGTATTAGAGGGAAAACTTGGCACTTTTCACGCTGATGTCCGATCAGTGTTGATGGTAAAAACTGAAGCAAAAAATTCCTCAGCGCGTACTTTATCGACCAAGAAAACTGAGCTTCTCCCGCTCGCGGAGCTGTGCAGCAGTGCCACCGAGATAAGAGGAGAAAGATAAGAAAGAAGCTTTGAGACAATCAGACAAGTTGTAAACAAGTCATCAACCAGATTATCTAAACCACTTCATTTGAGGATAAAACCAAAACTGAGAGCAGATGCAAATATTGCATAGGAAACCTTTGCAGACACAACTATGGCAAGTAAACTAGGTCAAAGCTGCACCACATAACAGATTTGTAAGCTGTGATAAAAACTTATAATGGACAGTTAGGTGTCTTTTCCTTTCTATGTGTGTTGCTTTTCAGGTCTGACTTTTTTGTGATGTTATTGCATTTTATGTGCAAAACTAAGCAACTGACTTGGTGAATACGGTCTTGGTATTACTGATGGCAATGATGGCCAAAAAGTGCAACAGGTCTCTTCAGCTCTGTGAGGCTGAACTCGTGGGGTTTCTGACCTGATGAAGATCCAAGTGTGATTGCAACAATGAACCAGTACATTTATTGTATCATGGAGTAAGTGGGCAGGCATTACCTGTTTCTTTGAAACAACAGAATGCTTACATGCTCAGAATGACAATCCTAAGTGTCACCATTTTGTGTGTTAGCATGCTAATATTCACTAATTAGCGTCAAACAAACAGTACAGCTGAGACTGATGCAGTTATACTGAAGATAACAGAGAAGAAAGAGACAACTTTCTTGCTTCTTATCATTATGAAATAAATGTTGTGTAATGGCTGTAGAACAAGGACATCATCCACATTTAGATTGCTTTCCTATAAGCCTTGCTTTAGCACAATTCTTCCCAGGAAATTGATGTCTCCGTTACAAACTAAATTAAATGCACACTATTTGTCTGAATGTTTTCATCAAACACGACTCCCCCCTCCACCCTGAGGCCATCCCCTGCTGCTGCAAAGCAAAAACATTACTTAAACCATGTTATTATTATGCAATGCGCATCACTACAATAGCTTTTGTCTGTTCCCAAATGTAACCTAAAATTCTGACAATTTCAATGAGCCTCTTCACTAAATAGGTTTCTTTTTTTCTCTCTTATTTGCAGAATTATGTTGATCACTTCTTTGTAGAGAATGGCTCTGATCTGAGGAAACGGAAAGTATTCTGATGTTGTGTCAGAGGATGTTCCCCTGTCAGATAGCGTTGCTTGTAGTGGCGCCCTACACAGTTGACTGTTAAGTTATGTTTAGGTGTAGCATTTCAACACAAGACCTGTTTGCTTTTGCCTTGGTGGCACAATAATACCATTTAGAAACACTGGTGGACCGACAAGTTGTCTGGTTTCACTTTAAAATTTGGAGCTGATGACAATGATGATGATGATAACGCACTTTAAGGAAGGTGAAGGGATCATCAGAGTCATTACAATTCATCCTGAATGGGACATGAATGTACCACTGGATGGATTGCAATGAATTTTGGATGAATCCATCCAATAGTTTCACTCAAAAACAGATTTCAACTTCATTTTAGTACTAGAGGAAGAGGCAGGGGATAAAATAAGTCATTAGGATTTGTCCTCTGGGCACCAAGGACATCTGTACCAAACATAACAGCAATCCATCCAACGAAGGACCCACAAACAAACCAACATGGCCACCCTTAGAGCCATGCCGGTTGCATGGCTAAAAATATAGTAAATTATAATAAATCATAATTATCCTTTAAAACAAGAAGGGAAAGTAATGCAGAGGGAAGTAAATATGAAGAGAAGAATGTGTAGAGAAGACAAACAGCTTCGTGGCAGATTGACGATGTGATGTTTGTGTGCTTGTCAACAGCCTGATGCAATTCTCCCTGAGCGCTGAGAGCGTGTTGGTGTGTGTGCGTGTTTGTTGGTTTGTGTGTGTGTGTCCTCCAAATGTGTTTGTTTCTCTGCTGCAGCTCCACATGTGGAAGGCAGCATGCTGAGTGAAGCAGAAGCTGCAGCTCTGCTCAGTTCATGACTCTTCTTCTCCTCTGTTCACCTCTCCACTCCTTTCACTCCTCCTCTTCCTTCACATCTCTATTTCTCACCAGTACCGTTTCTTCTTTATCTTCTTCATCATCTCCACTCTCCCCTCCTCTCCAGTACAGATGGCTCTATTTGTATGCTGCTGGGTTTCTTTTTTCTCTCCCTATCTCACTCTTGACTCTCTGTCTCTCTCACCCTTTATGCCTCCCAGTCCTCTCAGCTCTTTTTGAGTCAATCTCCCATCATCTTTCTGTCACTATCTCTGTTTCATCTATTACTCTCTCCTGCTCATCCCACTCCAGCTCCCATTTTCATTCTTCTTTTCTCCTTTCACTGCTCTGTCCCTCAGTCTGTCACTCTCCCTAAAGCAGCACTGAGCTGGCAGCTTAGCACATGATAATTGTAGTGGCGACACATCATGTCGCCTTCCCTTTGTTCTCCATCCTCTTTTTCAAGCCAGCTACATCGACTCTTTCACACAGTGTTGTCGAGCAGATGGAACACCCCTAGTTTATGTGGGGATAAATGTGTTATTAGGATGGGGATGAGAATAAGATGAAGGATAGGCCGACCTTGAAATTATAATGATCTGCCTGACTTTTGTGTCAAAAATGAGTTAGTCAAGCTGCAATATACTCTTAGCACCCAGGTGACAGTAGTCAAGTATTCAAGTCAAGTTAATTGCACCCAGGGTGGAACAGGCATATGGCTCTTTACACCCAGCAGTATATATCCTAGCATGCACCTGGGGTGTAAATAGCCAGCGTAGCTATTTACGTTTGCTATTTCTTAACCTAACCAATTAGTTCTGATGCCTAAAACAAACCAAAGTGCAACTGAAAACTGAAAATAATATAAATAAAAAAAATAAAATGACTCTTTATAGCTAAACTATAGGGCCAGGTGTAAAAAGCCAAGCTGCAGTGTGACTACTGTCATCCAGGTGCAAACAGACACATCATTTTTTAACAAGTTCTTAACATTTTGTGTAGGTTTATTTACACTTTTATGCATTAACGGCTCTAGATTCTTTAGTCTGTCACCACACTGCTCTGTGACTTGACCTAAAGTAACTGAAATGATTGCGAAATGTTACTCAATCCTTAGTTTTTGAAGCTCGTAATTGAAGGTTTTATCAAAACATTATGAACGACGTTAACGACAGCTAAGTTGAGAGTCATTTTTTGAAGTTCGGGTTTCCTGCTATAGCTGCTGAATATGTTAGTGATCTGACGGGTGACATAACGGGCCAAAGTTAGGAGTGGAGGCTAACATAGAACACAGAACACAGATATGCTCTCCTGCTAACTAGCTTTATGTGTTTATAACTTGTGTACTGCAGCAGATTCACACTGATGGCCAGTTTCTGAATTTAAAACATTTTTCTACACCCAAATGTCTAGTTTAATAATCCCCCCTCAGTAATTGATTTTGTGTATTAAAACAATGTAAGACAAATATAGATAAATACTATAGCCAAATCACTGCTTTCTGTAAATCCTTAGCAGATACAGTCATATCACAATTAATATTTAGTTCATAATTAATGAAATGACAGTTGAAACCCAACTAATCCAAAAGAAAACTCAAAATGTGACAGAATATGAAACATTATAGTCTATATTTATTGCTCCAAGGTGTTTTCTGTGTCTGCATTGCTGTTCTGAATGAGGTTTTCTTTGATCCATTAAATTAGGACTATACACTCACACACCATTCTCACCTCTCCATTGTGCAGTCCCGCCCCCGCCAGCCCATTCATCACCACGGGCTGGTTGTCATTTTCATCCAGAACCTTCTCTGGTACCGGCGGAGGCAACTCCTCCTCTGGTTCCTCCTGAGGCCTGTGGGAGGGAACGCTGGCGTTATCTGAGCGCCTTTTGGCCTCCATGTCGGCGCTGTGGCGGCTCTTCTTATTCAGGTCGATGGAGGCGTACTCCACTCCTGTGCACAGGGGCCCCCGCTCAGGTGTGCAGGGGCTGAGGTGGCCATTGAGAAGGGCAGGGGGATGATGGGGAGGTTCATCGGGGCTCAGCTGGACGGTACCGTTGGGGAGGCCGAGCTGCGTCGGGGGGTCTTTGAGCTCCTTGACCGTCTCGTACAGGGAGTCTTCAGCGCTGACATCACGTGATGCCACCGCCATCTCCTTCACCACCTGGATATCAGATACATACACTGGATTCTTTAATATGCTTCAAAAAGTGGGTTGCACCAACAAAGATTGATTTAATGTATGATTAGTTTCAATCAGAGTTTAACAAAACTAAGTAAATAATGCATAAAACCAGATTTAAAATTAAGCAGAGCTTTGTTGCACAAAATAAATTCAATTCAGTGATATAAACTGCAATTAAATAGAGATTAATCATTATGGAGATGCTTGCTTATCCCAAACAGAATAAATAAATAAAAAATACATTTTAGTGCTGCTGGGACTTAGTAAATAAACGAGGGGGAAGAAACCAATAACTTGCCGCTCTGTATTCCTCAAAAATACCTGACATTGATGCTAGCTAGCTAATAACTTAGTTATTCTACTTATGATGGCTTGGCACAGTAAGGAAAAAACATTTTAATTCAGAGTTTAAAGTTTTGGCCCAACAGACAAACATCTTGGCTTTAAACTTAAAAGAGAGGTTTAAATTTAATCATTCATATTTAAAAATTTGGTGCATCATAATTTAAAGTTCAATTAATCAGCAGCCCATCTAATCAAAGCATTAATAACCTATAACAGTTACATTCAAGTTCAGCGCAAGTACAGACATGACTTCACTCTCGGAGGTGACTTTAAACACTGACCTCATAGGTGCTGTCCCCTGAGGCTGGGGGTCCGTCCCCAATGAGGGCGTTGTTGGGAGGAATGCTGGGAAGCTCGCGGTCCTGAGGACACTTGGAGGACCTGAGCTCTGATTGGCTGGAGAGCATCTCCTCTGACGGCTGGGGGCTGGTGTCCTGTGTGTCCGTGAGGACTAGTGGAGCACATAAAAAAGGAGTTAGGGCGAGCAAAAAAAAAAACAAAAAAAAACGCTTCTCATTTGGTGACTTTCACTGTGCTTTTAAGAGCAGTGATTAAAAAAAAAAAGTGTTTTTTTAACATTTACTTCAAAACAGTTTTGTAATGAGTCACATTTTCCTTATTCGTCACTGCAGAATAGATTCACTGCTATTTACAGTTTTCTGTTATTGATATTTAGTACCCACTCAGGTTAGAATGACTAAGAAAATCATGTCGGTGACTATAAAAACAACAGCTGAGGTTTAAAATGAACCAAAGGTGAAAGATAACAAAGATGCTGCATAACAACAGCTGCTGAGGAAATGTTATTCCCATGTAGCTGAATTATAAAAGTAAAGGACACGAAACATGCTGCACTTTGCCAGCAGTGACTCTCATATCACTATCATAGACAGTAATCAACATTTTTCACCATTTTTGGACCAAACTATTAATCTATTAATCGATAAAATGATCAACAGATTAATCGATAATGAAATGAATAGTTAGATACAGCCCTACTTACTTGTACCGCTGGTTAAAGGACCATTGTGAGAGCTGCTGACAGCCAAATCAGTCGCTGGACTGTCTGCTGATTGGCTGATCGTCTCTCTCTCTGACACCTGCGTAACGAAAGAGAAGATGTTTGTTCGTCACTGCTGGTGAATGCGAGCATTTAATGCACATGAGAAACAGTCTTTTATTGTTATTGTTATTTCAATTACGCATCAAAGTCAAACCAGAAAAACATGAGATTCTTAAACGGAGCAGAAATCAATCTGCACAGGGTGGATGACTTTCTTTCACACCTCGGTGCAATCCAAAAGCCGCTGTCAGCAAAATGTAAAGTCTGTTTGGAAAACTGTTTTTGAGGATCTTACGGATTTTGGGGGATGTCTTTCATATTTGCATCACTGATTACAATTTCCACGCTTCCCTGTTCTTTATCTCTGCTTTTCGCAGCTTTTTCAATCACAGTACTGATTACTTCAACCTCATTATCAGTATGTTATGCATGCTTAATTAAGTGTACTGTATTTTTATTCACCAAAAAAAGACATCTACATAGAGATATCTCATGAAGGGTGTAAGGTTTCATTTCATCACTGAGGGGGAATAGCCTCCTATTTTCCTGTATTCTGATGATTTTTTATGCACCAATTTACACCTTTTCTGCATTTATTTACAGTGGAAAGGAAAGGAAAATATAAACATCGGGCTACAGATGACAAGTCAAAATTCAAAATTAAAATCTCTGCTACTTCCATGTTTTTACTGAGGGAAATACTTGCAGATGATCCAAATATTGAGGGGCCACAATGAAGCTTATCTTAGTTTGTAACTGGGTTTATGAAAGGCTGAGCTGACTTAATATCCTTCTTCAGTCTAAAAAGCTTGCATGCATCTCACTTTATGTTTTTAATCTCACTTTGGTTCATTAATAAGAGACACTGATGCAGAGTCAAAAACAAGAACAGCATGACTGAGGAGGGTAAAATGAGAGGAAAACAAAATAAGACGATCCTTTATGGGCATCCACAGGAAAATTTGCTCTACTATTTTACCTCCCCTCCCTCTACAGTCAAGTCGAAGCTACAGAACAACAACCCTGCAGCTGGCAGTGATTCAGTCTTGCTCAAGGACACTTCAGCAGAGCAGATACATCCTCCAGTTGGAAGCTGTTTCCATATTTGCAACGTCATGTGACAAAATCGGCAGCCGAATGTGAGTGAGCAAACACTCAAATCAACACTCCCAGTGACACAACCTACACTCATTAACACTGCATGTACTGAGCACCTGCCGCACTGAGGCACGATTTAGCAAAATGCACTTTAAATATAAACTGACTTGTTTCTATAGGCAAAGATTTCACTCCGTCACTCACTATTAAGAGCTTATAACAAACTGTGACAGTAATATTAACTGGTGCAAGTCGAGATTCTCTTTGCTTTGTTTGGTCTCCTTCAGTGTGAGCAGAAGATTGTGTATTAGAAGCTCCACAACCCCACCTAGTGGTCAATCGCTCTCATAACTACTGGTGTCTATGATGTAATCTTTAACTGTTTTATGACCCAAATATCTTCCATGTTATTCTTTTGTTGCTTTATTTTCGTCACCAAAGTTGGAAAAAAAAACTATTATCATGTCTTAGTCTCAGCATCATTGAAGTTCCATGTTTTTTCATCCTGATCAAGGTTCTCAAGGTACAGCAACTGATTGAAGATAATCTTAGATTTCTGGAGCATTTTGGAAATCAGCTAATGTTCCTTTGTTATCATCTAGAAGTGTGTGATCACACTTATCTGCAAACAGAACAATCACAGAGCCTGTGCTTCAGACATTTTCTTTACTTTAGTAGGATCCACGGTCCTATTTCTGTCTGGATCTCACAAAAAATGAGTTGTCATGTTTTAACAAGCATAAATCCAAAATGAATGAAAGCTACATTTAAACAATTAGGCTAAAAATGTAATTAAAAAGGGAAATAAGGTGAGGGAGAGAGTTCCTTCGCTGTGCTGGACAGCCAGACTGATTGCGATCGAGCCGAAGAGCCAATCTTCACATCTGCACAAAGACAAAGACCCCCATTTAACCCATCAGGCTGTGACACAGTCCGTCATTTAACTGGGCTCCTCCTGAAGCAATCTGACCACCTCACAATTGCAGGTTACAGTGAAGATATCCATCAAATGCAAAAAGGCTCTGAGGAATGTGTGTGCGCACATGGGAGTATGAAGGCTGACACACACGTACACATGAAGCCACAGAGGGAGTGACAGGATAAGAGAGTAAGTGGATGTCACTTAGTCTGTGAAAGCCGGGCATTTGTCACACTTAAATGTTGCTTGGTCACACAAGCATCAGTATTTCAGGAGGTGGCAATTACAATTATCTACCTCCATGACGGTGTGTTCAAATGCACATAGTGTCATTATGACTAATACAGATCTTGTTTTGATTTGTTGATGTAAATAGTTTATCCAGGGGGTTATACCACAAAGCAAGCTCAAAAAAACCTTGTCTTTGCATGAGCTGGTTCGACAAAACTAGTGATAACAGGTGAGTTCCCCTAAAAAAGACTGATTGGTGCATCATTTGACTCACAAAGTGGAGCGATCACGTGCTATTTCAGTCAAGAGGAACAGGTTCTTGTAATAGAGAGCTATAAAAAAATATTTTTAAAAAAATTACAGCAGAAAGCAACACTGCTGCTGCAAATGAGGCAAGAGAAGAATTCTAGCAGAAAATTACTGTTTGACCCAGTGCCTCGCTTTTATTTCTAACTGAAAACCGCACATTAAAACTACTACAAGGAACCTTTTATTTGTTGATTTTGGAGGCCCTTGTTGACAAAGCGGTAAATGTTTCCACCATAATAACCTGAAAATATAACGTCACAAATAAAATTATTTAAATAGAAATCTCCTCCTGCTTCTTTTTAACTGGCTAATATAGTACTCTCTCTCTCTGACACCGTAAATCACTTTAGTTTTTGGCCAACTATTCAACTGTCTAATCGGTACTCTGAGCTGTTTCTGCACCACCAACTGAATGCATGCAGGTTCCCATGGCAACATAATGCATACAGACTGCACTGCTGTAATAACAGTACACGGCTTCATTTGATGACATTACTAATGTGGGGCTCAAGCAAGTTTGCATATATAATGTCTTCCCCCAACTGAGAATCTATAGCACTCTTAGAGAACATCATCAGGGAAATAATTAGTTTAAGAGTGGCACTTTTTTACAGCTGATATGATCACAGCAGGTTATGAGTTTAGCATTAATTAACCCAACCTATTTTTGAGAAATCTGAATATAATACCTGGACTGCTGTGATCAAAACCAGAATACTGTGGCATATAAACGCCTTATCCAGGTTTATGAACCATCTCATAGTAGCTGAGACAGTGATAAATGAAGACACGCCTGCAAACAGACAATTAAAAACCTGCATACTGTTATGATCATGTATACAGAGACATGAATAACCAGAATTTCATGTTACATATAAATGCCATATCCTGAATTTATTTAAAAAAATGGTTAAGGCACCCACACATTACACACCAAGCTCTTGGATCCTCCATTAGGGCTGCACAATTAATCAAAAATATTGAAATCACAGACTTTTTTTTATCTTGTCTAGTTTTATCTTTGTTTTATTTATTTGATTCTATTTGATTTTATTACTTTGACTGTGAAGCACTTTGTGATTGGTGTCTGTGAAAGATGCTACAGAAATAAACTTTGTTTACTAATGCTCAAAAAAAGGATACTAATGAGCAAGCAATCACACCCTTTGAATTTAACTCCATTCTTTATTTTCAGCAACTTAAAAAAACACTACAATATTATAATTTCATGATATGTGAACAGGAAGTAATTGGATTTCCCACATGTGCTCTTGTAACCTCGTCAGCAGTTACCACCAATTTGAAGACAATCTCACCAACAATTGAGGCTGTCAGTCAGCTGTGAGTGAGTTTTGTTTCGTGTGTGTTTCTGTGTCAGTGTGATGGAAGTGGGTTAGTAGACAAATGTCAGAGGGGGTGTGCGCGTGTCATAGGATATCAGGGTGGAGATGCGAGTGCATTATTCAGGCACGCAGCCAACGTGGAAGCTCAATCCACGGTGGATATGCTGCCTGATTACAGACATGTCAGTCACACACGCTGACATTAATGAGCATGTATGTGAGTGTGTGTGTAACACAGTGTGTGCTGGTTCTGTTTCAGAGAGAGAATGAATCTGAGTAAATATTTTTCCATGGTTTAGATTTAATTTATTCATTTCTAGATTTATTTTTTGCCAGAAGTCCAAGACGTTACTGAACCCTGACCTGGTCGCTATGGTTACACACAATTGTTTGCATATGTTAAAGAGAAAGCGTGTATGTTTGTGTGTAAATGTAAGTGTGACCGTTCACACACGTGTAATTACTAATCGGCCTGACACGCTGTGGCAAGCTCAGTCAAAACCCACAGCTGTTACCCTCCACATCTAATAAACAAAAACACATCAGAAACAGAGGAAGTGAAACATGAAACCTAATCACAGTTTTTGAGATTAATTCTCAGGCGCAGCTTCTTCATCAAAGCTGCCGCCTAAGATGCTTCAATATTCCTTTAATATTTCCCTTTTATTTCCCTTCAAGGCATAATTTTACATTTAGGTGCATTTCCTGGACAACATTCAAGGGTGTGATTGTTCCTGGCCAAGAAATAGTCCAACCCATAAACACAGAGCCAAAACCACAAAGTGACTACGGTATTTGCACATACTTTGTACTATTGCAAGAAAAAAAAAACTGTAACGTGCAACTCACTCCATTCATGAGGTTCTCATGGTCTCCTACTGGATGTCCATTGGCTGCCTTCTTCTGCCTACACAGAGAGACAAAGGAGAGATGAGAGAATAGAGAGACAGAGGGATAAAAGGTGGCTGATTACAGAGCACAGAGCACACCAGGCAGCTCTAATATTGCAGTCTGTGGTGTCAGCGTCTCATGCGAAGTCAAAGGAAAATTAATCGGTTTCTCTCCTTGGATCAGGTGCAAGCCTCGTTCTTATTCACTGTTTAGGCCCTTGGCTGAAATGTGCAATAAATCTGAGGTTACGATGCTGTTTTTTTTTTTTTAATCAAAATGTAATTTCTTTGTCTACTGCTTTCTGTTTTTTTCTTGCTACTTCCTCCATGTGACGATAACACCGATGTTGGCATTAACCTGTGTACTGTTTTGTATTATTATTGCTCTTATTCATTGCTGTACTTTTTATTGACTTTAGTCTGTAAGCCAAATTGGCCATTAGGGACATTATAGCTCTACTCCTGTTTGCCTGCTTGGGTGAATAGGACTCATAATTCTTCTTACTCTTGGGGGTTATATTTAAAAACAACTACATTGCTATACATGCAACATTCTAGCCCATTTGACAGCATACATACTCATTTATAATTGTTATATTAAAGCCATATTATCCCTGAGGACATTGTTTATTCATACTCAGCAGCACCGTTCCTCATTGTTGCCTATAATTACTGTAGCTAAGAATGCCCTCTCAGGTATTTGTGGCATTTTCCACACAACAATGCAGAGCCGGCATTTCCAGCAGGAGGAGATTCTGTTTAGATGGCTGGCAGCAGAAGATGTATTGATACGTAACAGCAGGAAACTGTTACTGTAACACACGTCCGACTGCTCTGACACCTTCTAAATATATGTTTCCCAGAACTACAAGAGCAATAACAGTCATATAGGTCAATCCAGGGGTTCCCAAACTTTTTAATGTCAAGGACCAATTTGAATTTGATTTGATTTGAAATGACAGGGCCTTAAAGGGACAGTTCAACAGAATTTTCTGACAGAAGAACACTTTTATACAAGCCAAATATCGCTCTCTCCATACCAACCAAACTCAATAAGCAAAATCAGGGATTTCACCATGCAGAACACTGAAGTTGCAGGTCTGCTGCCGCCTTGATCAGTTAGTTAGTTTGTGTTATTGGGTGACTTCTGTGTTTTAAAAGGATAGTTCAGATTCACCAAACTCACAAAATAACACAAACAAACTAAAAGATCGAGGCAGTGGTTGACCAGCAAGTCCCATGTTCTGGGAGGTAAAATTACTGATTTCACCTATGGAGTTTGGTTGGTTTGGAAAGAGTGATATTCAGCTTCTATAACGGTGTCTGATAGCGAAGTAAAGCAGTAAAAATATTCTAAAAATGGCATACACTTAAACTGATTTATTTTTCTGGCAGACTTTAATTAAGTGGTTAAAATACCTTTTGTTGCAGCAGTACATTCCTCACTACTGTAGCTAATAGACTGAGGGTAACTTCCTCATACAACCTCACACCATATAATCTGAAACATCCCTTTAAGGAATACCCTAATTTCTTTATTTTTAGCTTTGCACATGATAAAGTCTTCATGGCAGATCAGTGATTAAACTAGGATCATTATAAATTACAATCAATCAAAACAGCCAACAATATTTCTCCCCTTGTTGTTCCAACTTCCAAAAAAGTTCAGTTTTAAAGTTTAAAATATTAAACTATTCTATTCCTCTTTTTACGAGGGACACCCTGTAACCCACTCAATGACCACTGTTGGTCCCAGCACCCCAGTTTGAAAACCACTGGGTCAGTACATGTCTGAGTGTGTGTGCTCACCCCTGGCAACTCGCACACAGCAGCAGCAGCACAGAGACCAGCAGCAGGGCGGTGAGGGTGCTGAGGGTGATAGCCAGGACCAGCTGCCCGCTGCCCAGCCACGACGCCACCCCGGTAGCAGCTGCCGCTGCCCCCGACCCGACGACACCCGCCTCTGGCCCCCACCATACTCCACTCAGCACTGGAGCCATGATGCATCACACTGTGGGACGAGTGGACATCGGACAGGTACCGTCTAGAAAAACACAAGAAAAATAAATGTAATTAAGATTGAAAACCCACAAACAGAATTAAATAAATTACCCACAGTGATTTTCTTCAGGCAGAGAAACTAACGGCTTTGACTTAATTGATCTTGTGGAACACTCACATTCTGTTACCTTAAGTGAGATTTATATGCAGTGGAAGAATCTGTATGCTTTCACTTTTTCAGCACAACCTAAATGATTATTGTTGGTTCAGGATAAGAATCATTTATTGACAGATACAACAAGCTAACTGTGAAAACTGTGTTTTATTTGTCAAGCAAACATACAGGATCGAGTTGATTTTTGTGCAGCTGCTTCACTGCAGCAAAATGAATTAGACCTTCAATGATCAGTTGATTAATAAATTAGTCAACTGATAGAAAATTGCCAACTGTTTTGATAATTGATCAATCATTTTTCAAGCAAAAAAGCTTAACATTGTCTCATTCTATCATTAAACAGAAATGACTAACATAAAAATTTCAATCTGACTATTGCAAACAGTGAAAACTACATTTGACATCTTTAATAAAACATTTTTTTTACTGATCTGACACCCTGAAATCTTACTTTTATGCCGCTCTTGTCATGTCCTTCATCACTTTAATCCTCATCGTTAATTAATCAAGAACAAAAGGTTAAATAATACAATAAAGTCTGCTGTTAACCAGAAGCTTAACTGCACACTGTGGCCAGCAGGTGGCAGCACACAGCAGAGTGAGACTGCAGTGCAGACAGGGAGTCTGCTGCAGTGGCCCTCACACCACCAGAGCCTTCAACAACTGGTGTCTGGGCTCTGCGCACAGCATAAGCAACCTCATCACGTCTCTGTCTAACAGCCAAAGTTGGGTTTCGCTGAACTGATGGAGCCCCTGATGTTATCATGGGTGATTTATGGCACTGGGTGGGTGACTCACGGCGAAGGGAGGCGGCGGCAGGGATGAGCTCGTGTGCAACTCTGAGCCTCAGAAAAACTCCCAAATGAAACAAATAAATGTGGAGGTTTTGTGTGTGCATGAGAGGACGTTTGGCACTGCAGAGGAAGAGAGGGAGGGCAGGAATTAAAAGCAGGGTTGGGTATCATTTGGATTTTAACTATTTTGATTCTGCTTATCAGTCTCAGTTCTTAACAATTCTCTACAGCAGAGTTGTGTATTGTAGGATAACGTTTGCTAAATTAAGGTGATTATTACAAGATGGTTAGACTGAGAATAATGCTAGACTTGTGATTTAATAAAAAAAAATGCATCAGAAGACTGGAATGCATTTATGCAGTCAACTCACATGTCTGTAGGCCCGGTCAAATAACCAGAATGATACACAGCAGGTGTTTGTAGCACATGGTTTAATTTGCAACAGGCATGAGATAAATTTATGTAGGAATCAATAAGCAGAATTAAAATTAAAATTTCTTCATGGATCTTTTGGAATCATAATTTTGGAATTGATTCGCATTTTTCCTCAGTTGTGGTTGCCCCATCTGAATGAAAAGGTGTTCAAAAAGCAGAGGTGACATGCAGGATGTCTGACAGGGAAAGATGGTGAGCGGGAAGGAAAAAATGTACACAAAGTCAGGGATGTTTTCTCTCTGGTTGTCGATCTATCTGCCCTCCTTTGCGTGTCCTTCTGCTTTCAATGAGCCAACAAGACAGCTGGCAAGGATCGGGAGACAGTGACAAAAACATGTCAATCTTTCCTCATCTCTTCTTCTCTGGCATGTGCAGGAGCCAAACTCCTGTCTGGAGCGTTGTGTATGTGCGTACAGAGTATGTGTACTTTGTGCCGGTGGTGAAAAACTCCATTGTGCCTCTCTGCCCGCCTATGCTAATGCGACCGGGGAGTGTGGGAGTCGGGGAAGCAAACGCTCCTCCGTCTTTCTAGCAGCGAAGGAAGTTTCGTGGCAAATCAGACGGAGCTGCAGAAGCCAATTTTAACTTCTTCTTCAAAAGGCCACTGAGGAATTCCTGTTTTTGTTGAAATGCCGGGTTGTGTTTTCCTGGATGAAAAACACACCGGGGCTCATGTTGCTATCAGTGTGAGTGGCTGGCGAGAGGCAAACACAACCTTACCTTGACACCTTGGATGATTAGTCAGGTTGGCCTCGCCTGGAAGAGAGCAGATAAAAATGAGAAGGGGGGGGGGTTACTCTTAGCACTGAGTTGAATATTCTCCTTGGAGGGTGTGTGTGTGTGTGGATGCATGAATGCAGGCTGGGCAAGTGAATGTGTGGGAGAGCAGCGAGGGAATTGTGAGTGTGTTTGTGTTTTTTAAAGACATAGTTTGGATTAGTTGATATAGGGTTGCATGAAGCACTTATCCATAGTGCATTAGCTACAGTAGATGGTGGTCAGCCTAAGCATAGCGTACACTTAAACTAACACTGATTTTTCTAAGTGGCCTGTCCGCAGCAGTTTGTTGCTTTGCTTCTGTGCCGATACGTCTCTCTGCTTCTCTAAACTGGGGTCATACCGACCGCCATCTACTGGGGGTAACTGACTGACTATCGATAAGCTCCTCATACAAGCCCACTTCAAATAATCCGAACTATCCCTTTAATACCCATATCAAATACATAATGGACAACAGGCTGCCTGGAGCCTCTCAGACACACACACACTGTTCAAACACACGCACACACCGTCAGGCATGTGCTGGTTCTTCAATACTCTCTCTCTCTCTCACTCACACACACACACACACACACACACACACACACACACACACACACAATGTCCTTTTATTGAGCAGTCTGCCCATGTAACTGAGAAGATAATAACCAGGTGACATCATTGTATCATATGACACATGATACAAACATCATGGACACACACAGTCATACACTCTCCAGTGTTTCAGGCTATAAACTTACTGAGATTTTCACCTTGATCTCCTGATTTTTCCTTGAAGATTTTTTAAAATCCAAGTCTACACTTGGCAAAAAAATGGTGTCAAGCCACCACCCTTCACATGACTGATAAATTCCTTCACTGGGTGTCGTCTCGTCTGAGAGTATCGTGTCCAGGTGTCACTATTTGCCACTGTGTGCCAGCTTGCGTGTGTCTCTGCTGGCACTTAAACCAGAATAATTACCGGCTGCCACAGCACTGTGTCACCATGGCAACATTCCCTTCTTCCTATCAGCGCTATTTATGGTGGTAGAGAGAAAAAAAAAATCCACAGAAATGTTTTGGACGCAACTCATACTAGTGAGGAATATAACGCTGCAGGTGTGTATGTTTAGGTATGTTACTGGTTTTTAGGTGTGCGTTTTTAAACCCAGCTACCCAGCTCGGGCTTTGTTGTGCTTGAACTGGATGATGATGATGCAGAAGATGATGAAGTCAGTGTAAAAGTTCAGGTTCAGCTGCTAGACAACCAGACAGCGTCCAAGATACTTGTTTCCACAGATTTCAAGCTCATCTCATGGCCTTCATGAGCTGACAGAGCTGCTCAGTTGCCATGGAGACGGTTTAGTTGTTAGCATATGACCTAAGTATGTAAATGAGGTCTTGTGATAACAGGTGATTGTACTGTTTAGGGGGCATATCATAACTCCAGTCTCTGATCGAGTATGGTCACTAATGTTGAATAGATACAATCTCCATGGCAACTGAGCAACTCCATCAGCTGAGGGAGGCAGATGTGTTTTAAAAGCTTTGGAAACAACAAGTGTTAAGATGATGTTTGCAAGATCAATATGAACCGTTTAGTTAAGTTCAGTTCATGTCATTAAATCTCAATGGATACATGAAGTTACCTCGACGTGTTGAAGCTGGAAAGATTATTTTAAATGATTAATTGAGGGATGCTCAGACCTGACTCCCAATAGGGATTCAGATACCTGAACTCAGAGTTAAAGGTGCAGTTTGGAGAAAGATTCACAGTAAATGGCTCATTCTAAAGTAACAAAAACACAAATATTCTTATGTTCAGGTGATTATACACTAATGAAATATTACATTCAATTTCTGCACTGTCCTGCCAATAGAGCTCCCTAAATCTTGGACTTTTAAAGCAAGTAGACATTACTAAGTCAGTTAGTTGACTTTACAATTCTTCTCTACTTATTCCTCTGTCATCCTGTTTTAGTGTTTGCCGTTATCCTAAAATAATGTAGTAAATATCACATGGACTTGCTTTTAAGTAGCGTTAAATGTAACCCATGAGGTAGGCACATTACTTGCACTTGCATCCATCCTCTTTCATTCCAGTATTTCCTGTCACCCACTCCACTATACCACATTTCATGTCATATCTCCGCCATCTTAACTCAAACGGTATGAAGAACCTGTTAAGTACAAACACAGATCCATCTCTGGATAGCATTGCTGGCATATTTCCCCGCTGAGCAGAAAATATGTGTGTAGTAAACTACCCATTCTTCCCTCTGAGGACACACTCCATTCCTAAATACTTGATGAATACCACACATAAAAGCTTCGAGAGTCTTTTTCACAGTGGAAAACTCCTCACAGGCCGCCACCACCATGTGATACAAGACACTGAGCCAAGGACTACAACTGTACGCTCTCATGCTGTCATTCTCTTTCTCCCAGGGCTTTCAGGCTTTAATGAAAGAAAACAGAAGCCTTGGAAGAGGGACAATCAGTGTGGCTGTCTTGTGTTTCATGCCACAGAAAATAACTGACTGGAAAAGACATTTGAAAAGGAATGTGTTTTGGGAATTAAAGGCTAGAATCCAAATTCTACCCTCACACAGCTGTACACACAAAAACACAGACCTGAGATTAACCAAAAGCCCCATCAATCCATAACCTTCCATGCAAGAAAGTAGAGCCAAAGGAATCCAATCTGAGCCCTGCTGCTGTACAGGAAGAGACCCTACCTGACGCTGCAGTGAAGCATGTGTGTGTTTCATCTGTTGGACTAGCTGTTGGACAGCAGCAAGTAGACACAGTTAGAAAGAAAGAATTAACATCCACAGGCAGAGCAGTGCTTCACTTTCTGCGGATGCCTTTGTGGCTGTGTGACACCTCCCTCTGCAGGGTCCTCTGGGTGCACGCAGACGGGGAAGGTTTACAGCTGGATGGCTGCTGAGAAAATGAGCCCCGGGAAGCTTCTCAGAGGAGAGCCAGAGGCATTTCCACAATAATAAATAATCCAGTTTTTAGGGGAGAAAAAGCCTCAACTTTCTTTAAGGAGTCATGCTGGTGTGGTGCACTGCAGGAAGCAAAGCAGAACCTAGCACTTCTAAAATTATAAAAGGAGTTAGGAGAAGAGAAAGTGATGACTGGAGTTTAATCCAAACAATGACGGTTTCTGCTTCGTTTGCAGAGCCGATTTTTTGTGCAGCATTCTGGGAAATTAACCAGGAGTTGCTATTACACTCTTAGAAATACAGGTTCCAAAACAGTTCTTCCTGAAGGGCTGAGGTTCTACCCAGAATGTTTGCTTCTGACACACCCATTTTAGAAGGTTTGTCAAGGGTTCTTTGTAAGACTAGGGTTCCATTAAGAACCATGTTCATCCAAAGAAGAAAGAGTTCTTCAAGGATTGCTGAAATACTTAATAAACCAGTAGAACACAAAAATATTCTCAGTAGAACCCCCATAGTGGGTTGAGGATAAACCCCTGGAATATAACAATGTTCTGTGTAGAAGGCCCTGAGTGTGTTCTACCTAAAACTCTTGGAATATAAAAAGGCTATCACTAGAACCCCATGGGTGGGTTCGTTTTTGCACCCAGTGGGTGGAAAGGTTCTGGATAGAACCCCAGAGAAGGTTCTGGGTGAAAGGGTTTCTCTGTAGCACCTCTCACAGGTGGTTCTGTGTCAAACTTTTAGAGACGGTTCCAGGTATAACCCTATATGTTGGGTTTTAGGTAGAACTCTTTGACTGATTTCCAAGCCGAGCTTTTATGAAAGCTGAACAAGCCGAAGAATCCTTTATGGTTCTAATTAGCACCTTTATTTCTAAGTGTGTACAAAAGCATTGTATGCAAAAGCACTACTTTGTCTAATTTTCTGTGATCTTTCTGGACAGCAAAAACATGAAAAAACAAGTCCACATTCAGCAGTACACACACAATACTAGTTTTACTGACGCTACACTTTGTAGTCCTGCAGGGAGTAAACACACAACCCAAAGACCTTATGCTGATGAACAACAGCACAGACCCCCGCAGGGTCTCTGTGTTGTTTTATACACCGTGCACCAAATTTCAAATAAAACTATTCCAGTGAAACAGAAAAAGGAGACATCAAAGCCTCGTCTAAAAGCCCTGTCATCTACGTTTCTCACCCCCAGCAGGCAGCATCGTGCCCCAGCACTGTGAGCTATAGCTAGCAGTTGTCAGAGGAGGAGTGCCTCCTTTGTTGGTATTATAACATCACCAGGGTGATGCATGTGGGCAAGGCTAATCAATGACCTGTCAATCACAGACACAAGTTTAGAGCTCAGTCAGTTCATCAATTAGTTGTCAACTTTTCAATTAGCACCAATTTTGATAACTGATTAACTGTTTTGAGTCATTTTTCAAGACAAAAACAAAAAGCGGAAAAACACTGACCATGGATGCAGCACATAATATACAGCCCACTGACCATCTTGTGTCCTGACTGCAGGGCCATTTGGATGGTGGGGGGTGGGAGAAATGGGGGAAGGGAGAAGAAGGATAGGGGACTGCTGCCAAAGGGAGGAGAGAGCAGAAGATAAAGAGAGAGGGAGAGAGGGGTGGGGGTCATCAAGATGTCGTGTTGGATGTACAGAGACCATAATGCAAGCAAAAGAAAACAAAGAAAGAATTTGATTACGAAGGAAGGGGATGTGTCTAAAAAAGAGAGATTAAAAATAGAGATACAAGTGGGAAACACAGGAAGAGAAGCAGGTGTGTATGTATGTGTGTGCATAGTCATAGTGAGACAAATACACACACACACCCAATCCCCAGGGAGCGTTGATGAAATTCAACTCCCCACAGGCTGCAGCCTAAGAGGGACCCAGCTCTGACTGAGACAATGCAATTAAGTGCATACATGCAGAGACACAGCCGTGTCTGTTGAATCAGATGCATCATTACAAATAAAGAAATCTACAAGTGTCAGTTCATAAACAACGAGTGTGTGTCACTACATATTCAGGGCTAGTCGGTCTTGCACAATCTAATTTACTAATCACCGACCATGTCTGCGTGTGTGTGTGTGTGTGTGAGCGAGCTTGAGAAACAGGTGCTTCTGATCAAGGGACATAATTCATGTTGCCACGGCAACGCTGCCCATCCTAAGGGTTAATGGTTTTAGCATGAGAAATTGATCTATCCTCCCTAAATGGGGAAATTGAAACTGCATAATTTAGCAAGGCTCCCTCCCTCCGTCTCTCATATTACAGATATACGTTATATCTTCATCCATACACACGACTACACCCCTCCTCTCTCTTGCAAGACACAGTTGCTTTATCTGCGAGCAGCGACACTTATATCGATCTCCCACTGGGGGACACATAAACGAAATATGAAGCATTTTCCCTCCGAGCAGATAAACGTTTCACTCCCAGAAGAATCAAAGAGATACAACAGCCGAGCAACCAAGAGGCATCTTTTCTTTCATTCTGGAAAGCACGCTGAACACATGTTAGTACTTTCTTTTCGCTTTTCCTCTGTCTGCATAGTTCAAAGTTCAAAGCAGTACCCAATCAATACTGGATTTTTGGGGCCGGTACTGATATTTTGCAGTTTAACAAGTAAGGGAAAATGTACAGTGAGCAGTCATTGCAAAATAAACCTCAAGAGAGTGGTGCATTATTTTGCAATAATGCTCACTGTACATTATCCTGCTTACTATACGGCTACTTACTCAAATAAAAATCAATAATTTGAGACAAAATATTAATCTAAACATTATTTTATTTATTTCAAAATGATTTATTTTACTCGTCCAGAGTCTATGAGCAGAAGTGTGTCCATAGCAACAGGCCACTATGCAGAAATAATACATGTTAGAATGCTGTAATTGGCCGATCAGAAGTGAGTATATAACAAAGCAGTGTTATAGTAATCAATATTTTTTTTTTGTGCATAATGACATCAGGGTAGCCTGATATCAGACTGAATTGTCAACTCATTACACTTAATTTCCAGAGTCAATCAACTCAGTGGAGTGGGTGGATATGAACATCTGGACCCAGACTAACATCAGGGCACTGAAACAGTAAACCTTCATGAGTATTTTTAAGATTTTTAAATAATTATCAATAAAAAACAAAAATAGAGCAAAAAAAAAAATATACTAAATTTGAATTAAGAAAAAGGATCAAAATATACATAAAATGCTGCCTATAACATATAGGGTCAACATATAGCATATAGGCTCAAATACACAAATATATTTAGCTAATAAATATATATATAGCAGTAAGACACTGGCAGCGGGTAGGAGTGTCAATGAATACATGAATTAAATTTTAGTGATTTACAGTACAGTGAACGTGTACAGTCAGTGATCATGGCATACACTGAGGGGATCATGTGGTCCGTATGATCACTGAGCCTGATGGCATATTTGTACCACAACGAAAACATTTTGCAAGAGGTCAAGTATACCCTCCAGTCATCGTTGTTCTTATCTATTTTATTTTGAGACCTTCATGACCACATTTTACAGGACAGCAGGCTGGTCTCATAGTTAACCCAAGAATCAGATTTCAAGAATTCAACTTCATCTTCTCTTCTCTTGAATCCCTCCCAGCTGCAACGCTGCACAGAAACAGCAACATGTGTCTTGTGTCTTCACCATAAATGACAGCGTCCCCCTCTCCATGAGTGTTTCTGTGTCCTGTCCTGACCCACTAAAGTCCACAGAGGCTCTGCGTATATGTGCAGGCTTTGTATAAACAGGCGTGTGTGCCTGTAAAATCTGCCTCTAGTTAATGTCACACAGCCCCATGGGAAAGAAACATTTCCTGTGTTCCTCTCCCGTTTATTTTCGAGGACACTGATGACCATGAAGTCTTAGGAAGGCCTGCAGATGTTTTTGCACACAGAGAAACTGCTGAACCAGAAACTACTGTATTTTAATTGGATGAACACAAAACTGTAACTAAATTGAGGCTGGACCTCCTCTGGCATTTCACTTATCTGACTGCTGGTTGATAAGCTCTGAATTTCAGGGTATTTTTGTGACTAATAGAGGATGGTAACCTCGCTTTTAAAAAACAAAAAGCTTTTATGTGGGATATAAATCACCACATTGTTCAGCATAGTTCCCTTTTTGTCTTAATTTCTCAAATTTTTTGCATCTTTCGTAGGGTTTTTTTTTTTTTTCCCTCTCTCCTACTTTATCTACCCTATTATCGTCTGCCCGAGGCTGTTGCTTTGCATTTAAATGGTTTAGACTTGATTCTGTGTGCGTTCGTTCAGCTAAGCTCAACAGTGTGTGACTGTGTGAGGTGCTAGCACACTCTACAGAAAGAACACACACTCTCTCACCCTCAAACACTCGCTGCCTTTCAATTTCAGTTCCACTTTTCTCCTTCCCTCCCTCCTTTCTTCCTCATGAAAAACAGCTTTCTCAGGCTTGGTTCGTTGTGTTTTTCTTAGACACGATAGATCTTTCAATTTCAAGTCGAGTTCACACACTCCCTCTCTCTGCTCATCATAAAGGGGAAGTTTGCAGCGTGGTCAGTTTTGAAGAACCTCACCCATGAACTGTCTGCAACTCTATGGTAATCACGTCAGTTTAAAGTGTATGCTGTATTTATAATATTTTCGCCACTTTACTTAGCCGTCAGACAAGTCAAACATCGCTCTTTTCAAGCCAACCAGACTCTATAGAAGAAATCAGTACTTTTACACAGCAGGACACAGGAGTTGCCTCAATCTGTTTGTTTTTTGTCTGTTATTATGTGACTTCTGTCTTTTAAAAGGATACTTCAAATTCACCAAAATCACACAGTAACACAAACAAACTAATAATTCGAGACAGCAGTAGACCAGCAATTCCTGTATTCTCCAAGGTGTAAAATGACTGGTTTTGCCTATGGAGTTTGGTTGGTTTGGAGAGAGTGATATTTGGCTTATGTAACAGCAGTTTCCCAACAGAAAGGACTGTCTGACAGCAAGGTGAAATGGTGTAATAGCATAGACTTAAACTGGTATTAACTGTTTTTAGGTGGACATTTTCTAAGTAGCTCCAATACCTTTTAGATTGCTTAACTTCCATACTGGTCCCCCTCTCTGTCCAACAGGCATCTACTGTAATTATATACTGGCTTTGAATAAGTACCTAATACAACCCTACATCGAATAATCCGAACTATCCCTTTAAGGCTTTTTGTCTTGCTGCTTAGCAAGCAAACATCAGTAAAATATTAATATTAATATAATGATCTGAGCCAAATTACACACAGGCTATTTTTTCTTAATTTTCCACATCCTGACGAAGCACTTTCATTCGCCTCCCCAGCAGAAAACTGCATTCTGTCATTGTCTCAAATTGATTAGGTTTGTGACAGCACCACCGCTCAGCTAATAAATAAAATGCTAAAACAAAAACCGACTTCAGTAATTGTGCAGCGGAGCAATTTTCTGTGATTAAACAAACCAGTCAGGCGTGTCATCCAAATATGTAAATGCGAGCATGGAGCGTGAAGAGACGGATTGTTGTAATGATTCCAGGGATTGTCACTCATGTTGTAAGTGACCTTCTCTGCAAACACTAATAGAGGGGAAGGGTGGGGTGTTGAACTGTTGAACTCTGGGAACCTGAGTGTGTGTGTATTTATCTTACTTGTGTGTAATTCTCCCTGACTCCCCAGCTAGCAAGATTCTGTTGCCAAAATGTTCTGGGAATTTTAACATTTAACATTCCTGCATTAAGTTCACTGGACAATTTTTTCCAAAACGTTCTGGGAGGTTTAGTTGAACGCTCCAAGGTTACTTTCCCCTCAACATTCCCTAGATGTTAAAATGTCAAGTTTTGCTGATGTAAAACTATCATCATGGTTACATTTTCAGATATTTCTGTGAAGGTTTGTTTGATGTTCCAGGAGGGTTTTCCCTCAATGTTGAAATGTCAGGTTTTTCTTGCTTGAAAATAATGTTATTCATGCATTTTCTTGTTAAATGTTCCTCTTATCCTCCCTTACATTTTACAACAGCAAGTTTTTCTAATATAAAACAAATAGAAGGGTTAAAATTCTTAGAACATTCTTAGACTGTTACCTAAAAGGCTACCACCAGAGAACTAACCAAACAAACAAACAAACAAAAAAGTTACTTCATGTCGTTATTAAAACGTTTTGGAAATGTAATGTGGAACAAAACATTTGCACAACATTCTTAGAAAGTTGTGGGAGGATTAGGGGAATGTTACAAAAATGACCCCCCAAAAAATCTTACTTCACGGGGTTCTTAGAACATTTTGGAAGTATTTCTTTAAACGAAAACATTTGCACATTGTTCCTAGAACACTAGAAAAGCTGTCACTTTCCAGGAATGTTATGAGTATGTTTTGTGTTAGCTGGGTCCACCTCTTCAACTAAACTGATACTGAACTTGAAAAACATACCTTAAGACACACACACACACACGTACCTCTGATTAGGAAGCAGTAGATTTATTCAGTGCTGAACGACTGCATGCATAAAATTTCTCTATCATTGTCACCTTGAGATGAAGATTAGCATTAGAGTGAATGAGGAGTAGATATGACCACATCATTATTCAGTGGCATTGGCCTTTATGTGTTGAATAGCCGCCAAGATAAAGGGATTATCAGGCTGGGTGGAATAGGATGAAGGGTGTGTGTGTGTGTGTGTGTGTGTGTGTGGTAATTCTTTCTACAAGCTCATAATGAGATGCAACAGATGCTAAGAGACGCATGATCTCATTCTCGCTGTCGCAAATACACACATGGACGACACACACGCACACGTTCCCAATCAAAGACGCATTAACGAGCATTGATATAATTCTTTCTTCTTCCAAGTCTCGCAGACACACCCCAGAGCTGCAGAGGCTGTACACCATCGTCGCCACCGCTGCTTTGAAAAACTGCCACGCAGCACTTCATTTATCTCCTCCTGTGACACCAGCCTTTTGGACAAAAGGCACAGGGCAATAGGGGGAATTAATAAGAGGCGTGTGCGTGCGTGTGTGTGTGTGTGCAAGGAGATGAGCAACTGAAATGGAAATGTGATCCATCTTTACAAGGCTCTAACCACAGCAGGGGTGGGTTTATTAGACGACCCAGACGGAGCAAATGGCAGGGGGTCGGACCCTTTCAGCCCTCTGTAACGTTGGACTGTAACACATTGTAGCTGCGTTTGAGAGGGAACACAAGTCTGGTGCTAATGGGAGTGTGCGAATTTGTGTGTGTGTGTGTGCATACTTGAGGAGAGGTTAAGGAGCAAGGAAGAATGGGAGGAGGAGGAGGAGGATGGGGAAGAGCTGGGAATGACAAAGTGAAGGAGTGGAAGGAGGCTGAGGCGTGCTGATGATGCAGCGTGTGACCTTTCAGCGTGAGCCGTTTTTCAGACATACTTCTACAGGCTGGGATTGTTTAATATCACACACACTCTCACACACGCTCAGCCCTCTTCCTCCCAATCTGGTTCTGGTGATTCCTTGTCCTTCACCTCACATAAACCACCAGATCTTCCACTGATTTCTCTGTCATATGTTCCTACAATTTGTATCTCCATTCTCTAGAGCCTGACTGATATATCAGGCTCTGGTTTCTGGTGTAGCCTTGGGCACCTAGTTAAAAGGTGGGGGTGTGAGCTGAATATGGCAGGAAAATTTTCATTCACACCTGATTGCAGTGCAATTTCTGAGTGTAATGTCTTGCAATAAAGCTACCAATAAAGCTTTTACTATAAAGTTCAGTTTATATTGTACTATTATTCATAAATATATCAGTTTTTCACTGTGTTCTGTAATTTATCATATTATTCAGTATATAGTATGTCATTAATCAGACCAATAACTAACAGCAGCATCATCTTTTAGCAGTTTGTTTTTCATGTCTAAGTGTATACATACATATGTATGTGATATACAGTACATAATATAGGGTGTCCAGAAAACCACATAACTCTAGAAACACACTGTATTCCAGTCCCAAAATTCACTAATTCAGCCGCCATAATGCTGATTGGTGAATTTTTCCGCTACAAACATCTGTATTAGTATCAGACTCAAAAATCCCATATCAGTCAAGCGCTACTGTTCTCTTCCTTCCTCTCTTTGTCTCTCTTTCTTCCTCTCTCTGTTGGTCTGTTCTCCCTCCACCTTTTTTCGCCTCATTTATGCCCTCAACCTCTCCTCTCACCTCGCCCTCTGTCCCTCCAGAGCCTCGTCCCCGTCCAGACCACCGCATATTCAACATGTCTGCTAGCCCATAAAGATATGGTAAAATATGGAAGCCTGCAGGGACTCAAAGGGCAGATCTGCAATCAGGAACAGCAGCTGGGGGTGGGGTGGACGGCTGGGGTGGCCGTGGGGGGATGCCGCAGCCAAACATACATGGCAACCTCTATAAGAGCTGGGAGGAGGTGGGAGGGAGGGGGGGTCGGCTGCAAGACATGGCAACCCTCAGACAGCAATCTTCAGATTTCTGGTTAAATCCGTATGCCTGAGTAACTCTGGAAGATTGCAGAAGGCAGATACGGCTCTGCCTCCACCTTTTTCACGATTCCATTTGATTTCTCATTTCACAAGCCGAAAGCTTTTTTCCATATTTCATGGCAGTAAGTAGGGGAGGTGTTCAGTGAGGATGAAGCAGGAGGAGGAATCAAATACAGCAGCAAGTTTAGAGAGAATGTGCACAAATTGTTGTTTTTGTTGTTTTTTTAAAGGAATAGCTGAATATTTGGAGGAATATGCTTAACTGCTTTTTTTGCAGAGAATTAGATGAAAAGATTGACACCACTCTCATGTCTGCACTGGGGATGTCAATGATCATTAATTGATTAATCATCATTAAGATTAAAAACACACCAACTGACAGTGTATGATTTGCGTGCCGTTTCTCCAGAGCTCAACAGTTCTCACGCAGTTTGGTTTGGTCTGTCTTGTCAGTCTAGAAATGGCAGTAACTGTACTCCATGTGGCTTTGTTTTGTTTGGCGGAGCCATTTGTTGAACAAGGACAGGTGGACAAGGGCAGCTGTTTTGACTGAAAGCCTTATAGTTTTATTATTCTGTTTGTTTAAATTGTTCTTGCTTCATGAATTAATGTCTCAGTGTTTCACTAATGTGCTGCTAGAACTGTTAAAAGGCAAACTGACATTTTTTAAATCTTACTACTTATTAATGACTAACTGATTATTGGCTACTTATATTCAACAATGGTTAAAAAAATGCCCAAAATTTTCAATCCTTCTCTGTGTGCTAAATGTAATGATACAGCAGCAGCTGGTTAGCTTAGCTTAGCATTAAGACTAGAAACCTTTGTCTCTGGCAGAAACACTTATGCTAAGGTAAAAAAAATACATGAAGTTGTAGTTTTTGGGCTCTTACTTGGCCCGGCATTGTTACCTCTTTCCTCGTCACCAGGAGGCTGCCAGATGGAGACTCCAGGAAGTCACTGCACCCCGCCACAAAAACGTCTGGCACATTTACCTGCAAAATGACAACGTGCCGTTAGCTGAGACTACATTACATTTCATCAATCTGGCTGAATTCATTGTGATTAGAAATTCAAACTTAACTGTTAATGTGGACGCTAAATAAAGTGATACAATAAAATGTGTGTTTAAATGCCCCAAAGCATTCATCAGAATATAACTTTTTTGACATGCGCAAACTGATCTGGCAGAAATATAACAAAAGAAGAAGAGGAAGTGGTTTCCGTTTGCCAACCACCAGCGAACAAAGAAGAGGAAGTGGACCCACATCATATCCTGGGAACAATATTCACATCTAGGAGACAGAAATGTTTTATTCACCACTGACTTGCTAAGACCATGCTACGACCAAAACTCACAACACGCCACCTACCCCCACGCCGGGCAGGCATGCACAGAAAGACTGTATTTAATCAACCAGAGAGGATTGGAATTTATTTAGTCTCTACCGATCGAGGCGTTTACATGAGACACGTTCAATCTGATTATTTGTGGTCAATGAAAAGCAGCAGTTACTGTTTTATCAATCTTCTCATTTAACTCTCAGCAAGAAAGTAAATTAAGTGTTTATTCTCAATATGTCTTCGAAACTTCTTCATGCTAACAGTTAAAGTAGGCAGTTTGACCCTCTGTTTATCACCTGTTGTTTGTCACTGTCTGCAGATGTCTGTTTACAACCACAGCTGGAGCAAAAAAGTGCATAATCTCACAGCTTTTTCTACAAACTAGTTTCTATATCCAACAGCTTCACAAACAAGAGGCCAAATCATGTATAATAAATATATAACACGAATGAATATTTATTTACAAAGCGGCGATGGCTGCCACAGACCTTCTCAAATCAGTTAATGGGGGCGGCTCAGCGTGTCCCAAGGGGGAGCTGAAAACCAAATGAACCAACTGAATGTGCATCAGAGCAGCAAACAGAGAACGCCTGCTGGTGGCGGAAAATCTGCTGTCAGTCACACACACATACACGCATTATTTACGCACACACACGCACACACTCGGGAATTTAGACACCAAAATACTGTGAGAAACGTACACACACACACACACACAGAGGCATCCGAATAGAGATGAACCAATTAGCAGGCGACAGACTTCAGCGTGACAAAGAGAGATGGAGGGAGAGAGAAGGAGTGAGCGAAGTGAAGGAATACATTAAAGCACTCAGTGTGCAGGCAGGCTGCAAGCGAGCGGCCTGAGAGGGAAAATGCGACCGAGACACCTTCACACTCTGACACTTTCAAGGAAGCTAAGGTGGCCAGAGGCAAATCCAGCCCGACACAGTGGGTGGATAATGTGGTAAAATGCGAGGAGAGAGCAGGACGGGCAGGGGTGACACTCACCGATATTATTCAAAGAGTGACCCCGAAGAGGAAAAGTAAGTGGAATACAGACACACGCTTTCATAACACGAACCACGCTGATCAACTGTACGCATACATGTACACAGATGGGTGACAGTTTAAAGGAAAAGCCATCTGTGCCTTACAACATGTCCTGACTGAATGTGATGTGAGCAAGCGCCGGCGACAAAATCACTGAGTTTTCAACGGGAATGATCCAGCTTGCCATGAGCAACACAGCACTGCGCAGCGTGATGCCTTGATTTGAGCCAGACTTTTATCAGCTGCCCTGTTCTACTTATTTCTGTAGCTCCATTAAAAAAAAACGCTGAAAAACAGTTGATTCAAGAAGAGAAGCGATTCTTAATCCCTTATTGTCAGGAGGTGGGACACATGCAGACCTGATGTATTTTATTTCTGGGTGACAGGCTATTTGCTGAACATCTACTGAGCCCCAAACTAATTGACGCCATGTCAGAGAAGCAACACAAGGTCCCTACATCGGCCCACAGCCTCAGAAGACGAGAGCTGAGTACTAGATAAAAATCATTTTTAATGACGTGTGTGGATTTTACTTCATCAGACCGCTTCATCAGAGAGCGCCTGACAGTAACACTTCAAGCTCAGTGATTAACAAATACCTGCAATACATGACCTGCAATGTTTCATGTTATTTTAGTGTTTATTTCATGGTTTATCCTGTTAAAATTGGCACCAGCATGTTGTAATACTGAAGAAAAAAATGTCTGTTTTCTTTTTAAAAAGTAGCTACAAATGTAGGAAGATAAAAAGTATTCAACTATGTTTTATTTGAGTGGCTTCAGTACGTCTCCCCTCTGATCTCAAGCACACACGTCATTCATACATGGTTTGATTCCGTGATGTAACATAATTAACATTTGACACTCGCTCAGAGAAACCTCACGCGTGAAGAGAAAGAAACATGTCAGGGGAAATATTAAAAAAAAAGATCAAAGATCAATCTGTTTTGACAGCTAGCATGAAAAGTCAAAGGTATTTTAAACTTTTAAAAGTGAATTTCATCTCAGCGATTCAAGCATATTTAAAAAGCAAGAAACTGTACAGAAAGAAAAACCACAGGATTAGAAGAAAAAGACTAACAGTGGAAACTTGCTCTGACTAGAAGGCCCTTCGTATAAAGTATCACTAAACTTCAAAAGCACTTCCTCCATTGACCCCCTCACTTTATTGATTAATTAAGAAAGGAAGACAGACAGTCAATATAATCAAACAACACACCTCATGCAGTTATACTGGCCTTATATTCACTCTATAGCCATTGAGGCCCATTTTCAGGATAATCAGAATCAGATTGCTAATAAGATACATTATTTAATTATTTGGCTCTGATGCAGCCGCCTTTCTCTCTTTCTCATGAAACTTTTGAGAGTAATTTTGTTTATTTATTTTCTAAATTTTTCAGTTCTGTTTTAATTAAACATAAGTTCAAAGGCATCTCAACAAAGTTTTGTGTTATTCTGAATTTGGAAGCCAAGATTTTACTGCAAATTAGTGCCCATGGCACGGATAACTTGTAACATCTGTAAAGGCTCCATTAATGTTGATAGGCATACACAGGTTTTGGAGCAACATGCTGCCATCCAGACAACATCTTTTTCAGTCCCTTTCAGCAACACAATGCCAAGCCACATTCTGCATATTGTAAAACAATCATTTCCAAATATAGGTTATTGTTTCCTTGATTACTATCAGTGCTCGTGTTGGCCTTGAAAAACATATTGAAATGTGCTACGTGCAACGAGATGTAAATAAGCCAGATATCACTGAAGCTGGCTCTCTTACCAACCGTCAGTTTGCTTATACAAAAGGCTTGTATCAGTCAATCTGAAGGGCCATCACAAAACACAATCTGTTGTTTGATCTGGAGGACTTGCTGGTTTCTCAACCATTTTGCCTTTAATTTGTTTGTTCTTTACACCACTGTGCGCCACTCAGCACATACCCATGTATGAACTCGAACCACACATGCACTCTTCCAGAGAGCCCCTTCATATCAAGAGCCATTACAGTGCAGCATTTGTAAATTACCTCTCAACGCTCCTGACCGCACACTCACATTTGGCCATTAGCAAAGCCCTGGACACTTAACACACTCGTCACAGCACACACACTCCACGCTGTGCTGCTGACCCCCTCCAGTGCTGCTGATGGTGATTTCTCCTGCTGATATCACCCAGGGTTAAATGTCGACTGCAACATATGACATCATATCATAGCGGTAATGACTTGTCTTTATGGTTTGGTTACTTAGAACTTCCTGACGGTCTATCAGCGGCCTATCAATTATTGCGAATCAGGTGATCAGAGCAGACAGGATGTTGCTCAGTGTAGATGGCAAAGATTTCTCAAAGGAGGAAGTCGATTAAAGGAAAGTGGACGTGGTGTCTTTAAATAGATGCTGAGTGAAGTAAACCACCTTTTGATCTGTGTAACGTGTCATCTTTTCTATCAGCTGTCCTTCCAGTCATTCTGTGCCGTTAACCATTCAACAAAACTTAAATATGATCAAAATAAGTTGACTCAAAATAGACTTTCAATGACCGTTGCTTCTGAAGATTAAGAGGAGATAGAAAAGGCAACAAGTTTACTGTCCGCTGACACAGCAAGGAGCATGAAATCATTCAAGAGGAATTAACAGTGCGAACAGAGCCAGAGAAGAGATTGCAGCGCAGATTTTGTCCTATAAGCTGCTTGGGCACAAAAATGACATCTGAAATCCCCTCACTTCCTATGGTTAATATGTTGTGCAAGATTTCTTAGAAATGCACAACAAAGTTTGGAAACTTTGATTTGAAAATGCACAGAAATGGCACTTTTATGCACTTCATGATGCATTCAGGTGCACACCAGACACATGAGCGTCACACTGCCACTTTCAACTCCTACAGGGGCCCACTCAAGGTTAAAGAGTCCATCAGGATGTGTGTGTGTTTGTGAGGAATTGAAGTTTGACCAGGGCTAAGCTCTGGTGCAAGGACAGTTGCCAATTGTATTCCAGTGAGAAGTTTAAAAATAACCTCAACACACACACATACACACACACACACGTACCTTCCCAAGCAAATAAGCTGGGGAACAGTCAGAGGATAGAGAGCAGGGATTCCCGTGAGGAATCGCTGGAATGTAAACAGGCCACCCACCCACTCGACACACACACACACACACACACTCAAAGTGCTTAATCAGAGGCCGTGAGACGACCGCCTCATCTGGAAAAAGATACCCTAGAGAACAGTGCAGTTTGTTGGGACTGTCCTTTTGGTTTACCCCTCTGTCCTCGCACTGTCCTCTAAAATGCCCCATGAGAGGCTCCAGGAATGCAGCTGCATGTTGGGAAACATGTCGAGCTTGACCCTTTTGATTTGCACTGAATGTCCATTGTACAAAGTCTTACAGGATCATGGGCAGTTGCAGGTACAGTACTGAAAAGTTAATGCAATTATAACTGTAACCTTAAACATAGCATTACATTCGTTTAACTGTTTTCTAAAGTAGACTAATTTAAAAACCTAAGACACTAGCAACAAGATAAGTTATGTCACTAACATCAAAGATTAACAGTATACATGAAAAATTAACACAGCTAACGTTAGCTAGCTGCAGTAAGTGCAACTTACTTCAACACAAATATTTCAGTTTTGCTCTTCTGCGATTATGGGAGCTGCTAGTAGAGAATGCACCATCACCTTCAATAAAATACTGATCTCTCAGTGTTTGAAGATTGTTGGACACATTTGGGATAATGTAAGTGCACACCTCAACAAAATAGATGATATAGGTCAAGTGTTTTTAGATATTTTAATGCAGAAATGTTTTTAAATGTTCCTGCGGAGGTTTTTCAGGAGGCACTTTATGATGTAGCCAGATGTGGCCAGAGATTGTCACTGGAAGCTGCCTCTAATTGTTCTGGGTTTTACATATCACATAGTGGTCAAAAGACAGGTGGTGCTTATTTTGCTTTCTTTCTTTCTACTTGTTTAACTTGTTACTACCCAACCTGATGTGAGTAGAATGATGCAGCTACACTCGAACATACTGAAGACATTAACATTTCAGCTGAAGCTAAAGCAGGGGCACTAAGATTTAATGAAACAGTCAGACAGTCTTATTTTTATTATCCCTCGTGGCTCGCACGTGGCGCACATACACACATATAAGTATATACACACGCAGTACTTCATTCTAATCCTACGCATGGCTCAGATAAGTGACACTGGCCCTTCTCCTGCTAATAAAACCCTCTGGATCACACACACACTGCACTGTTTGCGATCCTGTGTGAGTGTGTGTGTTCAGGCACATCATTCAGCGACAGTTCACATACCCAGGATGCATTTCAGCTGCTTTCAGATGACTATAATCAATTACACTTGCAGCAGAGCGCCGCTTCTGGGGTCGTGTGGTGGTCAGTGGCATGAACTGCACATGCTGCTTTTAATAATGCACAGCAAGTTGCCAAACCCCTGCTGTCTTTTACACTTTCTCAGCCATATGACGCCATTGTTGTGTTATTAGGCCTATGGCCCACATAACCAGCTGCTCTAGAAAGGACTTTCTGGGTCGTGCGGGGATTACTGTAGGGCTAACGCCACGGCACACAGTCCTGGGGGCCACAAATGGGTCAAACGCTGCCTCATTTCAAAAGCAGCATAAAACAATGAAACACCCGGCCGGCACTAACCTTGAAAGTTCATTCCTTCGAGATCAGAAATTCACAAGGGGGTTCCTTTGCACTTAATTAGTAGGAACAAGTCTAGACAAGCGAAAGTAAACAGCAGCTAATTTCCTGTGTTTTGGCTTCTCTCGGCCTTGTCCTGTGGCTAGTCTTGCTACTTAGCTTAGCAGAGTTAGCCTTCCTTCTGCTTGTGGCCACTGCAGCTATTGTTCTGCTGACAGGCCACTAATAAACAGCTGGTGGCGCCCCGTGTTTCTGTGGCCACACTTGCCACAACTGCTGCAAATAAAAGGACCCGAGGCATTTGAAGTTTGAAGGGGTGGATTCCCATTGTTTCAAGTCAGAGATTCGTTCTTTGGCAGAGAGCGAAACTGTTCATTTCAGCTTTCAAGTCTTTTTATAGCGTGTTTTGTTTGCAAGAGTGGCTGACACATTTGTTTAGAAAAACCTCACAGCTGGAGGAAAAGAAAACACATCAGAGCAAATATAAAAGCCACAAAAGATCACACTATTTTTTCATAGCTAGCAGAAAAAGTCAAAGGTATTTTTACGCTTTAATAGTGAATTCTCTCTCAGTAACTCTGGCATCTAAAATCAAAGAAAATGTGAAGGAATACTGCAGGATTTGAAGAAAAAGACTAACAGTGGAAACTTGCTAAGACTGGAAGGTTCTTTTCATCATCACTAACAATCTTTCTTGACAGATATAAAGTATCACTTAGCTTCAAACGCACCTTCCCCATTGATTCTCTCACTCCATTAATTAAAAGGAGAGGAGAGAGACAGTCAATATAATAAAACAACACTCTTCATGTGGTTATACTGGCCTTATATTTCATTGTATGGTCATTAAGGGCCATTAAAGGGATAGTCTGGATAATTTGATGCAGGGCTGTATGAAGTACTTGTCGATAGTCAGTGTATTATCTACATACGATACCAGGCAGCACACTGCCAGTTAGGAGAGCGAGAGAGGAGCTTCCATCACGGAAGAAACGCAATGAACTGCTGTGAACCAACAAAAGGTATTTTAGCCAGTTAAAAAAAAATTTTGTCTTAAAAAATAACAATATCAGTTCAGGTGTTTTAAAGGGTTAGGTTAGATTCATCAAAGTCACACAATAACACAAACCAAATAACAAATCGAGGCAGTGGTAGTCCAGCAACTCCCATGTTCTGTGAGGTAAAACTACTGATTTTGTCTCTGGAGTTTGGTTTATTTGGAGAGAGTGACATTTGCCTTGTATAATGGCAGTTCCCTGTCAAAAAGGTCTGTCTGACTGTCTGTTGGACAGCGAAAGTAAAGTAGTGGAAATACTCTAAATATAGCACACAATTTATCGATTTTTTTAAGTAGACCTTTAATTAAGTGACAAAAATACCTTTTTTTTTCTTCTGCACTGGTGCTCCTCTCTGCTTCTACTAACTGGAGGCACGTCAACCACCATCTACTGTATGTAATGTACTGACTATATAAAATGCAACCCTACATCAAATAAATCATCCAGATTGCAACAGTGAAAGAAGTGTCAAGCTGTGAGTCCTTTCATGTGCAGATCCGTTAAGGTATAGAAAGTTATGACAGATGTTTGGAGGTGGTCCAAAAAGCCCCCACCTCATCCTCTAGAGGAAATGAAAGAAGATACAGTGGAAGGGAAGCAGAGGAAGACATGAATTGACTGCTGAAGCACAACAAGCTCCTGAGAGACTCAATTTTCCCACCTGAGAATAATCTCAGCACCTTTAGCAGACAAAAAAACTCTCGTAATATAAAGTTATTGATGATAAATCTCTCGCTGATGTTTTACAAACGTACAAAGTCCTAACTGAACAAAGAGATGCTTGTTATTCGCCTCAGAGAGACTCTCTATGAATAATTAATCGACACGTAGAGCTGTTGATCCATATGATGATTCAATAATGAGCTCCAGAGCCTGATCCTGGGATTTGTTGAGTGGAGCATCACGCCGTCTCTGGGGGAATATAGATTTTATTGCTTGTAACTTTAGGAGCAACAGCAAAGACAGGATGTGTACAAAGGTGTGATATGGGACATATGTTACAACCTGGACTCAAACCCGCAGCACACATGGTGTTCATTAGTGCACTGACCCATGCAGAGGAACTGCTGACAGTGCAGCCAAGCTTAGAGTCTTTCTGTGTTTGAATGGGTTTAAAACGTAAGAGAGATAAACTTGGACATGTCTATGTGTCCGTCCATCCACTTTTCTTAAAAACAAGTAGTGCTGAAACAAATGATTCCACTGACAGAAAAACCTTTACTGTTTTTATGACTGAAGACAGTTTTATGGCTTTTTTTTTTTTTTAAAAACGGCTACAAGGAGCTTTAATATTTTGTTGATTTTGGAGGCCCATGTGAAGAAAATTGGTAGTGTTTCCACCATCATAACCACAAAATATAACGTCAAAAATAAAAGCATCTCAAGAAAAATCTCCTCCTGCTTCTTTCTAGCTTGCTGCTCACTGTAACTCCCTGTAACACTGCCTGGGAAAATGTAAACACAGACGTTTCATCTGATTTCAAGGAGAATCGGACCCACTGGGAGGCATTAAGAATAACTACATAGAAATTTTTAGTTATGTAGGAGTGTTTTATAACCAGTCAGAAACTCCTTGTAGAATATTTAAATATCAGTTTTAATAGTAGAAGGTCACAAGAGATACTGGAAGAGAGAGTTGGTGTTTGCAGGTGTTTTCAGGAGTCCTAATAAGTTAAAATTAGAACTGGAACGATTTGTCATTTGACAGGAAATTAACTGGCAACAGTTTTGACAGCTTATTAATCATGTAAGCAAAACCATCCGTCCTCTCAAATTTAGCACAGAACAGGTCGCTGTGACATCATATTGATCAGCTCTCTATTAGTGCTTTGCCATCTTTGTAAAAAAAAAGAGTGTCTAAGTGAAGACAACATGAAAGCAAAAAACAGGGAAAATAGTTGTGATGCTGCAAGATATTAAAGTTGTCTGACTGCCCTCCAGTCAGGAGTGAATGAATTCTGAGTTGTGTGTTAATATTCGCTCCATCCACAACTGATTTATGCGATCATGTGAGAGAATCCGTGTGTAATCGCACATCTGTGTGTGTTGTATGACATACACCCGAGGGATAGAGGAAAGCTTGTTAACACCCCTCCTGATGTTCAGAGGTCAGACGCCTTCCCCAGGTCTCGTTATCGCTTGGCAGGCCACGTCGCACCAAAGCAGCATGTCCCAATAATAGGCTGTAAAATGACAATGCATAACGGCGGCCTCAGAGATGAGGGATGCCTCGCCGGGCATCAAACAACCTTGAAGTGCGGCGTCAAAGCGGATGAGAGATGACACGTTCGCACAATGAAAACAAAAACACATTACACACCCATTATCCCTGATGACTGGCTGTCTTTGGACATCACCGGAGTGTGTCTGGGGCGTGTGTTTGTGTGTCTGTGTGAGTTTGGCCTTGTGACAACTTAATGCAACAAATCACATTCTGCAATCATGTTGAAGCGTCACTGACACTGAAATGAGCACAGCGGATGATCAAAGTCACTGTCAATATCTACTATTGCATTAAAGTAATCCTATAATAATTCTACAGTAACTGTACATTAAAGGAATAGTTCGGATTATTTTATGTGGGGTTGTATGAGGTTCTACAGCTAAAATACCTTTTGCTGCGGACCTTAGTAATGGCTTAGCTTACATGCTGGTTCGCCTCTCTGCTTCTCTAAAGTCAAAGGGCGTCTACTGTACAGTGTATCAGCTATCTACTGTGGCTGATACACTATCCCAGAACCATCCCTTTTAAATTATCTTACAGTAACTACATTAATCTCATAGTTATTTTAGGCAAGAAACCTCCATGGAGCCTTCATATTTGGTAGGCTTACATAAAGTAAACAATCTATTGTCACCCTTCATTGCAGAGCTTTACTGAAGATGAACTGTTAATATTTTTATTTTACGAATCTGCGCTGACTCGGGGTGATATGGGCTTGTGTTTTGTGTGTGCATTTGCCGGAAGTCCCAGGTAGACTGTGACTAAAGCAGTGCCAGCTGCTGTGAATGCCACAGTAGCGAGTCACTGGCAGCCAACTGAGCGATGACGAACACACGATACACACTCACTCGCTCTTCAACACACACACACTCTGTGGAGGGAAAGTTGTGTGTGTGTGTGTGGATCCTCCTGCTCATTCGTTGTAATTCTCCCATAATCCTTTACTCTACGAAATGACACAGCTGCCAGACATATCCTCTTTGCTGGCGCCTCAAACCTCCACTCCACTCCTTTCCTTTCCTCTCTAGCTCTCTCTCACACACACACACACACACAAATAGACACACATAAACACACACATACACACACACTCCACAACCACAACTAAAACAACATCCATCCCACTGCAGCATCATGATTATTTATGCGCTAGTAGTAATAAATGACACAGTCTATTAAAAGGACTCTGTACACAAACATGCTGCATTTATCACTATGGCAACTCGATAATTGGAAACAAACAGGAACTCCGTTCAAAATCTACGATTTGTCAACTGCTAATTGTGACAGAATAAAAATCCCTGAGCTGGTTTGGAGTCAGACTGGAGAAGGAAGATGAAACAGCACGCTCACTTCCTGTTTGCCGGGACAGAACACACCCTGTTTATGCCGCGGTTTTATTTAACAGACAGCCAAATACAAACTTTGCTCGCTAATCCCCAAATCGTTTGGTATTAGAGTCAGTATTAACGTCTGAAAATCATTGTCGGTGGAGTGCCTCTTTGAGTCACACCTACTGAGGAAAGCTGATTTGTTCATAAGAAACTCTGCTCTGTGAAAGCTCCTTTATTGCATCACTGCTTTTATGTCTAAGCCTCATGACTCCTTTGAAAACGAATTGAATTTTCAAATAAAAATCTGAGCCTACACGTTCATAAAAGTAAAATAAATACACCAGCTTCTCCAGGTACAACATGAAGGGGAGGAGGGTGAGGAAAAAGAGCAGGAGATCAGGATACGGAGCGCCCACATGCCTAGCTGGCACTTTGGCGATGCCAGTTTGTCCATCTATCCCCTAGCAACCCTGTAACCCGGGGCGACAGGGCCTTGACGATGAACAGACAGAACAGAACTCACTGGTTCTCCATTTGCTTGTTGCCAAGAAGCTGATAATGCAGACCTTTCAGATCTGCACACACGCAGAGACAGGCACACACAGCCATAAAAAAACACACTTGTGTATACATGATAATACAATGCAAAGACATGGACTGACACTTCCTGCAAACACATATTCATGAGGTGCATGCATGCTATGGTTGCAAATTTTGTGCCTTTTCCTTATAGTCCTTAAAAAACAGAAAATAGGGCATTATTTGCTTCTGCATATTTACACGTTTCCTATAAAAAAAAAAAAGCAGTTAGGGAGGGACTTGTCACAGTAGCCACTAGCACTGACACAGCGTTAACACAATGCCACCACAGCCATGCAGCTAAACACAGCGGTCCATTAACGTGGCTGACTTTTCCACCTTTGTAGTACCAAACACAGCCTCTGAGACCAACAGAGGTTTGACGACAGAGGACAAAAGTGGTTAGCTACTTTAGCGACACATAAAGCTATGCTTCCATTGAAAAAACCCATGTTGCCTGCTGCTAAGTTAGCAAAAACTCTGACCCAGAGTTGAAACTAAGAAACTTGAGGACATCAGATGAAAACCAGAAAGGGATTCTCTTCATAAAATATGACCGATTTCCCCCCAAATCAGTGAATAAAGTTTAAAATTGCGCTTTTATAAAGTAACGTTAATCACTGAGGCGCAGCTCCATGCAGCTAATGTTAGCTGCTGAAGCAGTCCACTGTAAAAAGCAATGAATTCTATCCAGTGGACCTGTGACTACATTATTTTGTTGAAGCTCTGCACTGTTAAAAGTTGGATTGATTGACTGAAGAATGCATGTCATGATATTATTGTTTGAAACTGGTTGGTTCTAGCTCACGTAAGCACACATCATACTTAGTTTTACTGGAAGGAAAAATAAACAGACTTTCCATGATTTTTTTAAATTAATTTTTTTTTTTTAAAAGCTGCACAATATGACTGGGGTTGTGATCTACAAGAGTTAAAAAGGCATTTTTCACTTCATCTTGACTTTAACTGATGGTTGAACACCTTAACAATCAAAAATTGAGTCATGATTAATAATTTATGATTAATAAGATACAAAAGGCACATATTTTTCTCAGTTTAAGTTTTATTTAATGAATTCTAGCAGCACGCTAGTTATTGATTCATGGAGCACAAACAAAGGCACGAAGCTCACACAGTCTCCTGTCATCCTGTCCTCAATCAACAAATGGCACAGCCAAACAAAATGATGTCAAATGGGACACAATAACTGCTATTTCTGGACTAACAAGGCAGACCAAACCAAATGAGAAGATGGTACAAAGAACAAGCAGTGTTGGTTAATATGTATTTAATCTGCTAACGGTGATTAATCAATAAACACTAAATCATTAACAGACCTTCATGCTATCACACCTGGACACTAAAACCAGTCTGATATATTAGTCAGTCCTGATATTGGCCTACCACACATATATTAGTCTATATCGGGATGTTTTTAATTGGGTTGGGATTTCCTGGACACGATCAGTCAGGAGAAAGAATGAAAGACAATGTCATTGTCACAAGCCTGTATACACTGTATATACAAACACACACTCACTCCTCTGTGCTATTATCCAAGTGATTGAGTTACTGAGACAGTCAATATGCTGCCTCACATTGAGGAAAGAGAAATCGATGCGGTTACACTATCCACGCAATTCATCACCAGCTAACAGCACAAGACAATTCCAAAAGACTGTCTGTTTAGGGCCAGTTGGCAAACACGAGTCAAAAAAACAAAGTGGAGACACACTTCTGTCAATAACACCATGTTGAGGGATGTGATCTACAAAGCAAGATGTAACAAAAAAAAAAAAATCTTTTGACCCCAATATTTGCTGAGGGATCCACAGAAGGAGAAACAGACTGTACAATACTGACTTGGATTCAATAGCGCTGTGATCCGCTTCCCTGCAGATTCTTGCTGATTGAATCCGTGCATGCTCGGCTGGCAATGTCAAGTTTGTGAAGCAGAACCGGGCTAAGTCTGCTAGAATAAATGAGCGGGCTATATGCTAACTTCCAGCCATCAGAGGATTCAAGACGACAGCGCGGAAACAAGTGCTAGAGAAGCAGGCAGCTCTGACATCTGAGCAAATGGGATGTGAAGTTTCTGGAACAGTGACGGTGTTGTTGGGAGAAAACCACCGGGGGCTTTAGCCTCTGTTTACTTACAGACAACAGAAAAGCACACTCTTAGGAATAATGGTTACAAAAGGATTCTACCTAAAGGGGTGAGGTTCTACTCAGAACCATTTGCTTCTGAAGAACCCCTTTGAAGAAAGGGTTTGTCAAAGGTTCTTTGTATGACTAAGGCTTCCATAGAAGAACTCTTTTGTCAAGGGTTCTTGGTACCATAATATAAAAGGATTCTCCTGGATGGTTCTAGATAAAACAACCAGAATATATAAAGGTTCTCAGTGGAACCCCTGGGTGGGTGCTAGATGAAACCATTGGAATATCAAAGGGTTCTTGGTAGAACCCCCTGGGTGTTTTTAATCACCCTACATAGAAGGTAGAAAGCTAAGAATTCCCAGAGGGGGTTGTTGAAACCTTTTGTTAAGGATCATTTGTACCATAATAAATAAGGGTTCTATATAGAGCTTCCTGGGTGGGTTCTAGATAAAACCATCATAATATAAAAGGGTTCTCTGGATAGAACCATTGGAACATAAAAGGGTTATCGATGGGTTCTTGTTGGCACCTTTAGAAGATTGAAAAATTCTGGACAGAACCACCAGAGTGGGTTCTGGGTGAATTACTTCCACCATAGACAGGTTCTCTTTTAGAACCAGATGATCACAGATGATTCTAGGTACAACCCTTCATGTTGTGTTCAAGGTAGAGACCTCTGAAAGGGTCCCAAGTGGAACCTTCATAAAAGGTTCAACCAGGAACCCAAAAGGGTTCTTCTATGGTTACAAGTCTGCTTTATAGTTCTTATTACCTCCTTTATTTCTAATAGTGTGCAAGACTCACCTGAACATAACTGACTGTTCCCTGTTCTGATCTTTCCCTGTTAATTCCCTGTGCAACACACCTCTGCAGAGGCAGAAACAGCTGGGCAGGAGTGTCGTCTGTCTGTAGAGTTTGTGTGGTTTAAACTAGCCGTTGTAGCATTAAGTCTGAGTGTATTGTGTGTGTAACAGGGCAATGCAGAGTCATTAGCGGTGTTGCTTTCAGCATACAGCATGCTTAATGAGAGGGCACGGCCACGCTGTCTGAGTGATTAGTTACTGTGGAGGCTGAGGGCCAACACTGATTTCGTGTGTGTGTGTGCACGCGGCAGGGGGTTTATACATTAGTGTGTTTGGAGGGGGAAAAGAGGAGAAGGTCTATTAGTGTGTGAAAAACTGAGATAGAC